>NC_059482.1:7617293-7927293 GCF_018139145.2 Gymnogyps californianus
CCAGAGGTGGTAATAGGCCCTCAGATAATCCATAAATAGTGCTAAGAGCTACGTGTGAAGAGCTGTACACAAAAGAAGCCTTTTACAATGAAGCATAAAATAAGGTATTTGATTTATCCTGCAAATCACAGGAACAAATGCTGCATACTCCTGCATGCTAGCTACTGACACGCTGTCTTCAAACTAGTTATTCAAGCTAGTTATTTTCACATTCTCAGTTTTCTCATTATGAATGCCTGCAGCCGTCTGTATGTTCAGAGCCGTCCCAAAGCAAAGAGTATATCCCTCTTCCCCGCAGCCCCTCACACATGGTGGTGGCAGGGAAAAGGGAACCTCAAGATTCCTGGAGGAATATGGGAAAGCAAGAATTTGATAGGACTGATGGCATGGAGGACAGACTGGTCCTTATAAGTAAGGGAGCAGGTAAAAAATACTCATTTTAGCAAACTTCTAGAATTTTCTTGAATGCAGAGAAAAGGACACAAGCTCCAGCACAAACTGCCCTACTGGCTCCTCCATCTGTGATCAACAGTGTCTAGAAAGATGATAAATACCTTTCAGAAATGGCCAGGCTTCTATTCTACAGGAATTTTATTTCTGTGTAACGTTTTTGATCATTCAAACCAGTTTTAAAGTGGAATTTCTTCTGCTCTCAGCCATTCTGTGAAGCCCTGTTTTTGTGACAAGGTGCTAGTTATCTTGGAAATTGTTTTACCACCCGAGATGCTTCAGCTCTGTGCAGGGTTATGGGGACATTGACCATAAAATAATAATATCTGAAGCACTGCTTCTGGATACTGACCGGAGTAAAATCAGTCACATTTTTGGAAGGTGCCCAAGTAGTTCTAGCCTCCATATTTTCTTCTCTCCTGCTAGGTAAACTGAGAATAAATCAAGGTCTTTTATTGTGATACAAAAGAAAGAACTTGTTACATTGGGCTTCATGGATCAGTGCTTTGATGTCTGTGCCAGTATAAATCTGAGCTAAAATGTATTTCCTAACTACACAGGAAGAACAGTAAAGAATGTGAAAGGAGCTCAGAGGATAAGTAGACTAAAACATGAATAATTGAGATAGGTTTTCAGTAGACATTGCATTCATCTGCATGAATAAAATGGGTATGGTCTTGATTTTGCTTCCATCACAGTCAATGGCAACACTGCCTTGTCTGCACAGGGAAGAATGGGACCGCACAGATTATCACCTGCAGTGCACTTGTAAATTTCTGCTTGAACAGAATGGTGCAAATACAGCATCTTATATATTTTCTGGAGCTCTATTTCCCCTGTAACATACGACTAAGTAAGAGGGAGAGATGGTAAGAAGACTGAAGGACTACATTCAGGAATTTTTCTAGCAAGCCTTAAGAGGGGTCAGTGAGATTGTGGAGTCATAAAGTTTATCGAGAAGCAAATTAAAATGCAAAATATGGGGGAGTCATACTTCAATGTCACTACAAGAAGTCCAGTGAATATCAATCTAAATTAATTTTGGCTTCTTTAATCAATTATCTCTTTATGAAATACAAATAAAGCCACATCAGTACGACATGTTATTAAGGAAGAAAAGAGATGTGCCCTAAACTTCTGGTAACAATTTACATAAATGTCATTTGAGGCAGCAAGGTTAGACCTCAGGGAGAGCATTATAATATTCTAAAGATCATCAGCAACTTCACTGTATACAAACCACAAAAAAAAGAGGATTGGTGCCCAGGAACTGGAGGGTGCTGGAGGAGTGAGAGAGAAGAAAGTTAATTTGGCATCTCCATAAATCTTAAGAGAGTTTTCATAGCATAAAAGCAATGTAAACAAGTCATCAAAAAAAAAATGGCCTGAACAAATAATATTTACTGCCATTTTTTAAAAAGAACTATGATCCTTAACTCATCCAAAAAAATCTATTTTAGTAAAAGATCTGTGTAACTAAGGTATATGGTTATTGTATTTATTATATTATACTATTACTGTTACAGTATTTGTATTACTGTAACTCCCAAGTCACTAGATGAAAGTGGGACCCTGTTATGCCACATGTTTGCTATAGAATAAAGTCACACTGGGAATTTTATATTCTGAAAAGTGAAGAAATGGAAGGAGACTGATTTCCCAGGGATATATCGAACATGCCTGGTTAAACCATGATTAAAGTTTGGGAAATGCCATCCACAGCCAGTGCCCTAGTCAGTACACAACCCAGCTCTTGCACCCTATATGCCTCTGATATATACCATGGGTATTCTTCACAGAAAGGTCATTGGATCACACTGAAATCTCAGTCGTAGCCAATTTCTCTCATCAGGTCTCTAATGCATGTTTTGCTTTCCTTCCCTCCAGCCTGTTTATCATTTATTCCCATTCTCCTATATAAAAAATGAACAAAGACGCTTTCTAAAGGCCATTTCACAGCTTTAGGGAGCTGTATTCAGGAGAGTAATGTGTGATCTAAGGCAAGCTGAGGAGCATTATTTTCCTATCACCACCCCACAGATGATGGGGAGTGACAGATTACATGTCAGTCACAGCATACTAGGCAAGGGACCAGTCTGCCAGTAGTTCTGTCCTTTCTGGCTCCAGCCAAAGCATTGTTGAGAATGAAAAGAATGGTTTATAAATAGCTCACACTGAAGTCAGTCTATCATAGAGGCCGCAGATCAGCCTGGTCTTTATTCAGGCTGTTCAAGATGATGTCTGTATGCCCATGTACCCGCAGGTGTTGCATACACAGCCTGCAAGGATCATGTCCCAGAGCTATTCCCTTCCTAGCTGTCACCTTTCTTTGCAATAAAAATAAAACCTACTGTGAGTACATTTAACTTCACTCCCTTCAGTCCTTTTTAACTTCCCTCTCATTTGATAGATTCCACATTCATTTGTACTTTCTTAGAAAGACTTTTAAAAAAACCAAACCAAGTATCCATCCTTTTCAAATAATACCTTTTCAAGTATCCATCCTTTCCCTGAAAAACTGACAAAGAAAAAAGAACAATATCTTATTAGCAATCATGTTAACAGATCTCCCACAGAAAGTGTAATATGGAGAGTACGTATTCAGTAACAGAAGTGAGCAAAACCTTCTGCCAAAACTGAAATGAATCAGTTTGGAGGCATCACAAATGAGTCATTATTCTCCAACCCTTCCCTGAATGTTCACACACAAACCTATATGGATTTTCAAGACTTTCTGCTTACACTATGAAATTAAATCTATCCAAATTAAAGTATGAGCGTCCTCAGTCTGCTGAGAAAATTTCTTAGCAGTCCTAGAGGCAGAGTGGGCACATGACATTTTTATGCAGTCTTCCTACTACTTAACCTATGGGCAGACCCCAGAAGACCCCCACCTGCCCAGGATTTTGTGATGCCCCAGCCTCTCTTTCCTGTAATTGAACACAGCTACCAAAAAGTGTCTCCTTTGCCAAGGAAGTGACAGGAAAGACTGGGATGGAGCCAGCTGTGGCAGACCTGCAGCAGCATTCCCTGTTCTAGATGACTCCTGAACTGCTGTGGCGTGGTGGCTGTACACAAAGGGACTTGAAGAGGGACTGACGTTCTAATGTATACCTCCACCTGGTTTATTTTTAAATAACCTCTCTGAAATTAACTTTCTGCATTATTCATTAAACTTGTTCTTGGTGCTGCCAATAGGAGGGAAGATGAATAAGGCTATTTGTTTCAGAAGAGGAGTCCTAAGCTACAATGAAATTTTATTGCCAAAAGCAAAACCAGAACAGATTGGAACAGTAGCTGTGCTCACAGAAGATCTTTTTTTTTAATTATCATTAAATATCATTTATCCTGTTTTAATCTTATGCACAGAATATCATTACTCCTGATATATTGGCCAAGAATAAAAACCGACAAGTTAGTCAGTAGCTGAAGGTGTAAGATGAAGACTAATGAATTATACATATGTTTTGGACATACCTTAAATCAAGACAGTATGGGTCCAAACAGGGACTCACACCTACCAAAATCATACCATCTGAAATTTTCAGCCATTTCTGTCCATTCTGCATCATTCTCTCATGTAAGAGCAATGACTGCCTAGTACATCAATAATTGTAAAAAAAGATAATTACACTACAGCTCATCTATGATACTGCATACATTGTTTGTGGACTTATTCCTTTGGGGGGGAGAAAGAGGAAGATAGATAGATAGATAGATAGATAGATAGATAGGCAGAAAGACAGATAGATAAGATACAGTATGCTTGTTCTATCATCTACACTTGTATAAATCACTGAAACAGACACCGCTTTTTGCTAGTGTAAGGGTATGAATTCAAACCGTGGCTGCTATGTAATGGAGAAGTACACAAGTTAGCTTCCTTACAGGATTAATTTACCCTTTAGAAAAACTCTGCACTACAATCAAAGGCTGCTTCTAATATCTGACACGTAGGCTTTTATAGCTAACTGGGTATCTTAATACTGCAGTACTACCTACATATTAAATGTATCCCGAGTGGAAAATGTATCAGGCTCTCCTTCAGTATTGCAGAATTCATGTTTCTGTGTTTGTGGTGTTCTTCCATTAAATGTGGGTCTGGCTCTGAAAATACTTCCTACCGAAAGTAGTGCATAGACACAAACAGGACACTTCTCCTGAGTTCACATTGCCTCCACTGTTTCCTGTTTTCTGACTGTGTAGGCTAACGCTGAACTCCTGGCAAGCACCAGAAAGATGGTGACAAGCAGTTCTTTGTGCAACAGCTGAAAATAGATCTGTCTTAAAAGAGAGCCTAAGTGTTATTCATTGATCATGTCTGTTATTGTCTACATAAATAGAAGCAGCTGATTGCAAAAGTCCTCCACTTTGGGAAAATGAGGATTGTGCTGCCAATTTAAGGCCCGATTGCACATGACTGAACAGCAAACTAAAGATGGAAGAATGGGAAGTGCTCTGCTCAAAGGCAGCAGGGTACTGTATGAGTTTTGTGCTTGATCCTCTCCTAGGGGGTCTTCAAAGCAATTAAAAGTGTAGGTAAGCTTTTACTTATGAAGAATCATCCTCAGCTAATGAAAATTGGCATAGTTCATTAACTTGAACAGTGAAACACTGATTTACATGGATGAGTATATGGCCTGACAGTTACACTGAAGTCATTGACAGGAAAACTAGAAACTATGTTAACAAGGATAACTACGTTTCAGAAATCTAGGCCTGAACTTAATCAGCAGCAGAATTTTAAAGCTTCTGTGCTCTGAGGTGTTCATATCATGTGTGATACTATTACAATAACCAGTTACAAATAAAATTATTTGACTAGGTTATTTACTGCTCTTGTGGTCATTTTTCTACCACTGCTACCCTGGCCAGAGGAGGCACTTACAAAGTTTGGCCACAATCCTTCATTGTGAAGACTGAAAATTTAATGAAAATTCTACTCTGGTTTTTTTTTTTTACCAATAACTTTATTATTGGTCCATTTCAGATAATAAGCCTGCTATTCTCCCTGAACCTTGACACAAGATGAATCCTGCAGGTTGTTAAGTGCAACTAAAATCACAGCAGGCATTTCTTGCAACGAATCCAAAATAACTCTGTTTTACTCCGCTCCTTCATCCCTTTCAGTAGCGGGAGGTCAGGACCTGCCCTACCATCAACCGGAAGTTGCAGAGGATGAACTTGGCTTCCAGAAGGAGAGTAAGAAATCAGTGAAGACGGGCCTTTTGTAGAAATCATTGAGAGTCAGGCATCTCAGCACTTTTGAAAACCTCACCAGGGGCCCAGCAACATCATTTGGAGGCTAAATACTTTCCAAAATCTTCCTTTAATGTTTTAGACTCCCTTAAACCTACAACATAAAGGACCATATTATCAAAGATTAAAACAAATATCTTTCGTCTTAGTGCCCTCTGAGTGAAGCTATTCTTAGAGGAAGCATAAAGAATGGAAAAGAAAAGAAATAAAAGCTGTACCACTTATCTCTTTAGTGTATAGGAATAGCAATGCTAAGCTAATACAAATATTGCTTAGCCAGATCCTGTTTTGATATTCCAGTGGTGCATATAGTTCTAAAACAGTATCTTTAATATTGAATTCCCTACATAATTATTCCCTGTAAAAGATATTCAGTCCATAGAATTTTTCCTTTTATTTTCAGGGACTGAATCTGGAAGTCCTTATTTAGGTAAGATGCTGCAGAAATCCACAGGGCTTACCTGAGTTAAGAGCTCAGGAACTGGTCCTGCATATGCACATAAATTGCTTTGGGAACTGCAATGTAATGTAACAAAAAAAGAGTCCATAATGCATGCAGACTTCTGACAGTTTTTGCAAACATCAAGGAACATGACACCTACCCTTAATATGTTTCTGCTCTGATTATGAATCCCCAACTGCACTGAGTCCATCTTTGCATATGCCAGATGAATCATTTTTCCAACCTGAGCTGTCTGGTATTTCTTTGAGTGGATGAAGAACTTGTTAAAAATGAAATACAGAGTAATGGGTACTTATAATTTAAATGAATCACTGCATGCAAAGTAATTTCTTTAAACTATCTGCCAGGTAAATCTTGAATCACCAGCATGACACATTTGAAATTTAAAAAATTTGAACATATATTATTTAAATACTAGTACTATTAATTGACATTCAACAGACTACAATTCATTGTTTAAGGGAAAAATCCCAAGATGCCTGTGCAAGAAAAACTTCCAAAGTCAAGAGAAGTTATACCTGCAGATGGAGAACAGGTTACAAAGGTCCCATTCTTCTCTGTTAGACAGGCTAACCTAATGTTTACCTTTATCAAATTGCAAGGAAGAACATTCAAACTTTGTATGATGGAGGAAAGTGTTATCTGCCTCATTATCTAGAGACCTTCTAGTAGGCAAGCTACAAAAGGCTTAGGAAGGTAAGATATGCAGGTGCCCAGAGAATCAAGATTTTACGTGTATCTGTTGTTTGCAGATGCTGTAAAAATGCACACCATTTGCCTTACTTGGCTTCTTCTGAAGCTGCGTCAATGCTATGTGATTCTGAAAACACCTCACTCTAAATGTAGCCTGACATATTTGGAATTGGTCAAAATCTTTAATTTTCACTATATACAGTTAAGATTCTGATGTAAAAGTTTCCCCTTTAAGAACACTACATGCTTTTAGGAACAGGCATATCTGGGTAAGAACATAGGAGGATGAGGCAGGAGGTTGGTAGGAAAGGATTTGAGGTGGGGAGATTGTGTCCTACTGTTCTGGGACATTTTCTGCAACGTTATTTTTAAATCAAATTTTCATCAACCCTAGCAGTAAAATTCAGGTATACTGTCTACATAACTGACTGCAACAGCTGAAGCATTATGATGAGAAGCTGTGCAGATCCATCAATCTATGCAAGTTTTACACAGGTCTAAAGTGAGAATGGGCAATGTATAGATGAGTAGATTTTACCTTGCAGGTATCTTATCTTTCCCTTTGAAAATGTTGATCAGTGCTTTGCAATACCTTAGGTACACTCCTTAGCTCATATGACATGAACTGAGGAGCCTATGGCACGTACTTCCAGCATAACAGCAGGATCAGGCTCTATATAGCTGTCATTGTGCATATCACAAATTTGTCCTGGTGTGATTGTTAATTATGTCTAATATTTGGGACATCGTTCCACTACTATAAAATGCTAAAAAATCAGTTTGCTGATATCTGGCTTAAGCTAAACATCCTTGTTCTAAGAAGCAGTGCTTTTCATATAGACATTACTTCTTTAAAAGGGTAAGAGGTTAAGAGCTGTCATTGGTTTAGCTCGTAAGCATCACTAAGATTGAAAACAGTAACGAGGAAAAAAGAAAAATGCAATGTGTTCAACAGAACACTTTTAGAGTTTTTAAAACTCTGTATTTCCCTTTACTAAACCTAAAGCAAAGCTATGGTATGTTATGCTATTCTATTTTGCCTTCATCACTGAGGAACCAGAGTGGATTTTTAAAGTGCATTAAGTGATAGGACTAGGTCACATGAGGACTGATACTAAATTGAAGAAAATTGAGAAATCTGTTCTTTAACTACAGTTTTCTGTTACATCTGAACTTATTTTTCCCATGGCGAGTTTGAAACCTTTGCCTCACACTAAAAATAATTAGCCTAATACTCAGTAATGCATTTGAAATCAATGAAGTTAAGCAGGTATACAACTGGTGTAAATAGTATCACCTATTAGAACAAATTCTGGAATTGTTTGCGTTGCTTTATGTCAAGGGGTAGTATCTCATTGACTTCAATGAGCTTTGAATAAAGTTCTAAAATTCTCTGCCTCACTTGATTTTGGATTTGTATAATGAGGACAAACCAAGATGGTTCCATTGAAATAAATGGAGTGACACTTGTAGAGAATCAAGGTAGAATTAGAACTGGGGTTACTGAAATTACATTTTTGGCAATGCTAGTGTAAGAGACTTCAAAATCAGATTCCTATTATGGTCATTCTGGAAAAGCATTTTCCTTTTGTTTGTTTTAGTAAATGTTTTTAATAGAACAAAAGTGCTTTACAGGCAACATTCATATTACCAAACCAATTGGATTTACAATTTCTTTTTACTACCACTAAAGGAACACTAATTCAAGTTTTGGGTGCAACACAATGCCATGAAACAACAATAATCTTATTTTTATAGCCCTACACATGTAGAATAGCTTAGGCTTTCTTCTATTACATAGTGCCCAAATGGCATTATACTTGGTAAATGTAGCTGATAGTCATGATTTGTCTTTCTGTTGTCTTCATGTTTCTAAACACAAGTATTTTTATTCAATATTAGGCCAATTCTTCAGGTTAAGCAAAACACTTTTTTTCACTGTATTTCAGCCAAAAAGCTGTTGCTGTTTTATCCAGCTTTCTCAGGCCCAATTACAATTCTCAGAAACGCTGTAAATATAACAGGTGGAGTCACCCCAACATAGAACACTTAAATAATGTTTAGATGTTTGCACAGTTCATTGCTTGGCTTTGTTTACACTCAATGCCCATTTTCTGTCGACTTTGGTAGCCTTTAAACCAGCCTTTTAGAGACTACACTAATTCAATCACTGTGTAAAAAGCCAGCTAAGTCAGTTCAGCTATGACCCTTTGCTGGAATAAGCTATTAGATTAAGTTTTATGGGGAAATAATATTCTCATTATAAATAACCTGCTGCAAAACGAACATTATTAGAACAAAAGAAGACAAACTAGCAAATCAGTAAATGCCAGGCTGGAGGCTGGACTGCACGTTGAGTAGGCAGAGCCTTCTATCTTGTCCCAGAAGACAGGAAATGTGTTTAGAATTGAAAGTCGCTGAAGTAGATTGCACCCTGCAAGACAGTGGGTTGCAGGGCTTGTGAAAGCCTGGCCGGGAAGTCAACAGATACATGTGTACAGCTTCTGCACAGCCTTGACTCCCAGAATCTCCTCTGCCAGCCTAATACAAGTGTCATCTTAGTAGGAAGGTTTTGGGATCCATCTGGAGTACGTCCACTCTCTCTAATATTTTCATCTATGAAGCACAAAATATTTTGCAGTTTTGACTGGATGATTAGAGTGGCATGAGGAAGAGGACATAAACAAATCAGAATGTGCTACTAAGGTCATCTGTCAGGAAGGTGTCATCAGGGCAATTGCCACACTAAAGCTGTTCATGGGCAGTTCAGAGCTTGCCGTCCCTTTGCAAAGGATCATTAAACTTGATTGTGTCTTTAGAGGTGATTTTACAATGGAGGAATACCAGTGATGAGCAGGGAAAGGATTAAATGCAGGGCAGCTGATGAGAGTGGGACCTGATGAAGATGGTATTTCTACCAGTTCCTGTATTTGAGCCGTTTGTTCAAACAGAATTACAGTACTGAATTCTACTCTTTTGTAAGCTCTATTTGATTGGTATAATTTGTATTTAACATCTGCCTTTGATTTCCTGGGTTTATAAAGTTACTCCCATGGCTCCTATTATCTAGCCCAGGAATGCCACTAAGTTAAAACTGGCAAGGTGGGAAGGGTATGATTGAGGCTAGCAGCAGAAAGCCCTGACAAGTACAAACTACCTAATCTTTAAACAAAGAAAGCAACTGACAATCTTTTATACATGTTTACATGTATATTTTGCCATTAAACATGATACAAAGTTTGTCACAGAAAGCAAAAAGTGTATGAGCAATGTGCCATTGCTTTATTTTGAAGTGTGTGCTTGGGGGAAGTTGCTGGGAGACAACAGGAGAATGTCACTGTTGAGAAATGGGTGGCTTTGTTCACAGCTGTGTAATTTCCAAGCTGATAGATTGTCTACACACAGACAGAACAAATACGTGTCGTCCTGAAAGCCTGAACTTTTTTTTTGTTTCCCTTTAGAATTATTTTTTTTTCCAGTTGGAAATGAACATATTCCATCAGTGTAGAAACCCCAGAGTGCAAATGTAATTTCCCATAGCTAAAGTAGAGCCCCCATAAAGTCACTTATGTCTATCATTCTTACCCAGGAAATAATTTCTTCAATGGTATTAATAAAATTGACAAGTTGAACGTTTCCTCAAGTGGCAAAGGGGGATATTTTTGAATATAACTTTTACTTAATATATTCTTCTGTTACAGTTTATCCTTAAAAATCAAAATGAAATTAACATACCTATCTGCTACACTGAAGAAGTTATACAAACAGGCCATGGACTCAAATAGGTTCTTAAGCATTAGTAAGCTACACATAAATGAGAAAGTATTGCTCTTTTTAAGGTGAGCACCATTATTCTTAGGGACCTGTTGTAATACTCTGAATGTTTCACCTTGTATTAGTTATAGGTATGAGATGGTGACTGAAACCAGTGTCTGATGGGAAGAACATGGAAATGTTGTAAAGTTTAGAAAATGACATGACAACAAATTACAACAGAAAGAGCTGTGAAGGCCCAGAGATAATTTTAAAGTGTTCCCCCTCCCCAACATATTTATGTATATAACAGCAATTCCTGATATCAGTAAAAACACAAGCATAGAGGTTAAACTTGGGAGACAGTGACTGAAGTGATATATTGGCCAGATGCCACTCCCTGCTACTGCACATCTGTGCGCATCAGTGTTTCCACCAGAGTGACTAAACCTAGAACAACTCCACCGGCCCTATTTCTAATTAAACTTTTGTTAAGAGAATGTTATGGATGTTATGGATATACAATGAAAGCAGGAGGTGGTCCACGGTACAGCATTTTCCACACAGCTTGTTCACACATTGTATATCATTTTGATAATCTATAAAATGTGCTTTGTAGTTTTTTTTCTGAGCTCATTTATAACACATAATAAATTATGCAATCTAAAAAGTTTATGTATTGCTATACTATAATTTTATATGTCCACTAGGTTGGTGACCTAATCTTCCAGAACTCTTCAAGCAGGCACAAAAACCATACAGCTAATGAAGTTTTAAACCTTGTTAGTTTAAAAGCATGCTGCATATACTTAGTGGGGAAAATGCTAATTTACATGTGAGTTGATGCCAGTCAGTCTACGATTTTCTAATTAATAGTAAAATAAATATACCAAAAGATAAAGAAGATGCTAAAAATGTTAAATTGTCTACTTTCCATCTCCCTTCACTGATCAGAATACTAGTCTTGAGACAAAAAAAAAGAATTTTAAGAAATTCTGTTTATTTGTGCTTAATAACATTCTCTCTTTCTTTTTAGAAGCAGGCTTTTGTGAAAAAATAATTGATATATCAGCCAATACACTTTGTTATTCCAGCAGGATTTCCAGTAAGAATTTATGCTTTATGTTTCCTTATACAGACTTTTTTCTCTAAGAAGGGCTGAGTTACTGACGCTGTACTAATAAAGTCCACCGTTTAAATACTCTGTTAAGTGTTTCAGTGTGCCTTTTGATCAAGGAAGGAATTTGCCCAGCCACCAGTAGGTTAGCCAATTAATACGCACAAAGCAACAAATGTGACAGCAGCTACTTACATTCAGCTGTAATTGTACTTATTGTGATATAATATTGTTGGAATTCCATGCCCTAATTGCAGACATTGGGGATCTGGCAGGTCAGATTCTCAGTGGAGGAGAAACCAGTGTCATGGAATACGGGGAATACTCTTAAAGCAGCTTGTTATTTTAGTCCTGTATGCAGTAATCTGGGAAACAGTGTTGTTCCAAATGACAATGGTTGCTCACGTCATTCGGCAACTTTGCCCTATACACCTATGACTGTATCTAGGGCTTGTCTCTGCCTCAAGCGCTGGTTCTAGTTTGAGAGATGAAGAAGACAAATTCCTGGGCTGCTCACTAGTACTTCCTCCATAAAAATCCCTCAAGCAAAAGCCATGAAATGTTTCTTCACAAGCTACACATTTGTATGCTATCAAAGTAAGCTGCAGAGAACTGCCTCCCCTTCCTGCCTTGGGTGACTTCTGCTAAAAATAATATAAATTTCCTTTCTCTTAGTACAGAAAGGATGGCCAGGTCAAAGAACTGAGTAATCCTTACTCAGATTGAAGAACTACCTTTCTTAGAAGAAACTCTGGGATAAATTCTCTCTTTGAAGCCATATATTTCCATCTCATCCTTACTACGTAAAGGATAAAGATGTACAATCTGTTCCTCACTACCACTCCCTTAGGCTAAAGCAGGTGAAGGGAGAGCTTGGAGTGGTTTGTGAAAATGGAGGATGATGTAAGATTGAAAGAGGCAGGTCAGATGGGACAAAACATAAAAGAATGAATAAAAAAGACAAAGGATGATGGGTGATGTACATGAGGGTAATGTTTATACTCTGTTCCTCTTAAAAGGACTTCATAATGCTCTGTGCCTCCTAAAAAGTCTCAACAGGCTTTTGGTATCAGCCAATTGTGCCATAGTTTGGGAACTAACTTGAGAAAAAATGCCACTTTGTTTGCAGCCTTTCAAAGAGAGTTAACTTATTCATATTGGCAATGTAACTAATGAAGTAAGAAATGAGAGACAGCATCGGCACTAGCACAATTCTAATTCTGATTGATTGTTCATTCTTCAGAAGGGATTGATTCATTTTATCCCACCGTGATGCTCACCACCATTTTACTTCCCTGAAAATGGAGGTGTGAAGGTCTAAATATCACCCATCAGAAATAAAGCAATTAGCATCTCCTACACAGAACTCCATTAATCTCACGGCTACAATATTAAAGCCCAAAGCAATTTACTAAGATGATGTATCTCTATTTAAACCTAAAAAAAGAAATCATAAGTCTGTATCAATCAGGGGACTTGTAGGGGTGGGGTTATTATGGAATACACATATTTATGGGGATCACTCAGCTTTTATATAGCAAAATGCCCAAGGATATTATTGTCTCATGATAATCACCTCCCATGCTGGGTTTTATTGCTTATAATTCTCACTTTCTTATTACGAAGACCATCTTCCATTAAGTTTTTTATATTATCAACTAGCATAGACAGTAACTGAACCTTATCTCCTGTATTGAAAGTAATTATTAGGAGAGTTCAATTGTTGGTTTAGAAATCAATTATTTAGAAAAATCTCTCATTTTAGTGCTTCTCTAAAAGGCCTGTTTTCTATGATGTGCATGCATTTTGTTTGCACAGCAAAGTGAACTCCCCAAATCCATCTGTCAAATTTGTGTGCTATACAAACACATTTACGGAAGCAAATAGGAATGTGTCTGAAAATTATTATTATAACCAAAACCTGATAGTTAAGACTATACAAACAATTTTTAAAATGTTTTCTTGCTGTGGCATGTGTTGGGGAACAAGTTTTGTTAGGTACTTGTCCTACTTCAACAGTTTATGTAGTATTATCAAGTCATGAGGGAGAAGAATCACCACCTTTAACGTCATTCACGCTGAAGAAATGTAGACGAGCTGTGACCGTGACATCTCGGGATCTGAAAATGACAGGCTAGGTCCTGAACTCCGCTTTGGTTACATGATGCAATGGCACTATTTTCCAGGAAAGTAGTATTACAATTCAGAATCCTATAGGTGGTAGCGGGGAAGACTGTTTCATCCTTCATTACTCTTTTGTATTTTAGGGCACTCCTTGCTTATTAATACTGGTCTGGAAATATTTCTCCTGAACACAACATAGCTGACATGTTCATAAATAGTTCTGACCTGATATAAGCAAGAAAAAAATCATAACAAGGATAATTAAGCACTGCAACAGGAGTCAGATAAGGCTGTGGGAGTCTCCAAATGTGGAAGTTCTCAAGACAGCCCTGGTCTGAATTCAGAGGTTGGAGCAGGAGCCCTCCTGTGATCCCTCTCAACCAAACTCTTTCCGTGATTCTGTGAAATGTTGATGAGGCACCACAAAGAGTCACTCTAGAAAGGGATTCCCAGCTCTGTGGACCAAGGGACTTTGGCTGTTAACTCTGCCTTCAGTGTTTTTCAGAAAGAGAGGCTACAAACCAAATAAGTAATAACTTATCCACCCTTAAAGCAGAAAAAGCTGACAAAGAATAAATAACTGAATAGTAAAAGCTCCAGGGTTACAATCCTGAGAGATGTACTGTTTGAACTACACTCAGTTTTCTGGGAGCTGAAAGATTAAGAGAATATGATAAAACTGTTGGGTTTTAGTATGTTTATAGTTCTTTCATATGTAAAAGAACCAGCTCAATGCCTCAGGCAAATTCCAACTGGTATTTTGCACAACGCCTCCAGAAAATACGTTTCATTGCATAGGCTTGCTGGTACAATCTGTCCTTGAGAAGTCATTTTTGAGGCATATGAGTGAATGCTGCAGTTCAAATACTATATTCTAGTTGCAGTAATACCAGCCTGTATGAGATAGATGGGAGTAACACACAGATCTGGTATTTGTTCTGGGAACTTGCTGTGAAAGGCGATGGTGCCACCGGCCAAAACAGGAACTCCAGACCAAGATCATTTTGCAGACTGCAAAATCAAAATCTTGAATCTAAATCCAAATGTAAGATTCCTTTTTCACTTATCACTTGGTTGCACTACATCACTTGTTGCTTACACAACATGTTACTACTCTTCATATACAACAGTAAAAATGAGATTGAGAATAAGATCTTCTGCTGGTGACCTGTATTTCACTGAGGGTCTGAGTCAAGAACCTGCATCCAAATGCCTGAAATAAACCAAAAACCTAGACATGGCTTTTGTCTTTAAATTAGAGTTGTTCAGAAGACAAACATAACCGAAGTGGGGTGGGTTTCTTTTGAAGTTTGCTTCTTTGTCAGGCTTTTAGTTACTCTAAACCAATTATGACAGTTCTGACTGACGATGGTGAAGTTGATGTCTAGATTTACATGCTGCACATTAACTCAGCCGGTCCATATCAGGGTACAATATTAATTGAAGCAGAACTGCATGAAGGAAATCTGCTCTGCACGTTTAGCATTTACTTGTGGCAAATGTTCTCAACATCCTATTTTTATCATGTGGCAAGTGAACAGGGAACAACTCAGAAAGCACTAGAGCTGTGACAAGAATGGCATTTTCATTTTTCTAAAGAATCTGTAATTTCAGAACTGGTTTCATGCCCATCAGGAAGCAAATCCTATCACTTCAAAATTCTCCATGAAAGAAGATTCCAACCGTAACAAACCAAAATACTGTCTCAGGCCAGCTACTGACAGATTTTACTTCGACAAAAATCAAAATGCTTCATTTGGTTGCAACTGCACTTTAGTGTAGAATACAGAATAGAAAGACTTTTGAAACGAAAACCTCATTTGAAAGGGAAAATAAAAATATTTTGTTAGAAAATATAAAAGCTGGGCAAGTCAAGAACTGCTTCACCAGCACATGACTCTATTGTTCCCAAAATAAAAATTCAACAAAATTAACAATCTTTCAAAGCATTTAGGTATGATAAAAATGTACTTCCCACTAAAATTTTAAAAATATTTTCAATAAACACTTAAAAAATACCTCAGGGGAGATCTTCTGATCAATCAGTTCCTGACACACCACCTCTTAGAAATCAGAGACAAAAGTCCCTTTTAGACATAGCTTGCAGCTGAGAGTACTGTACTGCCACAGTCGGTTGCATCCTAAATGCCTTCCAACATAACCATGGATCAGATTACGAGAGACAGGACAGATGATTAGAGCCAGCCTTGACGAAAGCTAACAGATTCAGAAGTCTTCCAACCACTTCCCGCTGTTAAGGTTTACTCCTGCTGACGCCTCCCATCTCTCTGCAGAATAGCGCATTTCCCTGCTCAGGAATGCATTCAAAGGAACAATCCCATTACCACCTTCTTCTGTGTGGTACTGCGAAAAGTTTCCTTTCACCTAACTTTATTTGGCCTATCAGGAATAAAAGACGCCTGAAGTCTCTCGAGTAACATCCTGACATGAATATTCTTAGGAAAATTAGTGATTTTGTTATTATACGTGTAATTACCTGAGTTCAGCTACTGCTTGAGTAATTACTTGAGTACAGTATTACTTGTTCTTCAAACTGTTGCACCGTAACACAAAAATAGGCTAGCAGCCTTTTATTTTGTCCTTCTGTCCCTTGAAATACGATCCCTTTGTTCTTAATGCAAGAAAACATATTTGAAAAGCAATATACTACCATTTAGCAGGTCAGATTTTAATATAGTCTCCAATGTAAATTGGGAAATGCTCCAATGAGCTCCATGAGTTTACACAAGTAATCTGCTCCTACCTTTGCATTCCTAATTAGTGCACAGGACCAAAATGTTGAGACTCTTAAAAGTTAATAACAGTCATTTATTTGTACAAGGATATGGTACTACTACATCCATATTTCACAGACTTCTGCAAGCAGATTTAACTCAAGGAAGGTATTACAGGCAATGAAAGTATACTCCTACACAGAAAAAAATGGTTGAATTTTGCAGACATTTCTAAAGTGTACGCTCAAGGAACATAGCAAAAAAAAGGGTATTCATCAAGCTACTTATTATTCTTTACGTTTAACAGCCACACTGGAACTGTTTTTGTCTTATTTTAAGAAGTAATTTCTCATTGACCTTAGATTTGTGAAAATTAGGTAGAATTAGGTATAGTATGTCAAACAGGAACACCTGTTTAGTAACATAAACATATTTAAATATCAACCTTTCCCTCTGATTGGTTTTTGTAGAAGCAACTACTGATTAGAAACAGAAATTGCAAAGCATGACCTTCCATGACAGGAGCTAACATATAGTGCCATTAAATTCTGTTATTGAATCATCTCATTAAGTAAAAAGGGCAGTTTTCAAAAACTAATTTTTTTTTATTTTTGCAAATCAACATGACTTGCACTGTTGTAAAGAAACCTTGAAAGCAAAATTTCTGGTCTTTATCCATGCTTGCACAAAGCACTATAGTCAACACATATATTACGAATAGAAATAACACACACCAAAGGCATCTGTCATAAAAATCTTTTTTCTTTTAGAGATGTTTTGAATAAGCAGTGGGTTTTTTGTGCCACAGCTTTCTCCACTGAGTTGGAAAAGATACTGTTGAGAATATAGGTAAGATTGTTAATCTAAATAGCATCTGATAAAAGAAAGTCTATTTTTTTTGTTGAACATTTATTACAGCAAACATATGCACCAGTATCACAACTGTTCAAATCCTTAGATTTTCTAATAAATTCTTTGTTGGTGTTAAAGTTCAAACTTGGAGCAAGTGCAGATGCAAAGAAATTATATATTTTGGGATTTTTTTTAAACCATAATCTTGTCACAACAGATTACCAAATTATCAAAGCAATAAAAGAATGAACTGTGGTTTAAACTTTTATGAAAAAGCAGTTATATTGTAGGATCAGACTTTTTAATAGACTGCAGGCATTAAACAGGCCTTGTATTAGGCTTTGAAATTAATGGGTCACTGTATAACATTCCAGTCTTCATAGATTGATAAGATTAATGCTTGCTTATATAGCAAATTCAATGGCTCATTTAATTTCATATGAATGTTTAAAGTTAAATTGCTTTTGGATTAAGTCTAAACTCATTATTCATTTTAATGTCTGAAAGAACTTTCATTTTTCTTTCATTTTATTTAATCAAGTGCATCATCATTAAGTAAAGGCTATGAACTTAGATAGCTGAGAAATAAGGAAGTTTATTAATTCAGTTTTAAAAAGATCTATTTGTTAAACTTTAATTCAATGATCATTTTAGGTTCAATAAGAAGTTAGGAAAAATAGTGACTGCAACTTACTCAGTTTTCCTGTAATAACAGAGGGAGAGGGTGCTTTGGGGCAATATGTTTGCAGCATATTAATCCCTCTGAGAATTTGGAAGGTAAATTTTGTTGTTAAATACACTCTTGTATTCACATCTCTTGCATTTTGAAAGACTGATCCTCCTTCATCGTAACTCAGCAAGACTTTTGCTAACACTTGGCTCACAATGCATATAAATTAATTGATTTCAGTGAATATACATCAGTTTACATCAGGTAAGACTCTGACTCTGCATTGCCCACTGATGTACTGGAGTACACTGGGCTTATAAAGGATTTTTCCTTAATACTGTATTAAACTTCAGAAATCTGAGTGCCAAGCAAAAACTATAGTACACTTTCAAATGGAAGAAGACGCGTTAACTTACTTATCAACAGAAGCCATACATCAGTTTCTGCTGTCATTCCATGCAGAGTGCACTCTATTACCATACGCATTTACTTTCATCACAGAATTAGACACTATGCACTAATTACAAGTTCCAGAATAAATATCTCTTTAAAAACACTCACACATCCTCTTATTATGTAAACCTTAATGCATTTGATGAGGAGCATGGCTGAGGGACCACAAAATCCCTCTCTGGGATTTACCTGGGTCTATCAGAGTTTAAGAGTGTTAGCTAATGAATTATTCAAAACGAATTAATAGCTTGGGAGAGTCCTTCACCTGTCTGACACAACTTCATTTTCCTTAAATAAGGTTTCTCAGCAGAGTCAGACACTGGCAAACAACTTTGTTTTCCCTTTTTAGTGTGAGTGCGACGATTTGCACTACAGACAATGAAAAATATATTTCCTTGCATAATAATAGTAATTTCACCTAGCTGCAATGTAATTTAAAGATGGACCTCAGAATGCTTTGCAGTGGAGGCGCAATTACCACCATTACAGATGATAACCTGACCATGTCCAAAACCCAGGACAAAAACAAAGCCCAGGACAAAACATAGGCTGCTGTCCAACTGAGTGCTGTGTTCTTTAGGTAACATTGGTCATTTTCTCAGAAAGGAAGCACAGCTTTCCATAAAGATATAACATTTTAAGTTACTTTTTCTTGTTCATTGTATATAAAAAGCATTTTTTAATGAGAAGACATATTATACTTGTATCATATTTGTCAGTTCTTTTCCCTGAATAATGTCTTATTCAGGAGCTGAAGGACAATTTGCCTGTCATAGTACTGCTGTCTTTTATTTATTTATGGATTTATTTAATTAACAAAAGGAACCTACTTTTCTTTGTAATTGACTTTGCATGGCGTGTCTAATGCCAGTATCTCATAGTTTGTAAATGGTATGAATCTGTGTGCAAAGACACACACACACCTACGAAGAATTGTAGCATCATGTCTATTTTGTGATTTACTGTAAATTGTTTAGCATTTCTAAATAAAAACACTTCATTATAATGCTTTTTACAATGTTTGAATTAGTGTTAATCATGCAGTAACAGAATAAATTCAAATCAGGTCTATGTCCTCTTGCTGGATGTTCCTTTATATAAGAAAGCAGAAAACAATTCCCAGAGCTTCTAGTAACCTGTCACTAAAACCGGACATTTCAAACTAGATAATGACTTTGACTCCATGCTGAGTCAGGGACAAATAAAATTAAGATTCCTCCCCCTTCACCTCAAATGTCAACCATGTGAAACATAGGTATGCAAGATCAGTGAGTTTTATAGTGTGATACTCCTCCTGCATACCCTGAGAAGCCATAGGAGTTATTGCTGTGCTTTCTCTTCCATCTTACATGATGGGCAGGCAAACTGACCTGCCATCAGTATAGTGTAATTTGTTGCTGCCTTTGGTTTACAGCAAATTACTACTGCCCTGAAGCAAAGGAGAAGCAAGGAGGGAATATGTCTCTGAGGCACATTTCCTTTGAGGCTATTCCAGGGGGGACAGCAGCTTATGCACTATCTTTTTTTGATCAACAGCTATCTTTGAAAATAAATCTGCTCAAGAGTCCCAGGAGGTTTGATACAGCCCCTCAATCACTCACAACTCTGGGGGATCCTGCTGCAGCACATCCAATCCTCTCACTCCCCTTTCTCCTCCAGGGAAAACCAGCCACAGCTGGTGTTAAAGCAGACAATAAGATGGGAAAAGAATATGGACTATGGGCTAGAAGTAACAATAATGAAAATAGTAATGTAACATGGCATCAGCAGTGACATGGAGGCTGAAAGAGCAGCAATGTTGTAGAGATCAAAGCAGTGGGGAACTGTTCTTTGTACTATTAATATCTCCCATATTTTCAAAGTGGAGAAGAAATGTAAAAGCAAACTGTATACTGTTTTCCCTCAGGCCACCACCATTAGAGGCATTTGATAAGCCTTGCAAACTCCTACAGAAGGACAGCAGACCACTGGAGTATAGAATATAACATGTACTATCTAAAAAGCTAACATGACAGATACAAGGCAAGGCAAGTATTCAATTTGGGCTATCACGAAAAGAAAGAAAAACAAGAAAAGAATCTTTTGTGACAGGTCACCAAGGAAATGGCTCTGCTCTATCTGGAAGCGTAGCCCGGAGCCAAGAGAGTGTCTGTGTTGTGTGCCTGTATGGAGGTATGTGAGACGGTCCTTATCAGGAGCAGTCTTGGGAAACAGAGATGTTCCCAAGATTTTTGTCATGTTGTTACTTTCTTTCCTCCTTATTCTTGATGAATAACTCTGAAGGTATTTGTCTTTTATTTCTAGCCAGACCAAAAAGAAACTGCATCATTCCTCCTACTTTACTGCTCTCCACTGTTAGATCAGAGACTCTGAAGGGCAACATGAGGTATGTACACAAGACCAAGCTTGCCTATTCCCTGCTTGCAATTAAGCCAATAGCATGTTTACTCTTGTAGGGTTGGACTGTAGATCTTGCTAACCCATGCAGAAAAGAGAGTTTTCTTGCCTGTATAGGGAATCAACCGAATTTTTAAAAAGTAAGTAATTTGCAAAAATTGATTTAAGAGGGAACATGGATGTCTAGAAATGGTATAGGGGAAAGAATCAGGTCACTTGGTTTGTTTTATTCATACAGTCTTTACTTCCATTACTGTCTTTCCATACTTTCTGTATTTCCCTCTCTGTCTCATCTAGCTACACTGCAAGCTCTTTGGAGCTGGAACTGTCTCTTCCATAACTCAGCAGGGGCTCTAGCAGAAGAGGGGTTTGATCTTGGTTGTATCCATGGGTAACATCATAGCACAAATAATAATTTTAGAAGCAGGATTACTGAGTAAAACATTTGCCAAAGAAGACAGTGGATATTGTAACAGCAATGCACTGCCTGCTTGACAGAGATTGAATAGAAATGTATCCTTAGATTATAAGCAAATGAATTGGTTTAATATATTTCCAACAAAATAATCTTCTGTTGGAAAGTATCAGTGAAACGGAGCTTTTTGCTTTTTCTTTGCTTTTTTTATTTTTATTTCTTATTAAAATTTCTTATTAAACATTGCTCATTAAAATTTCTTATAAAAAACTTCAACTGGTTTATCAAAATTGAATATTTATTTTGATATTAAAGTTTAATTTAAAATATTCTGTATTTTTATTCACATTATTTCATGATCTGTCAGTAGTAGAAAATGTAACACTATATCCTACATAAGGATATCGAAAACAGCTCCATCTGTATTATACTGATAAAGAAATCAGCAAAGTCTCTGATGATGCTTTTGTTCTTAGCAAATTCTCCCATACACTGCCATTTCTTTAACCAGACTATGACATCAAAATAATAAAAAATAAACAGACAATTTTAAACCTAAACTTTTGAGTTTGAAATGCACATTATTTTTTGAAGCTGCTATTTAGAGTTTTCCTTTTGTAGGAAAGTTATTTGTTCCATTTCTGAACAAAATTGAACTTCAAGATGTCCACATTTCCCAAATAGAAATTCTATATTCTGTTCAGCTCTGTTTAAAAATTCAGCATGTTATGCAGTGCCCTCATTGCTCAGAATAGTGCTACTTAGAATTGTGCTATTTGTGGAATATTTGACAATTATTAACAAAATATCATTTCAGCCTAGCTTATAACTTCAGTTCAAATTCTACTTGATAGTGTTTATGTGCTAGCTGAAGTGTTTTTCATGTGTTACAATGACATCTTCAGATGTCTTGCACTATCTTACAGTTTTCAAATGAGGCAGCTCAAACGGGACTCTTTTTAGTGGCAATTTCATGAAAATCATCTAAAGAAAAAGGTTATTTAGAAGTAAATGGAAGGGAGGAGAGCAAGAAAAGTAAATGAGGCAATACATTTCCAGCTAGGTTAAATGTCAGATTAGAATTCAAAGAAGCAATAATGGTAGGCAACTGTTGTCAGATTCAAATGACTGAGAAATGATGGGTCTGACTCTATAGATGCTATAGAAGCTGCCATATTTGGTCATTTCAAAAGCTGAATGGGGCAGATTCTCAGTGGATGTAAAACTTTAAAAGCCCTACAAGATGTCAAATGGAAGCTGACAATTTATACTACATGAAGACCTGACTCATGTCATATTACTTATATTATCTGATATATATATTATATATGCAATATGTAACATATATATACAAACATATCTAATATGTTGTATTACTTATATGACCTTCCATTAGTGTTAAAAGATGGTCCTATCCTTACACTACCAAAAAACCTTGTATTATTTTTTTCAACTAAGTGGTATAGCTTTGAAATACCCCTGTGCAAATAAAATCCAAACTGTACATTTGTCTCAAACTATGCATGTATCTGTGCTTGTCTTAAGCATGCAAAGAGACGCACCTTGCTGTACAAAACACTTGTTCTAGCTATTAAATGTTCTCTACTTGTTTTTTTCTTTTGGCAGGCAGAGAGATTCTAGTATTGCAGGATCATCCCCCGAGTAGTGGCACGTAAAAACATCATATAACAAATTGCCAGATTGGTGGTGGAACGGCACAGACTTCACGTTTGCCTTCCTCCCTGTAGTGCTTTGACTTTTAGGAACAAATATGCACATTTCCCTGTTGGTCTCTAGCAAAATACACGAAGAGTATTTTTTTTCTTTACCTTCCCCACTCCTTTGTGAATTACAGAGTAGTAAGCACATTTTTAAATACAGCTTTGCAGACAGTGAGATACAGCTCCACTCTGTGCAAGACAAATCGAAGCTCATTTATGAAAGTACATCTAAAAATGCCAAGGGAGTAGACTTATCAAAGAGATGACATCAAGTTGTCACTCATTCTTCGTACATGCACCTGTGATTGAGAAAAGTGTTTTCTTTAATATAACTTGATATTTGAAGAGAACATGACAAAATGAAGTCCCATCCCTTCATCATTTACATTATGCCTTAGGGGTACAAAGTTGATCTAAGACATTTTGATTTATGCCTATTAGTGAAGCTGTACCCACAGATGATCAAAAGGCTCATTCTGATTCCTATAAAATAGTCAATATCACAGTGAGGGAAACCTATTAGGTATAATTAAATTACAGCCATAAATGACATAAACCTGAGATATTTTATGATAAATATCATTTGATATATCAGCCTTTTTAAAGAGTTCATCCCATGCACCCTCCTTCTAAAGACAGGTCCTAAACTACAGGGTATGAAAAATGATGAACATAAAAAAAAGAAGCTACCCTGCTTACAGACTTACAGCTAACCTATCAACCTCTTGTGCCTTCCCATTTGACATTGTACAAGCTATATCATGAAAGGACAAGCATAATGAAAGTACCTTGATCTTTATTTCAATCATATGTATCCTTTGCAAATCAAGATGTAATAGAGATGTGCAGAAAGGGAAAACAGAGTGATACGCTGCCACTGGAATCTAGGAGAGCTCAATGTACAATTTACAAAAGTCAGTGGGCTTTTGTATGCAAGCAAAAAGCTTTGGATGGGACTGAAGCAAGAAAAGAAAGACAGCATGTTGCAAGAAATTTATTTCTTATATTTGACGTGCAGAAGACGTGCAGCAGAACGTACATCTAACCATACGCAAAGAATTCAGTGGCAAACATTAAGGGTCAAGAGTCAGAAGTATGCCCAAATGTGCACATTAGCCAGGAACAGTGCAAAACCAGTTAAAATATCCTGAGTGTGTCTGTTTGAAATTACTAGGTTACCTTTACAATTGTAATAAAAGGTAAATGGGCTGCAGATATTCTAAGCAAAAAAAGATGGGATTAACATATTGTTTCAATTTGCTTCAGGAGCAAAGTTGTGGAAATTATTTCCACATGGAGAAAATCCTAGTTAACTAGTGACATGAGGGCAGGGAGCAAACATGAGAACCGCAATTATGTCTGACCTATGCCCAGTCTAGTCTGTTGTACTCTCTGGACGATGCAAGCACCACATCCTTGGGCTAGGTGTAAGAAGCCTCCAGAAAAATAAAAACCTAAAATTGTGCTAAATCCTATTACTCAAGGAGTTCATGCTACCCTCACACTTGGTAGGTAGTTCACTGTAAATACACATAAAACTATTGTATAATCCTTCCTCCTTAGGACCTTTCCACTTCTCAAAGCCTATGAAAAGCTTATTGAAGGACAGGCTGTAGTGCACTGAGCCAGCTGCCTGTCATGCTGGTAAGTATCGTTTCCAATACCATTTTCTTCCAGCAGTCAGTACTCTTCTGTTAGCTCTCATTTCATTCTTTAGTCTGCAACTTTCCTGGGCATAAAATCATCTTTTTGTTCTTGCATGAGTAGAAGAGAAGTGATGGAAAGCAATTGCGCACATGACCTCTTAAGGGATGCCCACGCATAGTAACTAGACTTGCCAGATTAGTGACAAAAGTATACCTAAGTGAAGGGGGGAAAAAGTAGAAGTCATACACAGGTATGGAGTGTGAAAAAGTGACCCGAGAGAGGAAGTGCATAGCCAGCTTGGAGTGTCTTGGTAAAAAAGAATAGTTTGCAATGTTGCCAGGCATTTAGTAACCACTTGAAACAAGGTACTCCACTCAGGTCCCGATTCAGCAAGGGATTTTGGTGAACATCTAATTGTAATTGTTTTGACTTCAGTGAAAATGCTCATCTGTTCAACATTAGACATCTGCTTAATTTCCTGAATGGATTGAGCCCTACAGAGCTAAACATACAGGCATGACAAATGCTAGTTCAGGTGGGGGATTATGCCATTTTGAGACAGATGTTCATAAGCCACTGAATACATCGAAGTCAATGGCACTAAAAGAGGGTCGAATTTGGCCCTGTTTCTACGTTTATACATCCTAATGCATTATGTCTTTTCCTTTCCTTCATTTTTGCATTCCACTGTCTCACTTCACTACAAACTGTATGAGACAGAGCCTCCTCGGGGAGCAGCTAGAGATTTGAAATTCACATCACTTTTACCCTTAAGCCTGTCAGATGATCAGATAGCCGAAAAAGTGCTAATAGCTTATGCTCTGGTGAAATATGTTTTTCTGTACATGATTACCTTTGTATTTTGTTCCCCTTATCCCTGATTGTCAGCATTTTAATTAAAAGTAGAGGTGTGAGAACATGGGAAAACCTGTCTGCAGAACAAGGCTGACACTGATTTAAGTTAGTGTACTAAGTTTGTAAATTTGGAACCCAATTTTCTGCTGCTATCATCTGTTTGGAGTGGTACCACGGAGCTTGATGCTGAGCAATTCAGCTTGCTTTCTGAGGTACCTGTATCTCCCCAAATAGGGCAGAGGGAGTGTAGATAGCAAGTAACCCTTAATGAAACTTTCCAAAGGTGGTTTAAGCTGCTATTGCTTCTCTGACTAAAAGTTTATGTCCCTACTACAACACTGGGAGACCATGGGATGTCCACTCAGCTACGCCTGCTACTCAGCTCCTCCACAGCCAGCTAACTGATGCTTAAAGGCTCTGTCTCATCAGCTTTATGGCTGGATTTAAGAGCTTAATATCCACAACTTTTATCTTCCAGGGACTACTGACCTTGTAGACAACACAATAGGTAACTCGCCTAATTTCTCAGCTGCTCTAGTTTACAGACTTCCATATTTTAGTGTAAATTAATCCAGTCATTGGTAAGGAGCACATTTACATTCATTCAGCCACCTCTGTCATGGAGCTGCAACTTCCAGAGGAATACCAAGGATAGGTGCAGACAGCAACCCCTCTAATGAGCACAACTTGAATCTCTGCAGCTTGTAAGACCCCTCACCGAAGAAAATGGCATGCTAACATGTGGATATACACTCCCCTCTACTGCAGGGAAAAAAAACTGCTGCAGAAGGACAGGAAAGACAACAAAGGGCAGTAACCTTTTAATCTGCCACTACAATATTTGCTAGTTTATTTGCCAACTTCTGTGGTACCTTACCTAAGGCTTCATTACATAAAAATCCCCAGTAACCTGATTTATCGACAACAGCCCTGGCTTTGACAGGGTTGGCCTGTTCAAAGCTACATTTAAGCACAATCATGATCCAGAATTAGATCTCCTCCATATTCCCTGGGAGGCTCAACTGATAGGAGACACAGTTCTTTACTGGATTTAGCTTTGTGTAACTCACTCACTTCTGGAGATGAAAATTTTGCTCCTGAGTTACACAGAGGCTTTTTAAAAGTAGCCAGTCTCTACTGAGGTCTGTAAAATAGAAATTGTGAAACAAAGAGAAATTCTTATGTTTCTCCTTGTTATACAGTACTTGGGTTCATTATTTTATTTTTCTCAGAGTTTATATGATCAAAAAATACCTTTTCAATGCCAAAACAAAAAATTAGCACTCCATCACAAGGAGAAAATGTACTATTTTATCATAAATCAGTGAGAAGATTAGATTACTTTTTTTTTTTCAGGTGGAAACATACTGTGAAGCAACCATGACAGACCAGTATCTGATTGCTGAGGTGACACAATGATTTGACAGAAAAAACTGCAAGATGAAAGTAAGTAAAACAGTATGATAAAGATGAAAGATAATACAGCAAAAATACCATGAGGAAAGAACTGAGCATGAAGTAATAGCATTAGGACACAACAAAATATAATGTGATGGAAAAGAACTAGCCTGATACAGTTCACGATGCTGCTGCATAGGAAGAAGCGTTATGATGATATATTGCAATGACAAAAGACAATGTTGGATTACACAGAATATAACACATAAATGGACAAAGCAGAAAAATGCTGCCATACACTGGAAAGAAGACAAAGCGTTCTGATATTTATATTTTAATGATCTCATTCTAATTCTATGGAGCTGAAGTCAATAGCAGTGTTCATATGTACACTTGTTAACTTAATTGAAGACATTCATTTGATATAAATAACCTAAAGGTCTCATCAGAGACAGCAACAGCCAGCAGAAATTCTCTACAAGCACTAAAGCCCTGCTCCCCGTGCTATATAGTGGCACTCTCAGTGGTGGCAAGGTTGATGCATGACTGGGATTTGGGATCATGACGGAGAGCAACACTCGCCCCCCACCTGTGTGAGCAAAGACAAGATGTGCATGTGAGTCTGCTTTATTTCACTGTAATGTACCACACTGTTGGGTCCCTAATAATAAAGTCCAGTATGTCTACTGTGTTTACGTATTGCCATATTTAAATCAAGGTAAAATCACTGAAGTTTAGACAAATCTCAGTTTCAGATTGTCTGTGTGACTTTTAGGATGCTGCGCTTTCTTCCTCTGGCAGCAAAGTAGGTTGCTGATATTCTTGGTTCATCTTTGCTCACAGAGGTAAAATTAGAGGCCTTGAGACTCCTGCTGGTAGAACAAGCTCTCAATTTCTCACTGTCGAAATTCAATCTGATTTCTATCTTTTTCACTAAAAAGCTGTCAACAGAAAATAAGCAATTCCCATCAAACAGTTGTATTAGTTTCTGAGGTATATACATTCGGCTGGTAGATGAAGAAAAACTCAAAGTAATTTAAATTGGTTTTTCATTTTAATTTGTATTTTCTAGGAAACTAAGCAAAAATATTAATGCAGGACATAACTATGACCCATCCAAAAGAAAATAATCAAAAACAGAGAGGCTGATTCACTCTTAGATCACTAATAACTTCTTTTCTTACTATGGCCCTTGGTCTGATTTTCTCCTCCTTATGCTGGTGTAACTCTGTTGACCTGGTTATCCTTCATCTACTGTGGTGGAAGCAGGAAGACAGCACTTATTTACAATGAATAACACGTAACTGAAATTAGAAGCTTTCTTTGCAGTATAGGATAATATGAGATCTATCAGTAGCCAATGGGACTACCTTGATATTCCAACAATACAACTCCACTTTCCGTATGTGGAATAGCAGCTTTCAAATACCGAGAATGTATAAAGCGGATTTCAGGTATGTTTTAGCATTTGCAAGTCACACTTTGAAAACTGATTTATGTTTTATTTATAAAGAAATAAAAAAAATAGATCGTAATTTTTTTCAACTATTTGAAATCTTAAAAGAATGGTGGGTTTTTTTCACTGCAGTTTTTATATTACACAATTTCTCAAGGGAATTTTAAAAGTGGACAATTTGTAGTTTGAAGTTAAATCCACACTTCCTGTGAAATCTCCTTCACCTTTCTCAGACCTTTGAGAATAACATCTGAACTGTCTACTTTTCCCTCTTTTTTGTCAGATATTTGAGCAATAAGGTTGTTCAAATTAGGATTCTATGGTAATTTAAGATTTTTTCTTAAAAAAATTTTCTTCTTTATTACACAAATTAATTTATAGCTTTTTTTTCCTCTTGAGCACTACTGCTGAAGCTGAACAAACAAGTAGTTGAGAGATCTGTTTTCTTCCCCTGCAAGGCAGCTGTGCTAAGTGCTAGCTCGCTCTAAGTAGACTGGTCTCTGAATTATGACCCAGTTTAGCTTTATTTCTCTTGGCCAAAGAAGTTACTATGCCTCTGTCCACCCTGTCCTCCTCCTGGAGATTACTTCCCCCCAGAGCAACAGTGGCAAAGCAGGTGGTGTGTCTGCTTTTTTGACACTGCAGTTCACAACCTGGTGTATTAACATAAACTGAAACTGATGGTGGGTTCAGTTAATATGCCAGGCTGCAAACTGTGGCAGCTGAGCCTTTACTACAACTCCCATTCTGCTGACTTTGCCATGGGGTTGATAACCTCCTTACAGGGACAGAGAGCCCAGTGACAGACTTAGCCACTGCGCCTAAAGCCAAAAGGAACTATGAAACTGAGCCCTGATCTTTAAGAGTTGCTTATTTATTGTTTTCTCACAGATCTTTGTTCTTGCTCATTTTTTGTTCATCTTGGATTCTTGATAAGAACTTTAATCATAGTTCTTCCTTCCACAGCTTTCACTGCTCAGAATTACCTAGATAGCCTAATTAACTTCAATTTCATCATTTTTGTCTGCAATATAAAAGATGAATGAAAGAGAATGGTAGTGTTCCAGCTAAATATAAAAGTACAGCTGCAGTAGAGAGCGTGAAATCCTTACGAAAACCTGCAACAAGAATCCCAATGTGCTACAGAGTATTTCCCTGTACAGGCACCGGATCACACTATCTACAAGTAGAGCAGTCTATATATACACTAAAAAAAACCCCAAAAGGGCAAGTGAAGGAATAAATTAAATAAATGAAAAATATAGAGGAAATGATCAAAACATGACACTTTACTTGACGACAGGATGAGAAAAGGCAAGCACATGACAAACTTGTAGCTCGTTCACAATAGCTTCCTTAATGGGAGTTGCTTAGATGCTCTCGTGCAGAACATTGTCTAAGGGGAAACATGGAAGAGAATACAGAGCAAGTAAAGATCCGAGCATTAAACTCAGTGCCTTCTCCCATGAGCTACATTTGATGCTTGTAATGCACTAGGGATATTTACTGTGCAGCATTTAATGGCACTTAAAGTCATGCTTTCTCCCCATGGTGTGTTGAGGAAGTGCCCACTGTATAATCAAAAACCTGTAGGAGAAGTAGATTTATCCACAGCTGCTAATGGCTTTCCTTTGCTTTCCTTGAGATTCTTTATTCATCCAAATATATTGCTTTCTACCTGAAAAATATTTATCAGACTGGAAAGACACACCAGGAAGCTTCTTCCCAGGAGGGATTAAACGACGACAAATCTCGTAACTTTCAGGAAAAAATGTAAATCTCAGTATTTTATCCTTGCTTTTTTATAAGTAAATCATCGAGAAAGGAAGAGCTGAGGAAGGAAACAGAAATCCTTGATGTTTATCTCACAAATGTTTAAGGCATTTCCTGATGAACAGGTTATAACTACAGAGACAACCTGAAATACTACATACAGAAAAGTTCAAGTAAATTCAGATATTTCAGTGAATTCCACTGCCTTTCAAGAGAACAGGTCCTGTGTTAAGATTCAGGACAAGAATATATGCGATCTGAATTTAGGTCTATATTCTGTCCCAGAACCTGTGTGTGGCTTCAAACAAGTCCCTTTGAACCAGATTTCAAAGATGCCTGCATACCTAAGGAAATAAATAGAGATGTGAGTACTTTGTGTAGGAAATGGACATCTTCATACATTTGAAAATCCCACTTGGCACCACAGCAGCCATTGGACTCTTTAAGTCTCCAACTGTCTATAAAAAAATCCAGCCCTTAATCCCTTTTCACCTTAGCAAAATAGGAAGAGCAGCATTTTTTTTTTTTTCTGTCTTGTCTATTCAATTTGTAGCTGAAAGCGGGTCTTCTCTTACTAAATACAGCTATGTCCTCCAGCCTTCTCCATAAACAGCAGTGAATAATCACCTGCATACTCAGGGCTATAGTCGAAATATTCCAACATCCTAGGGCTGCAGTACAAAAGCAGAAGTCTCTTGAGAAGAGAATGAGCGATGCAGGAGAAGCGACTCCAGTTTGTGTTCTCACGGAAAGAAAGCGCTTCGGTTCCCGATGCCACCAGAAAGCTGAAGCACAGAAAGGAATGAGAGTGTATGCCTTTGTATATGTAAGGATGGAGTGGTGGAAAGGGAGATAAATAACTTTTTTTTTTTTTAAAGCTTCAGAAGAAATTTGATTCAGTTTTGCACTGAAATCAAAGTGTACTGAGGAAAATCCTGCAGAAAATCCATGCAAGGATGGTAACAACAGGCAATGATTGTCCCTGCTAACACATGGCTTTCTTTTTTATCTGATCATTGTGTACAAATGTGGATGGGTCAGCATCATGGGGAGAAGGGAGGGCAGTGCAGCCTTCCAGGCAGCCTAGATGATGTGACCCAGAGGCCTGTGATGGGCTGGCTGATGACAGTGATGGCAGAGGAGCAAAAGTCCCCTTGGCACCGACCAGCAGTCCACTCCCACACACAACACAGCACAGGAATAAACACTCGTGGGACCAACAAGCTTCTGAGTGTATCAGAACTGCAACAAAACCTGAGTTCAGAAGAAAGAAAACTCAGAACCTGAAGAAAATGTTCTTAACCTGACAGGCCTGAAAATGCATAGAAAAGGGTATAGAGAATAAGATGTTATGGTAAACAAACTTAGAAATATGAACAAAAACTCAGAAAAGAAAGGAAAAGGAGGCTCTAAATCTTGCCCTAGTACAAAGCGTTAGCAGTTGGGAATGTTGAACAGCTGCACTTATAAATACCCTGCTCAGTTCTAGATATCTGAAAAGCAAGATTCTCCTTCCCCCATGACACAAAGCACTACACTGAATATTTTGTTCCATGATTTTTTTTTGTACTTGATTGCTGCAGCTGATCTCAATCCTTTATAGTTTTACAGTGCCCAGTAATAAGAATCCCATAATCCAGCTGTATTTCCCACATGCTGGGACTGCCATCTTCTTATTACATTGTCCAGCCAGTCAAAGCTCCAAAGTAAATTTCTTTCCTTTTGAATATAGCTATCTCTCTACTTCTTTAAACCCTCCAGAGATGGGTTAAAAAAATCTTTTTATGGTACACTCACAGATTTGATGAATATTATAACAAGCCAGTGCTTCTATTCTCATAGCAACAAGGTGAGGGTTGAGGTGTACTAATATTCTCTCATAATTTACAGACCAAGAACTGCAGCATAGACAGAAACTGAGAGTTTGTCTACATGATAAGGGCGAATATTCCTGAGCCCTGAACTGGTATAATGAGAGCCAGTTCTGGTCTCAAAGCCACTAAGTTGTGTTACTCTGGTACTTCCAAATCGAGACAGGCTTGTGCATGGGATCAGAGGGACTTGAGGCTTGCAACTGTCTTTCCCTGACTACATTGACACATCTTAATCAGCCTTTTCAAGGTCAGCCAAGAACCTATGGCAGGAATTCCTCCTAGAAATTAAGCTTTTTGTTTCCCAGGGAAATCCTCAGGGAATTAAAAAAATACAACTAGATATCAAAGATACTTTCATTTCCATGCAAATATTTTCCATTTTCTTTCTTACTCCTCAATTCCTTCTGAAATGCTACTGCAAATTACAATTAATGCAAAACTTGTGCCATCATTTAACATAGTGATAGGTGCCTGGATCTCTGCATTAAATTGCATCACCCCAGTCACTGTCATTTCTCTTGTCATTCTACATTCAGCTATTTGAAAAAAATAAAAATATTCACATCACAGACATCCTTATTTTTGCAGATAAAAAAAATTGGCCGTTTGTGGAAATTAAATAACAACTGTAGCCAGCTAGTAATTTTGATTAGCTTAGAAATAATATAGTTGGCCACAAACAGAAAACAAGGCAGAACTCTGCAGAACAGAAGCCAAATGAAGAAACAGTAGCATATTAAATGAAGAGACAATGTCACTCAAAGCACATTATGCATACTATTTAAAATAGTTAATAGACTTTCTCAGAAAACTTTAGCAAGAATTGATTGGTGAAATATGTAATGGATATATATGTATGTAATGGATGCAATGTATTAAATTTATCTTCATTAATTCTATTGGGTTTGCATGGCAAGGTTTTGGTAGCAGAGGGGCTACAGGGGTGGCTTCTGTGAGAAGATGCCAGAAGCTTCCCCTGTGTCCGATAGAGCCAATGCCAGCCGGCTCCAACACGGACCCGCCGCCGGCCAAGGCCGAGCCCATCAGCGATGGAGGTAGTGCCTCTATGATGACATATTTAAGAAGGGGGAAAAAACTGCAGCCGAAGAAAGGAGTGAGAATATGTGAGAGAAACAACTCTGCAGACACCAAGGTCAGTGAAGAAGGAAGGGGAGGAGGTGCTCCAGGTGCCGGAGCAGAGATTCCCCTGCAGCCCGTGGAGGACCCTATGCCAGAGCAGGTGGATGCCCAAAGGAGGCTGTGACCCCGTGGGAAGCCCGTGCTGGAGCAGGCTCCTGGCAGGACCTGTGGACCCATCGAGAGAGGAGCCCAGGCTGGAGCAGGTTTGCTGGCAGGACCTGTGACCCCACGGGGGACCTACGCTGGAGCAGTCTGTTCCGGAAGGACTGCACCCCGTGGAAGGGACCCACGCTGGAGCAGTTTGTGAAGAACTGTAGCCCATGGGAAGGACTCAGGTTGGAGAAGTTTGTGGAGGACTGTCTCCCGTGGGAGGGACCCCACGCTGGAGCAGGGGAAGAGTGTGAGGAGTCCTCCCCCTGGGGAGGAAGGAGCGGCAGAAACAACTTGTGATGAACAACTGACCGCAACCCCCATTCCCCGTCCCCCTGCGCCGCTGACAGGGAGGAGGTAGAGAAAATCGGGAGTAAAGTTAAGCCCGGGAAGAAGGGAGAGGTGGGGGAAGGTGTTTTTAAGATTTGGTTTTATTTCTCATTACCCTGCTCTGATTTGACTGGTAATAAATTAAACAATTTTTTTTTCCCCAAGTGGAGTCTGTTTTGCCCGTGATGGTAATTGGTGAGTGTTCTCCCTGTTCTTATCTCAACCCACGAGCCTTTCGTTATATTTTCTCTCCAGCTGAGGAGGGAAGTGATACAGCAGCTTTGGTGGGCACCTGGCACCCAGCCAGGGTCAATCCACCACATTAATTTACCTCAAAAGCCTTAATTCTTTACTAATTGACGATTATTTTTCAGGACTGTCTGGAAATATATGTAGCCTAAAGAAGGAAAAAAAAATAGAATAGAAGTCCCAGCTGCAGTGTTATTAAATAGGATATGAACGAAACGGAGTCCATTTTTACACTCCAGAGCACACACTATATAGCTAGTGTTGCAAAGTAAAAAAAAAATTCCCGTTCAACTTGTACTTCAGAAAACAGAACAGTTCCAAACCTTATCAGGGTTTGTGTTTTTAGAACACTTTCAGCAGCAACCACTGTCAGAGACTACTAGCAGCTTAAATGGACTGAAACTTTCATTTTTTTCTGAAACTAGTACTGGAACTTTTAGCCTGTCTGATTTACAACTATAGAGAATTTATTTGGGAGAGACATAGATTGCTCAAAAAAGCTTCCATATTCAGATTTCAATCTAGCTATGTGAACAAGCATTTATTAATGGCCATTGATGCACTGTTTAGGAATAATCCACTGATGTAGAAAAAATTGTAGACCACAGATGGACAATGGACTGCAATACTTCTTAGGTACGATTACTTTTATCACCAGTGTTCACATTTGGGGATACCAGTTCAGAAATAGGATTTATGTTGGCATTTTGAGCCAGGATAGAACAAAAATTGTTTGTGACTAAGAAACTGATATTTTGGGGAAGCAAAACATAGCTTGTTTTTAATCAGGCTGTCCCATATAAACCTTTCTTAAGAAAAGCAAGATATTGCATTGGGAAACTGTTAGATGAGTGCACAAATGATGGAAAAACTGCACTCGGTGTGTAGATATCAGTAAGTAACTGTCCAATTCTGAGGACATACCATCTGTGACCTCCCAGGGGTTTGCTCCATGTCTAACACAATTCAATGTATTCACTGACAGCATGGTGTAAAGTAAGATAAAGTACACTGCATATTGTGGATGATGCTAAGCACTTTGGATGACAGGATCAGAATTGCTAATGATTTTTACCCTACTAAATTGGAGAGAGAGTCTGAAATCAGTAAGATGAAATTCAGTAAAGACAAGTACAAAGTATTCTACTGAGGAAGGCAAAATAAACGTGTAATTAGAAAACTGGGGATTAAGTGGCTGAGGCTAGAACAGGCCACGAACTGTTTCTGGCTGACCAAAGTAACATTTTGGGTTAAAAAAAGAAGACAAATGTAAATCAGGGATGTAATTATGAGACACTCCTACAGAACACCAGTGAGATAATTATTGCACTTTATAGGTTGTAGGAATCTTCATCTAGAATACCTGGTCTTCACATAGGAGACATGCAGTCAAATCAGAAAGACTCCAGAGGATAGCAACAAAAATTACTAGGAACTTAGAAAACATTACTTATCATGAAAGGTTAAAATAATTGGATTTGTCTGCACCAGAAAAGAGAAGATGGAAGGGGACATGATAAATGTCTTCACAAATTAGGTTATTATAAAGGAGATAGTTATCAGTTGCTCTCTATCTAAACTGAACCTTAGACAAGAAGAAAGAGGTCTAATTTTCAGCACAGAAAATTTAAGTTAGACATTAGGAGAACTATGGTAACTGTTAAGAGCAGTTAAGCATTGAAATAAGCTATCTAGAGAGTCCAGAAAATCCCCTTCGCGGAAAGTTTTTAAGAACAAACTAAGGAAGTATTCATTACTGATGGTCTAGATTGGGAGACAGAATGAGACCTACTAAATGACTTCCAGTTCTGAATTTCTACAGCTCTTTCACAAATTAGAATTCTGTGATATTTAAAAAGACTAGAACAACAATTTGCAATAGACAGTTTATGCCAATATTGTAAAGAAACCCAGTTTACAGGATCAGCACCACTGTATTACTTAGCTACAGGTCTGGCCCTTTTCCCAACCTATACACTATTTTTATATTTTTTTGAAAAAGATACCAAATTCCTTTCATGTACTTTGTAATGATAAATCCATAGAAGACATTGGCATTACCACTAATGTAAAACTGGTGTAAGCGAAAAAAAACCCTGAGATCCACTCTACTGAAACAGGCACTGTAGATACTCATTTGAAATTCACAAACCTCTTAATCTTATCTTAAAAAGTAAGCCCAACTTTCTACTAACGTGTGAACAGCTTAGAAATAGTGCTGCTGATCACAAACAAATGCAAGATACAATCCAATTCTCTACAAGCAGAACAGGATGTATTTCTTAATCAAGACAATTGAAAATACTGCAACTTGTGAGTAGAAAGTGTAGAAAAGGTTAGCACATGTCTGCCTTCCCTTTTCTTGGCCTTCTTACAATTACTTATGTTGCCTCATTGATTTAAATGATTCTGTTGTACTTAATGGTAAACAGGTCAATATCTTTGTGTGACAAAGACACAAAATGGAATTTCACCTCCATTGTAGCTGATGACAATGCTCCTAACAACTTCACAAAGTTTCACTAACAGTATTCTACATTTGTGGGTCCAGGCTGCAAATTTGCATTTTTGACCATGCTTTGATCTAAACATATTACGTTGTTTGTCTGGGTAAAGAAAAATCAACCATCTAGCAACACTTCTGTCAAGACTATACTGTGCAATTTATTTTAGATTGCCTAGAACTGACAACCCATATAAAGCATATCAAACAGAAAGCTCTTGCTTACCTCAAATGACAAAACTCAAGTAGTTCTCTTAGATGGGGCCGAGGTGTTCCACACTGACCTGTCATATCAATTATTTTCTTTCAATAATGCTGCTAAGATACGCTACCATTTCATTTGTCATTTTGCAAGCCTCAGAAAGGTCAACAGAGAGCCTAAATACAAGTGTTTTATCCAATACTTAGATTTCTTTACAAGTCAGGATAACAGGGAAAAAAGTTGCAAAGACTTACTAACTAAGAGTTAATAAGGTCAGCCAGCCATGCATAGTTGCAGGTAATTGAGGCTCAATCCAACAACGACTGAAAAAGTTTTTCATCTGTTTATGTTTCATAAGGGAAGGAAATGAAGAGGATGATTCTGAAAAGGTTTCTACATTTGTCCAGCATGACACAAATTGGCTCTCTGAAGCTTGCAGATTATCGATAAGATAAATACAAGCAAAGAAATAAAATGTAGCGATTCTAATTGTTTTTGAAGTCTATCATAAACAGTACAGCTGAATAAAAGCTGGATGTTACCAATTAGGTTTTCCAATATTGGAAAAGACATTTAATCCAAACTATATGGAGAGAAACAGAATATAAATTCATTAAAAATTGGTGGCTATATTTTCCAGTGATCTAGATCCAGGATACTCTCAGATATATCTACTGAAATGTCCACTGTTTTAAAAGGAAAATAAAACAAATTCTCTCTGAATATGACAGGCATTAATATTAATTTCCTCTGTTACTGCTTGAGAAAAAAATCTGCTTCATAATCTCTGTGACCTTTCCTTACTAACATTAGTATTCTTGATAAAGTCTGAATACTAGCTGCTACACATAAATACTGTGATATTTCTTCACTGTTATGATAGACAGTTTCCCAATTGAGCATCCAGAGGTGAACAGGTTGGTAAATGTTTCATGCATAAGATTATGTCTAGAAAATTTAAGAACTCCACAGCATATCTGAAAGAAAGAATAAAGACTAAATGTTGTATTGTCTTGGCTTTCTTTCTTCTTTTACAAAAACTCAGAACCTGGTATCAAGAATGACTTATTTTCTGCAGACCCATAAAATATGAAATCATGAATATTTGAAAAAGCTTCCTAATCAAAAAAAGAAAACTATCACCATCATGGCAACTGAGATGCAAAGGAAGGCAAGGGGAAATATGTTGTGAAATTGCACATTCTTTGCGATCTCTTAAAAAAAATTTACTAAATCGTAGTGGATCTGGACAGAAAAAGGGGCAAACTGAGAGCTCATGTGACTCTGAGCTGTCATAGACAAACGCTATCACATCTTTTAATATCACATAGTCAAACACTACCAGCAGCAGATTGAGAAGGCTGTGTAAAATCCTAGAAGAGGCTCTGCAAAAATGACATTGGAGTATCAGCTGCTAAGGTAGGTTCTCAACATACATCAGTTATGCCTGACTGCATAGCAGGGCTAATTCATGCATATACCAGACATAAAATATTTCATGTATTGTGGTATATTAGTACTACGGAAGAAAGATTCTGGTACTCATATGAGAATATTCATAGAACCTGTGCTAACTCTGTCCTTATAGATTTAAACAGATATAGCATCCCATCCAAAATACTGAGTTGAGTAGGCACAAAGTTCACCAACAGGGCACAGGGAAAACATGAAAATACAAGAGAAAATATGCCAAAACTCTAAGTGCAAAAGCAAATTCACGAAGAGGAAATAAACAGAGTGCAAAAGAAGACCTACTGATACTGTAGAGGAAAAATATGATAATGGAAAATGCCCTGCATATGAGGTCATAAGCAATAATTGTAGCAAGAGAAAACATCATGTCAAAGGTTGCAGATGAAAAAACCAAAGTACAAAGGCATCATATCAAGGAAGCAGGCAGTGACTCAGGGGATGAGATTTTGCATGTCCAACATTAAGGCAGCACAAAAATAAATAAATGGTTTATAAAGCTCAGGCTAGCATGAGATTCAAGGGCAGGCACAGAAACAACCAGAAAACTGAATGCCAATGAGAAAGTAGAGCATCAGAGACTCTGCTGGCCTGTAAAGACTCACTTAGCCTTAAATAAGGAGGAAAAAAAAAAACCAACCGAGGCAAAATTGCACTAACCTGAATTAAAATGTCAGTGGTGCACAGCCATAATGCTACTACGATAATGTAAATTATAATCGGAATACAAAAATAAAGTACATAGACCAAAGTATGGATTGTAAAAATATATGAGACATAGCTACCAGCTGAAACAAGTGAACTTACAAACCTAGAGAAATTATTAATAAAATACAAGAATGAGCAAAACACAAATAACTCAGAGCAGGCAATTCTCTATGGTATCCCTATAGCAAAGCTGCTAAAAATTACCAAGCCGTATTTGAAAGACTGGGACATCTTCCAAGGATGTTACACCTGGAAATAAATAAAACAATTCAGCCTGTACAACATCTGTCTTGCAGAATACCCATTGCATTAAAACAAACAAACAAACAAAATAGTGGGAGCAATAAAGAAAATGAGGAAAAAACCCCAACCACCCCATCATTGCTAAACAAATATCAAGGCAGTCACTGAGAACACTAGGCAAGCTGTGAATTTGCAAAGGTCCAAGTAGTTTAAACAAAGTACTAAGCTGAGATAATTACCAAATACTTACCTCTGCAGAAACCTGCTTGATTTAACAAAACCTATTATACTTTAAAGATAGATACTATCTGGATTAGGCGAACAGTAACCTCTCCACACACCAACAGAGACACAGCTTCCCTGTGGCAAGTAACAAAAGACTACCAGTTCTTGAGAGTATTCTGCTGTACGGAAGAAAGATGGAGTAGACAGCACTACGCAGGCAGTAACAGGTCCTTAACACGACCTTGTATGTTTTTAAGAATGAGTCAAGAATGAGTCAAGAAAATAAAGAAGGAGCTAAATAAGATTAAGACAAAATTGTAAGAAAACACAGTGTAATTCATAGCTTTGCAAGGGCTATAAATCCTTCCCTAACCAAAGAACAAGAATTGATAGACCATACTAAAGAAATCAGGTCAGTATGAAGACTATTGAGATTCATAAATCATATGCAAAACATTCTTTCCACTGTCTCACCTGTTTGTTGTCAGGCCATTTTCTGGTCAAAAATTCAGTACAAATATGATTATCATTCACTTTACACAGTATCAAATTATTGAAATACAAACCAAAGACATGGCAACAATACCTGGAATACCAGAAAAAGAAAGGCTGAAGTAGTTGTTTTTAATTAAGATGAGTATTTCCAATGGCTCAATGGATTTGCATGGGAAAACTTCAATCTGCATGCTAAGGATGGAGAATCTTTAGAGCAGAAAATGATGGCATTGCCAGTGCCTTGTGCGCATTCCTCCACTTTCCCTCCCTGAGGGTTTGGCTGCCTGGGCTCAAGACCAGCTTCAATAGTGCAGCTGTGTGGCCTGGAAAAGCTATTTGAAAAGTTTCAGCTCACTTAGGAGTTGCTTCTAAGCTCCATGTCTTATCCTTGGTCACTGCCTGAGCTACTCTGCAACCATGACCATGTCTAGCCATGTACCCCATTGATCCTGACCCTGACTCTGACACACGGATTGTACTTCTTGGCTTGACCTCAGACCTGTCTCTTCTCTATAGGCTTGTATGACGACCTGGACTCTTGACTGAACCAGGTCACTGTCACTGGACCTGCTCTGGTCTCCTTGCTCAGGCACTGTGGGACCGTCCCCATGGTAGTGAGACCCCTGCCCCTGCCTGCCCTGCTGTCACACTCAGCTCCCAGCTTGCCTTCCCATACGGAGCAGTGCCTGCCCTTGGGGCTTGCTGGTGATACAGCCACCAGGAGAATGTTTTTATGGCAACACTGCTAAGGACTCCCAAACCCTCCAGTTTATGCTAGTGAAATCTCAAGAATTAGGCTTAGAAATATGCATGTCCAGAAAGGAATCAATTTCTATTTGGCTGCCTGCTTATCCTGAGCAGAACAGAACTGTGAGATCATGAACGTAACAGAAACAGAAATCTCGGGAAGCATCATCCAAGTCAATTATATGTGAGGTTCAAGACAGGTCTTGGAAAGAATCCAGGAATCCACTATAGACAAAGATTTACATGTGCTGTGATCCATCATCCTGTTCAAACTGCCAAGCACTGCAAGAGTAGCTCCACCTGCCACTTGACAGCATCAGAATCACTGTGATTATTTGGACATATAAATTGCTTCAAATAAACAGGTAGAAAAATCACAATCCTGCTTTCACATAGCCAAATAGAAAGCCTCTCTCAGGAACACAGTGATCTAGAACAAAATTTTGCATCCAGAAGGCTAGACATGCTGGACTAAGATTAACAACATTTGAGGTCTGGTGGATGCACGTGATACTTACGAAAAAATGCAAGCCAAGCAACAGAAAGAAACAAATTACTTTTGTAGCACCAGGACCCAGACTGAAACAGGAGCAGGTTTTTTCTCACAACAAACCATATATAAAATGCATCATTATTACAGACAAGTCAGACTTCTATAAAGTAGATGAACTGACAGACATGATTGTAATGACAGTCACAGGCAAAGCAATACGGCATTTCAGTACTTTGATGGCAGAACTGGGTTTCCTTGCAGTGAGTTCCTGCAATTTTCCTGGGAATGAAAACTGAGATTCATTGACATTATCACCACTTCCATAATCAGCTAGTCAAAAGCAAAGCTGAACCAATATTAGAATTTCAAAGCTTCTAACAAAGAGATGTGCTAAAAATCTTACCATAGGCCAGAACAAATCATTCTTAAGTGGCAAGACAGTCCCATAGAAAGCCCAGTAAATATTCTGGTGTTGAGATGTACATGATAATGCCTGTACCATTACTAGAACTCCTGATAGTTGAAGGGTAACGCACTAAAAAGAGGAAAAGACACGCTAACATCAAATTCTACTATGACAAACTAAAGACATCTAAAAATACAGTCTTGGTATCACGTTTTGATCAAACTGTTCCTTATTTATACAGTGCTGTGATGGATTAACATCAACTTTCCCCAAACCACAGACAGATTCACTCAATAGCAACACAGAAACAGACAAGGGTTGAGTGTTCCTAAGTTCTCTGAGAGAAAAGAAAGAGGCCTCTAAGTTCAGAAGCTGTTTTCTGGTTGTGAAACAGATACTTCCCCACAGTCTCACGACAGGACTGATAAGTCCTTTGCTGACTCTCAGACCTTGTCTGCGGGGTGACTTTAAGCAGCTGCATACTGTCCTTTGGTAGCTTACCTTTCCTTAGTCAAATATATTAGATTCCATTAAGAGGTACCTAACTCTTCCTATAATCGCAGAGATGCACCCAGGTGCTTCACTTGGGAATTTGGGATTTCACTGTGGGAGTCAAATGCTTAAAAGTTAGATGTTTCACACTGAGTCCTATACTAGACTTGTTAGGAGTATTTGCAGACTGCATACATGTGTAACTGAAATAACTAAAGGAGGCACTGAAATGCATAAAGATAAAGATAAAGCCAACAGGACTGTGAAAGATAATAGTTATCTGCAGTAATAAACATTAAGTGAGAACAATTCATGATTTGTGATAACATTTAATGTGAGGATATAAATCAGATGAAAAGAGTACAGTTGAGAGATGGAAAGCACACACACAACTAGACAGAAATAAAGAAAATATGAAGAGCCTTTTGTTATCTTCACCTTGTAATTGAGATAATGCTTGTTTTTAACGATACACCCTTAGAGAGGCTCCTGCACTTAGCTGCAAGGCTGTAACAAAGACACAGTAACATCTAAGTTTATGGATGTACCTGATTAGCATAGGTCTATGCCAGGCACTGCTAAGCCTGTTGCTTGCTGAGTCACACTGAAGACACTGAACTTATCATGGTACCCCTGGCACTTTGAAGCAATTAGCTGTAAATCTGTAGACCAGGTAAGGATTCAAAATTTTTTAGGCAAACGATGTATTTCTTGATGTTGTCAAAGTCTGATGTGTAAAGTAATTAATATTTTCAAGGCCTAAGCTGCACCTGCGCAGGTGAAATGAAAAAAGGTAAGAATGAATCAGAGATGCCATATGACCAATGATGTCAGGCTTCTTGCTTTAAGAATGCCATTGCTATTACAGGAGGTACTGCTAGAAGGCAGTTGGAAGGCAGAAGGTGGCAGTTTCTTTTCCTCCTCACAGGAATTACATTCAAAAGAAAAAAGAAAAAATAAATTGAAAGAGCTAACATACCAGAACTTTAAAGAAGATAACATGTTCATACTGGTTCCCTTGAAGCTTCCGACATTGCTTCACACAACATTTTCTAAACCTGTAGAAGCAACCTATAGACGAAATAATTACAAGGGGAGGAAAAACAGAATGAAAACTTTAGCCTGAGATTAGTTATGAATATTTCATGGCCTGACTGAAAGGATATTTCAGGTGAGTCTCCATAGCAATCTGCTTTGTATCTGGTATCATTAAATAATTTCAAATTAATGACTTGGCTAATGGAGCAGACATTAAATTTGCACTTAAAACTGGGGTGGAAGGGACTGCAAATCTGCTGGAGGAATAAAAATCGTAATACCAAACTGGAGAAATGCTCCAAAGCAAAGTGCAATTGTTTAGGGATGAGAACAAACCTCTGCACACAAGAGTCATGCAAGACAGGAAACTGCTAGCTGAGCAAAAGTCCTGCAGAAAATCTAGGGGTGTTTACTGGATCATAATCTGAACACGAGTCAAAAATAACATGCTGTTATGAAAAGCATGCCACAGGATGATGAGTATAGGCTGCAAGAAATAACTAGTACTCTCTCCGATTTTTTTAGCAGCACTAAGACTTGAGCTAGAGTACTGTATTGGGCACTGGATGGCAGTATGGCAAGAACTAAAGCAGCGCAAGAATAATAATTAGAAAGGACCTGACTTTTCAGGAAAATTGAATGAATTGGGGTACTTCAGCCTGAAGAGAAGGGTGAGGCAGAATAGAGTGACAGCCTTCATATGTAAAAGCCAATTGCGAGGAAGAACAAGAGAATGATTTGTGAAGTACATCTGTGAAAGATGAAACAAGAAGCAGTAGGCTCAAATTGCATCACAATGTTCAGGCTAGACCTTAGAAAAGCTTTTGTACAATAAGGACAGTGAAACAATGATGAAATAAATTGCCAGAGGAGAGTACAGTACTTCCATCTTTGGAGGTATATAAAACAGGATGGCCAACCATTTATCAAGAATAAGAAAGAAAGAGAGTGAAATAAGATAACTTCCTGAGTTCTTTCCAGCCTTAATTTTCTATTTCTTTACACTTCTCAGCTACTAAGTTTCCATGATTCAAAGAGCATAGTTCTCTAGTATTCTGTTCTCCCAGTTAAGCCTTTCTCTTCATATTCAAAAATGCTGTGACTTTCCATGACACTGACTAAGCACAAGGAACTTGTCATGAATATATATGGACAGGGAATTTTCACATAAGTAGTGTTTAAACATTAAAACTCATTCTCAGAAAACCTAATAGTGTCCCTAACCCTACTGGTTCTTTTGAAATCAAAAGGCAAAACTTAATTTCTCTTGACAGTACTTTTTTACTGTCATTTTTACAGCAGGGTGTACAAGGCAGTCATTTTCTTAAAAAAAAACACCCTTAACATACATTTTTAAATTCAGGTTGGTGAAGGAACAGAGGCAGGAAAAATGTCCTAATATGGACAATGCTCTACAGGGCCATAAAAGAAATAAAATCCCATGCAAATACAACATCGTCATTCTTTGAAAATAATTTTTCTGCCTTTAGAGTAAATCATTTAACTGAGAATAAGACACTTTGGATCTCTCAGCTTTCGATCCCCAAATATTTTTAAAAATCTAATCACATATGATGCTAATACAATATTCTGAGGCACGCAAAATTTAATGAGGTTTTTTTCCATTCTTATTGGCCAAAGAAAACAAATTTTCTGACTGTTCATAAACAAGTACTTAACTATTACTTCAGTTGTGGTAGCTCTTCTTTTACTTACCCTTATAAAAGGAAATAGCCTTTTACATTAAATTTTCACATGCCTTCCATGTATGCTTTTGACAATTCAGTTTTGATTAAGAAGTAGCAGAGTAGCAGTCAGTATCTTTCTATTTCAAGAATTTTCTAAAGAGCCCATGGAAGTCAAGGCCTTTGAAAATCCCTGTCTGTTTATTTGCTTTCTGGATAACTATCCTGAATTGTAAAAATATGTGTAGTCTTTTATTCACTGGTAAAATGTTACTAACACTTTTTAATTTAGTGTCTCCAGCAAGCATTTAATTCAAATTTAGCAAGCCAGATACTGCTTTTTAATTAAATATAAGATGATTGTTAAAAGAGAACTTACTGAGCATTTAGAAGATAAATCTAATAGTCTTGTAATTAGCTCAAAATTACATAAGCAAGAAATGCCTAATCTCATTCTTAGTAGCACATAGACTTTGTAAGGAATTTGGAGATACTTAATTAACAGTTATCAAAATAGCCTAGAGCAAGACAGGTTTCTATTAATTGTTAAAATAGTGATATTTAATAAGCTTGTTAAACGATAATACACTTGGGACAACAGACTCATTTAGTTTTTAAGTATTCCATTATAATTCCCTAATGTCTTCATCAATATATTATATTGTCAGTTTGTCCAAAGTAACCAGTGATTTTGCATTATTTAATTTTTAAGTTTGTAAAGAGGCATCACCTTCAGAAGTAGCTGTTTAGCTCCTCTTAAATATTGCTGGTCCATGTTCATTTTTGAAAGTCACAACAATTTAACTTTTGGGCAGAGGGCAAAACCTTGTCAGTTCATTTTTGTTTGCAAACTTGAAGTGTTCATCTTCCACAAGCAAGTTACAGTCATAAAGTAACCCTATTAGGAATTCTTTCCTTCGCTATGCCTTTCATTTCCCCTTCCTTACTACTACAAAGAAAGCAGGTTTTTTGGGAAGTTTAGTTTTTTAGCATGAAGAAATCTTTAAGTAGTTTAGAGAGGCTATACTGGCACTGTACTTAGTACTTCAAGAAGACTTTATTCTCCTTTGCTAAGACTGCTTACAGTTTCTCCTATGATAGCATTACCTAGAATGCACTTCCCCCCGCTTGAATTTTCAGCAGTATAACAAGGTCTAACTTAATTTTCTAGCATTGCAGATGAAGTAATCAAGGCTGTGCTTATCACCAACGAAAGAAAAATAGATTGATGATGGTATGTAATTGCAAGACCAGATTTATGAGCCAGTGAAAGAACAGGACACTGTAAATCTCCAAGTTCCCAGGCTAAACTGTCGGCTAAGTACCACTAAATGCTGTTTACAGATACAAAAAGATTTGCTAATGCAAGAAATAGGAGCAAAGAAACAGTATTTGTATGGGGTTAAAACAAAGAAAACAAAACACCATGTGTTTAGAGTTCAAAAGCATAGAAGTACCAATCCTATCACAAGTTTCTCAGAAGGACCAGTAAAAGAGAATGTTTACAGATAGTTTTTCATTTACTCAGAAAAGAAGGGGTCTCTGCAGCTTCTCTTCAGTCCATGAATAAAAGGAATCATATCTGCATAAAAGAGATTTGGGAGGAAAACAATTGACCTATATAATCTTTTACAGTAGGGATTGGCTTCCAAATATATTTTCTTCAGAATGTCCTTTAGGACCCTAACAGTGAGAAATTACTTCAACCCCAATAACTCAGAGGAAAAGTATTTTTCTGCCTCTTTTTGGTTTTGGGATTGGGGTTTTTTTTTGTTTATTAAAGAGCTGGTAGACTGGAAAGAGGGCACTAACCCATGGCCCCTAGCCACGGGAGGTTAAATTAATTAGAGGAGTTAGAACACTTAGTATTATACATTACACAGTATGCTTCATACATTACACAGCATGCCTAATTCTGAAGAGCTCAGACTACAGTTGTTGCTGTTAACTATATAGTGATTGTCGCCAATAGTGTCTTTCTGTCTGTAGGGGAAACAAAAGAGTACTTCTTCTATCTGATACAACTGCAAAAAAGGAATAAGCTTTTCAGGAGCCAGTCCCTTCATGACATCTGACAAAGAAGCAGGTAACTCCAAATTAACAACAGGTTACCAACGATTCCAGTTTGACAAATTCCATCACTAACAGATGGATACTGATGCCTGTAAATGTGGAATTTTCCACATACCTTGCAAGTTAAATGAGGAATAGCAGCGAAGAGACTGATAGGATCTTAAGTTTGCATTGTTCATACCAGTCTGAATTATACACTGCATTTGGAAAAGTATTCTTACTGTTTCATAGCACAACAAAGCTGGCTGTCTGGCAATGCCCTGGAGATCACGAATGACAATGCCTATTCAGATTGCATATTGATGTGTACACACTGCTTTAAATGGCATTTATTATTTCACAAGTAGCATGGGAGTCAGTGATGTGGTAATTCATTTAATTTGTTTAACCTATTTAATATACTGGAGACACTGTGCAAGTACTTGTCAGTCCATTAGCTGCTACAGTTCTAGGGGCTGTTTCATCTACATTTAAGCCCATTACTTCCCTGAATTGTTTGTTAAAATTGACTATCTAATTTATTAAGTAAAAGTAACAATGATGCATTTCCTTATTCATTGTATGTGATAGATAGAAGTTGAGATGTGATCAGTAATCAGTGAATGACAAAGGAACCAAGTGTTACCATATTCTGTGAATAACTCTGGCAGCGAACATACAGAAATGATCCTCTATAAATAATGCAAGAATAAAAAGAAATACATCATCATTATGGACAGAAGTCTTCTACAGGCAACTCTTTATGATCACAAAGAGAGAAATAAGTACATCCAGTACTATCTGTGGTAAATGTAGTTGCAGTATAGATAAAACGTATGTTTGTGGGTGGGGGGCGGGGAAAAGATAAGGAATGAAATGTGGCTTAAGTTTTTCTTTCCTGGCTTTTGAAGTTTGACATCAAGAACGTTACAGGCAGAAACTTAAATGTTTCATGTAACAATATTTTGGAGAATTAATTTTATAGCTTTTTAGGAGTGTTTTAATGTTTTTAATAGTTTGTGTCAATAGGAGCGAGAGCTTTGTGAAATAGCTTCTGAAGTTTTGCCACAAAGGGGCAAGTTCTGATAGAGAAAATTGTATCTGAGTGGAAAGTATAGTTGCTGATGGAGAACATTTTACCTGCAGAGAAGCACAGATACTGCCAAAGCAGATTTTATCTGCCTGCTAACAGAAAAGATTTTACCTGGTAGTGAAATGCAACTACTGACAGAGAAGATTCCACTCATCAGCAGTTGAACTTCTGTGGCACATAAAACTTTTTCTGTCAGACACTGCACATACATTTTTTTCTCTATTGTAGGATAAAATCTAAGAAAAAAAGTAGCTGCTGATGAAGGTTGTGTGCACTTGTGTGACGGGAAAGAGTTCATCAGTTCACTACCTGCTGGGGCATAAAGTTTCACCAGCCGAGAATCTGGCTCATGTATTACACACACAAATGAAGCACTGCATCTCGGAGCAGGAGCCAAAACAGTAATAAACTCCAGAGAAGTAACCTCATGCGAAATTTAATATCAACACTGTAATGACTTCATTTTTTAGAGCAGTCATGTGGAAAAAAGGATGCTTAATTGTTATTGCCATAGGCTGGAGAACCAAGATGACTGGCACACAAAGAACGAAACTAAGAGCCCCAAAGCAGCCTTAACTTACTGTATCTGGGTTGGTTTGTTTTTCAGCCTTGGGTTACCTTCCTAAACCAGCCACATAATTTGCTTCTCCAAATTTTTTTGTGAGGTGATTGTGTGAGTGAAGGCCTATTTGTGTGGGCACAAAGACTCTATGCAGCCAGTAATCCACTTGGAAAGCACAAATACTCGGACACAGATGAATACACAGGCAGCTGGCAGAGCAGTAAGTGGCAAAGTCTGAAGAAATGTCATGTTATTTGAGGTAGAGATATCGATCAGTAATAAAGACCTTTGTCTTTCTAAATACATACATCATGTTTGATTTCATAGCTGTATGGGTTTCAGGCAGCTTTCTACTTCCCTACAACTGCTAAGCAGCTCGCTCCTGTGCTTTACTTTTAAGAAGAAAATGCACAACTGCAAAGGTAACCACAAATCTCTCAGACTGTGAAATATACATATAAAAGACATTTCCCACTACTCTAGATTTCAAATTCTTTTCACGTAGGCTATTGAAAGAGATGAAAATGGATAAATGTGTAGCCACCAATGGCGTCCGCCTCTCACTTTATAGAGAGCTACCATTTCATTAAGTTTGAAGTTTTTGAAATAATATAATCATAATGAAAGAAAGGAAATAAAATTCTCAGAAAGTTCTCAAAGGAGTATTAAAAGATGAGATTTGAATAAGACTGATCAAATGTTGGAATGGAAGATGCAGATAGGTCATAAGCCTTTGCTTTTTTGATTGCCCATATTGTCTCGAAACTGTTCAGCAGAACAAAGAGTTTTGTGGATGAAAGACTAGTGTGAAGAAACATGAATGTCAACTTGAGTTCTGAAAGACAGTCTGCTAATGAAATATTTTAAAAGTCATTTTCAAGGTGGTAGAAAGTTCTCACTGATGTGCACCAATGCTTCTGATAAAAAGCATCAAATAGTTATGCAAGTATTGGCTTTTAGGTCTGAGAAAATAAAGCAATGCTTGTATGACTCCAAATGTTGCAGAAACATATTTAGTTTTTATACTTTCAGAGGATTAAAAACAATAATTAGGATGTTTGTTTAGATTCTAGTTTAGGCATACAAAACAATTCTGGATCAGTTAATTTTCAATATAACAAAGTAAGATAATATATAGTGCAAACTGAGTAGACTGAAAATAAAGACAGATTCTAAATGCATTTTTAGTTTAAGAAAAGAACCAATGCACTATTTGTTTGTGCAATAAGTATAATTTGAGAGAAACAGTAAATAATACATTTGGCTGCTCCTAGTAAGATAGACTCTTGAATCTGACATTGCGTGATATTTAACAGCTTCTTCATAATAGGAGTTCATAAGAAAGACAGACCTAAAAGCAGTAAACATATTTCCAACAATTCTATGTGAGCAGATCTAATTAAATTTTGGAATATAAAAGCCTCTAAAGTAATACTGCCAATTCCCATCTTCTACAGGGATTTTCTTGTACACTTGAACTAGTTTCTAAAAAACTTGCTTTATCTTTCATTTCTTGTAAGGCCAAATTTTAACAGCATTGAAGTTCATAGAGGGGAGGCCTAATTTACCTTGAGCACCCACTGCTTCCGCCTTGGAACCATTTCTCATTAAACTACTGAAATAAGACTGTAAGTCTGTAACCTTGGTGTGAGGATGAGCTGTCAGACAGCAAGACCAGATCCAGGGCAGATATTAAATACCTGAAGGGAAATTTAAGTAAATTTTTTGCCTTTAGAACAAAATACTGAAGCAAGAAGCACTGCTGCCTGTAGTTACCTAAACCCCTTAAGTGACTTTTAGGAAGTTCCCTGGATTCATCTCAGGGAGAGCCCAGTTACCCCAGTGTTTACATGGCTAAGGCACCTCTGCACTCAGCTATGCCCGCTCCTGACTGGCTTTTGGAAGCAAGGAGCTCGAAATCATCTGAGGCATTGGAACCTGTTGGCAGATTCAGAATACGCAGACCATAAACAAGCAGGAGAAAGTACGCTATAGAATTAAATTGCACTGATCACTTTTTTGTCAAATACAGTCAAAGGAGAGGTGGTTCATACTTATTCCACTAATTAACACACTCTGCAAGAAGTGAGAGAGTTTCTGTCAGAGTGGCTGAAATCCTAACTTTATTACCTTCCAGAAAACCCTAGGGACCAAGCTAAGGCTACTTAAAAACAGAGGAGGGTCATCCCTACCCCATCTTGCTTAAGCGATTTCACAGTGTAGGAAAGAAATAAGGTTAAATAGGTCAGAAAGGAGGTACATGAAATAGGATTCTTAACAGGTGAAGGTAAACAAGATGGTGAGATGTGTAACTCCACTGTTACCCTCAGCATATCTCAACGGCTAACTCTGAATAGCTGCCAAGTCAATCTCTCTGTTATCCTGAATCCCATTTGAAGGCACCTAGCTCTTGCTGTGCACTGTATAGGGACCTGATCATCTAAGAGCGAGCTCTGAGCTCTACACAGGCAGCCTCATTTTAGTTATGCTAATCTTCCTAAAATTTGGCTTTAAGTCTGCAACCCAGAGCCATTTTCTTTTGCTTCTATTTTGAGAATGTCATAAATATATTATATTTCTTCTTGTTTGAGTTACAGCATCAGCTTTTATTCCTAGGGTCACTATTTTCCATTAGATTATGGTAGGGCATAGGTTCTTTGTTCCAAAACAATACAGCCAGGTTTCAAAAAGATAATACATATTGTACGCTAATGGAATAAAAAGTCTGTACTTGCTTTTAACAAGTATCCCTTTGGAAACAGGAAATGACCGGCTGTTATTGGCTGCTCTCCCTTATGATTTAAAAGAAAAACTGTAGGAAGGCTTTAGTGAATGGCCTTTGATTTTCTGTCAATGCAGTTTTGCCAGAATTTTAACCGAGGTCCCATAAGTAAAAGTAAAACATTAATCTGCTCAGTCAGTCAGTCCCTGGATAAACCTTAGAAACGGAAAAAATGTTTACAACAAAGATATCATAACCCTTTGAATACTTAAAAGAATGATAACAAAGTAAGTATTTCTCTATTTAAAACTAGTTAAGATGCAACACTATTGTTCTGAATCTAGACAAAAAAATAAAAGCCAAAGATAAGTTAGTTTATATTTTAAAGTTACTTAGCCTTTTTCTTAAAATCAGCCCTAAATGAAATGTTTAACTCTCTTTAAATGTGTGACACCATCCATCACAATTTTATAGTTAGACACATAATAATGTATAATCTCAGCTTGCTGTCCACTTGTAAAAATGGGAATAGACTTCAAGAAATAAGCAATTTCCCAACAGAAAATTGGAAATTCTGCCAACCAATTCCAGGTGACCTGCCATCAATCAGTGTTAAATTCTCCCGAGCTATTGCTGAAGGGTATTGCCATTACTGACGGGCTTCACCTGGTGACTAATGGTATATAACAAATACATTCAAGAACTACAGAAATCCTAAGAATCTGTAATTGTCAGTTAACTTCCAGTAAAGACCTTCTCAGGCAATTCAGAAAGAGTGAGATTTCTATAACCTCGAAACTACTCATTTTTATTATAATGTTTTTTAAAAAAAAATCAGAATGACTTGATGCCATGAAACTAAATTAAATCAGACTGCAAAACACTTATTTGTTGCAGAATGATTTAATGTAAATCTACTTTGCCGTATGCACTGAATATGTGCTAATGTGACAATTACTCTAAACCTGGACTTACAATCAAGTTTCTAGAAAAACTGTGTGTGATTAATAATTATGATTAATGTTTGAAGTGTGCTGTTCTAGGGTAATAGTTCCCTTCATTTGCCTGAGTATACATTTAGAATAAAGTATTCAAGTGTTTTGGTTACCCATGTAAAGCCAGCGTAGCTATGGATTACCTTACAGGTGAGAAACATGTTACAGACAAGAAATCCTGACTCTGTTCAACCAGTACCAGAGAAGCAGAGAGAAATGATGATGGCTTTGTATCATGGAATCTCCAAGAAATGGAAACAGGGTTTTCAAAGTTGACAAAACCAGAATCTGTCAAGATTTAAAGCTCTTTGTGAAGTACAGAAACTTTAATTTCCACTGAACATTCAGATTAAAAAATAAAATAAAATTTAAAAAAGTAGTGGGAAGTCCTGCTGGGCCCATCCTGGCCCATCAGATCAGATCAGGAAGTCTCTTGTCCCCTAGTAGCCCTTTCAAAGTCACTAATCCTGAGTTTAAAGGCCTACAGACTGTCATTGTCAGCGAAGCTATACAGAGATCCAATGCAACAATTCTGCTTGCTTGATTTCTATGGGGCAACTCACAGGGGTGAAGACAAGCACATCTATGAATATTAGCAGGACCTAAATTTATAAAACCTGCAACAAGATGGGTAATTAATCATGTGTTAGGGGACCAAGAGATAGCAGTACCAGAATACATCTTTTTTTCTCTAAATAAATCTGCTTCATGCTTTGCTATGTTAGGATAATAATTGTGGGTTTGTGAGATAGATACTACAACATTTTAATTCATGGTGAAAAGCTGTATTATAGTTCTAATGTCCATAGGACACTGGGCCACTCCCCAAAATAATGCAAATCAACAAAAAAAAGGAGATGAAAATATTTTATATGCATTCAGTATCTGCTTTGTCGAAAAAGGTGGAAGACGATGAAGGCAGAGAATTAGATGCGAGCAGAAAGGAAACAGTCTTTAAATCCCTGATAACGTTCAAAATAAGAAGCCTCCTCATGCCCTTCACCATGGCTCAGGTAAAACGTAGACAGAAGAAGATATCTCTACATAAGAGAGACATCTGGATCTTCCCTATATGTATGTAACAGCGGAGATTTCACCGCATGTGATACTGATGGTTTAGGAGTCCTGGTTTTGTTCATAACTCATTATGTGCAGCCTTCTTATGCCTTGACCAGGCAGCAGTGACAAGAGCTGAACACTTGGCTTTCCAGAATTACTGTTAAGAACAGAAATCTTCCCTCAAGCAGAGCAAGAGCCTTTTACTTTCGAACGGCATCATCTAGGATTCATCTAGGCACAGTTTGCTTGCTGTTGAGCAGGTTAAATTCAGAAAAGTAAATTTTCGAAAGGGCAGCCAATTTCTCAGTAAATACGGGGCTTGCTATGATGGGCTGCAAAGTTATGCACATTCTTTTCTGTTAAAAAACACATATTAGTGTGTTTGCACTCACAAGTCAATGCCAGTGAGGGCAATACTAAGAGCAGGTATTGGTTATGAATATAGGACTGAAGTAATGCTGAGGTCTTCATTCCCGAAGTCAGGAGATGCTCAGCGTTTCATAAAATTCTGTGAATAATCAGATCATCTTTGCAATGTTTATTAACTTTCTCACTGCATCCCTCTGTCAGAGGTGTTACTTAGAGCCATTTTACAGATGAAGTATAAAATGGAGAGGTGCTAAGTGGAAAAAGAATTAGTATCCAAGACAGGGTTTCAGTCCCTTTGACATACTGAGAAATGATACGTCCCATTCTCTCCACAGCTTGCTGTGCTCTCTCTGAGTGCTTAACATCATTTGCAAAAGAAATCGGCTTAGATTTTCTAAGCAGAGACTTAAAATAGCCTTAAATACTTAATGGCAGATTGAAAGATTAAGGAATAAAAGCAGAAATATATTGAACAAAATAGCATCTAAGATATTAATTTAATTACCAAGTCTCCTCTAAGGGTTCAGTAACTGATCTGTGGCAGCACGGACTTAATTTCTCCCTTCAAGTTCAGAACAGAGAAGAAGCAGATGACGTGATCTTCTATTATTCTCTAGATATATATCAATGAACACTGTATTGCTGTATTTCATAGAACAATGGTCCTTCAAGTTTAGTATCTTGTCTCAAGACATGTTTTCTGAGAGTACAGTCACTAATGGAACTCACTGAAAGACTTCAAACTGACCATAGATTAAAAATCAGATTTTCCTTTGAAATCACATTTTCTGCGATAATTGCTCTTTTTAAAAATTTTAAAGACAATTTAAAAATTATTTCAGTTTGCTGAGTTAAACCCCAGCCTATCAGATACTAACTGAATGGCTCCCTGCCATTAAGCAGCCTTAAATATTTTCAGTCTGTTCAGTAGCTGCCCATAACATATACTGGTATTCACTGAGTCACTGATGCTTCCAAATGACTTTTTGTAAAACCTGGACTTTGGTTATTTGGATTACTTTAAAACCAATTAAACACAAGCATTTCTCTCATTACTGTTAAAAACCCCCAAGTATTAACACATTTCAACACACCACAGTTTTTAAAACTCTTGAATTCTGACCACGTAAGTTCCATAAGCAAAGGATGAATTCTCAGTCACTGTAATCGGGTAAGTTCCGCTGATTACGCAGGAATAGCAGGAGTGTAAACCAGATGATTTTTAAACAGTTCTAAAGAGATTTAGAGCTGTAAGTAACAGATCTGTAAATGACAGGATATATGCAAGAGATAACCCTAAAAAAGACCTTTCTTCTTATGAATACTTGTACTAAATTCACAGGAACTGCTCAGACAAATGTACTCTACTGAGCAAGAATAAAAATAGGCCTGTACATGCTGACATCTGAAAGAAGAAAAAAGCAGGTATTTTCATAACGTAGCACATTTTTACTGTATTAAAGAGAGTCGCCTTAGAAATCCAAAGACATAGCATTGCTTACGACAAATACTAATTAAAACTGCTCAAGCCTGGAGATACGTGTCCACTTCAAACTTTACGAACCTCTTACAAAGCCCATCAGGCTTTTCAGGCCTGTCCCATATTGTTCACACATTGCATACTAGCATCGCCATCTGTGATGCTTCACAGCCACGACACATAGGAAGGAGAGAATGAGCATTACAGTTCACAAAGAAATATGTGCTATGGATTGTTTGCAAAAATAAGCATATATAAAACCCTACAGGAAATAGGTCTCCTTACACCTACAGTCTGGGAAGAAGAGCTTTCTATCTGACACATCTCATACTAAATTATTATGGAAATTATAGGAATACTTTAGCATTGTATCATTATGCAGAATTATGCCATTTCTGTAACATCACAGAAGTTACTGATAAACCTTAGGATATAATAAAGAGTTTAACTGAAATATTTGCTCAGAGTATTACACTATTAGGGAAATCCAGATTTCCTGAAGGAGTAAATTCTGACACCCGTGCTCATGCTAAGTAGAACCTTAGTTCATGAGTTGTCTCACTGATTTAATAGACTTATTCATTGAAGAATCTCTTACAGTGGTCTGGAGGCCTGTAAGCAAGCCCCCACTTTTTAATACACAAAGACTGTTTTCCAAATCCTTCCTCAGCTGACAATTTCCCCATCAAAGGCAGAACAGCATTAATAAAACCTGCAGCATTGCCAAGCTTGAAATAAGTGATTCTGTTGTTTTAAATACAAATACTGAGACGTGATTATACACTTTGCAAGGAAGACATTCCCCTTCCTTGAAAAATGCAGAAGAGCAAAACCACTAAAGTAGTTTTGATAAATGCTGTCATTCTCTAAGGAAATTTAGGAATTACAATGCTATTAAATGGAGCTACTTTATATCCTCTTTGAGTTTTCATTTCTTCAACAATGGAAACTGCCTTTGGGAAGATGACAGATGCTTATCCCATGAGTATGTTAAGTGGCTCAATTATATCCTTGTGAGTAGACTGAGGCAATGAAAGCCAGAGACCTTGCAGTCCCCTGGCCTACTACTTCTGTAGGCAGCTTCTTCCAAGCCATTAAAATAAGCAAGCAAACAGCTCTACCATTCTTCACTCACAGAGAGAAATTTCTGTGATCCAGTAAAATTTCAAATGTCAAAAAATGTTTGAAATCGTATATTCTAACCATAAATATGCTTTTTGGGAACTTCTGTGTTTTGGACATATTAGTAAGTTTGGCCCAACTTTCTTCTCACATCACTGCTATCAGTGTCACTGCATCTTATTTCCAACCTGCTAAATCCAGACAAGATTATATGAAGTTGTCTCATTTCTTTCAACTTGTCCCTCCCAGCATGAGGATACCACCAGTCTGTGGGCTGGGCATGTGGCACCTTCAAGATTCTGAATAAATAACTGCAATTACAAGCAAGCAGGAGTAAAGAGCACAGTATCTGTTTTGGATTGTAACTAGTAATACTCTTTAACAGGGACAAGCCAATTTGGAAAAATTTACAGTGAAAGGACACATAGTCACGATGGGAGAAGAAATATAGAAGAAAGTCAAGACAGCATAGTGTGAATAGCACTGTTTTGAGATTTAAATATCAGAGGTTTTAGGAGTTATTCATTCAAAAAATGAACAGAATAGAAGGTTAAAGAAGTGAGAGGTGTTCTCTAACCCATAACAGCATGGCTTGCTTCATAACGGCCTCCACTGCAGTCTTGCATTGAGCTACTTTCTATTCTCCCCAAGTAGGAGCTGTAGAATATTTTGTAAAGTTGCATCTTTTAAAGTCCAGAAAATAATCAGTGAAGCAAGATATATCTCCTTTAGAAAGAGGAATTAAACTCACCCCATGCTCCATGAAGCCATCAAGCTCATGGCTGAACAACACATTGTAGAGTTGAATATAATGAGGCTGCTGTATAATGTCACATTACAAAAAACTGTGCAACACTATAAAAAAAAATCCTACTGCATTCTGATAATACAGCTCCCTTTCCCCCTACTAAAAAAGGTTCAGAAGAAAACTAGGAAATTGATTCAGGCATAGCAATCTCTTACAGTTCATGTTAATTAGCCAGTTTTTCAGTCAAAATATACGCAGTGAAACACTCAACTGAGAATCCTTAGAGATTATCAGAAATTAAGTATATGAATTGCACATGCTGTTAGAAACTGATCTTTCTTCACTATAAATTAACACAGCTATGGAGAGCAAAATCATGGTTATTTGAATGCTAAAATACTATTTTTATAAGTGACTATTAATTAACTCTTCATTTGAAATTTTATTTGTTGACTGGAACTCTTTAACCTTGAAAACTCTATTATAAGAAGAATTCAACCTAACTTCTAAATGGTTAACCTCTGAAATGGATGTTGAGTCTAATTATTCATTCATAATCCCAAATTTGGGGCATCCTTGATTATCCCAAACTTAAATAGACATAAGTGCAACAATGAATCAGGCCTTAGACTTTTTCCTGGCCTTACACGTCTGAAACGTTTGGAGGCTTACCTTAAGAACAACCATACAAGGAGGCAAGAAAAATCAGCTGCTTGGTAGACTGCAATAAAAATGGAGTAAGCAAGAGTAAATAAGAGAAACTCTCCGTATGTCTCTTAAGAGATGACCCTGATGGCAAGAGCCATTTTCCTGTGCAGAAATCACTTCCTCATTTACAATTTATGTTTGGCCATTTTTCTTTTCCTTTATTTGAAAATTGAAATTTCATAGTCTTATATCCTGCATTTTTAGGGGAAGGAAAAAAAACCCCAACAACTAGAATATACTCCCACAGCACTGAAAAGAAAAGCTCGCTACCTCAGTCATCTACATCTGAGAAAGTTCATGCAGTGCTTTCCCAGGGCCACGCCACAGATGCTGTCTTCCTACATGGTGGCTTCCTGGTACAGCTACAAACATAGTTCATTATTGATCTATATCCCATTCTATATCAGGTAAGAAGATATAGTTTGTTCTGTGTCTTAATAGGCACCAGGCTGTGGACTGTGAAAGGCAAGTGTTGATATGAAATTTTTAAGAGAGTTCTCATAATGAAGCAGTACGAGTGACACAGATCTTCTAATCAGGCATTTAGTAATTTTGCTTTGCAGCTTGGAAAATGTCTTTCATTTAAATTCACCTCCTAGGAGCTGTGTGTTAGGCAATTATTCTCTACCAGAAGATTTCAAAGTCCAAGCAATTAAATGGGCTCTGTTCTTAAAGTAATACTGCCCTCAAAGCATCATTACTGTTGTTAAGAAATAGCAAACCTGAAGGCACAAAGATTTCTGTTCTCTCCTATGAATACAGGTGCAATTCCTATTAATGTTATTGACAATCAGGTGTGCATATTTACAGATCTAATCTAGAGTTTCTCTGGATGAGGAACACAGCTGAATATTCACAATTCTGAAAGAACACCACTGAAAAGGAGAACTGAGTTCAATTTCCAGAACACTGAGACTTCTGAATTAATTTAATTCAAAATATGATGGCCTGTAGTGATATTAGTTCCAAATGTGCCCAGATATTAGCTAGGTAGAATTGAAGTTTTGTCAGGAATAGACTCCTGAGGAAGAACAACCTTACAAGACATGGCACCAGTGAGCATCTGTCTTCCTTTGAGTTACTACTAAGCGAATGTTCTTGTGAAGTACAGTAAACCTCCATGTGCTGCTGAATTTCAGTCTCAGGTTGCCTCCTCACTGAAACAGAACGTAAATAGTTGATTTTCCTGTCAGACATTCAAAAAACTTATGGTCATTTACAATCAGTTGGAACCACTGCCCAAAATACAGGTCATGTGGAAGTCTACAGACGGGTTTGATATGTAAACGTACAGAAGTAGTCTAAAGAACTACAGGGTGGCAGTCCATTTTTGCAAAAAAGAACCATAGCCCACAGAGAAGCAGCACAGCCCTGAAAAAAAGCACATGCAGCAAGTGTCAAAAAGAGGTGAAGACAAGTCTTTAACAAGTTGGGTACATTTCAAAGTGTTGCAAGGGAAATCAGGCACAGAAATCCTTTCAAACGGAACAGATTCTTTAAACAGACCTTCTGAAATCCTTGAATCAGAAACTATTCTAAGTACCTTCTCTAGCAGTATCATTCCACTTAAAGAAGAGTCAAAAGAAAACAATGTCCAGGTTTACTTGGGAGACTGCAGAATTTCTGGGCCATTTGCTGGTAAAACAGATCTATGGCAACAGAAAGCTAGCAACAGAATTCCAGCTTCTAATCCAGTACAATCTATGTTGCTACAACACTCCTTAAAAAAGACAGCATTTCCTCTGATCCCGTAAAGAACCAATGCCATAATCAGACAGGCTTTCAACGCTTTAACACTGTGCTACTGTCATCCTTTCTCGGCCAGGTTCACAAAAGCAATATGCTCGCAGCAGTTCCCATTGAGAACACACAAGTTGGTGGTTGTCATGCGCTTCAGTAAATCTCTCTTCTTCCATTTATTTCTCTGTTATTTCTATGCCTATCCTGCATATCTATTCAGTAATGACATAATCTAGGTTGTGCGGTACTGCAGTCACTGTGGCTCTGAAAACCTAAGATTGGTTAGACAGCGTAACAGTTTTGCCTCAGCAGAATTTTTCTTCACTGTTCCCTGGAGGGCAGGATTTATGCTTTTTTTAGTTTATAAGTTGTTTGCATTCTCAACAAAAAGTATGCAAAATTTGGTATAGTCATTTTACAGGTGTTGTCACCTGGTTATAATCTTTGCATTACAGTTTTCCAATTTAACTAGCTAGATATTTAGGTATCATTTCAGCTGCACTAAGTAGCACAATTTATACTTTAATGTCATTAAACTGAAGAAGATGAGACAAAAGACAAACATGAAGGTAATTAAACACTACTTTCAAAGGCAATTTAAGAGAACATTGCCAAAAGCTTCTCAGTGATCAGAGATCTAGAAAACAACCTATAAAGAAAGGCTGAAAGAAGGGTTAAGTCTAGAGAAAAAGGACATTGAAAGACAGCAATACAACCATTGTCTTCAAATACACAAAGAAACATTTCATGAGGAAAAAGCGACAGTTATTCTCCACATGCACTTGGAATAGGACAATAAACAATGGGCTTAAATTGCAACAAAGAGGGGGGAGGACAATACCACTCTCACAAAAGGGCTGGTAAACTACTAGAATGAACTGCATGGACAGGCAGTGCAGCCTCTAGCACTGGAAATTTAAGAACAAATTAGATGAACTATTATCAGGAATTGTTTAGACAGAGCTGATCCTACTTGGGGATGGGGGCCAGATTACCACTTCAGCTTCCTTCTGTACCTATTTTCTATTATGTTACTATTTCACACTATGAGTTCCCAAGCTCCAGATTTCCAAAGATATGGAGGCATGTGTAGAGCAGAATAATGGAAAGGAGGTCAGTTGGCACTTTAGGAATTCTCCTTTTTACTTATCTTCATTTATTGGCACTTAAAAGCTTTCAAAACCATCTAGAAGTGTCCAGATCACTTTTATAAGCAGGCTCCCAGTCAGCTAAGTAGCACTGAAAATCTCATTCAAAGTGACTATTCCAAGTGTACACAAAAAGCATCTAATGATGGTACTTGGGTACTGTCCTAACTATAGGAGAGGTCAAACTGAGCTGAACAGAACTGTTCATGTTATTAAAGATAACAGTAACAGAAATATTTCACTAAATGGGGAGCTTATTGCCAGAGTTGTATCCAGAACGAAAGGAATACCAGCCTTGAACACCAATACTGTGTTTTTCTGTCTCCCATGCTTTCAAAAAAGCCAGCATAAGATACAGATAAATATAGGCAAATAGATGTAAATAACCTGTCCAAATATTTTCTGAAAGTACCTTCTTTGTGCAGTATGCCAGAATCAGCTCCCAAGCATGTGTTTTATAAAGGATATTATACCTCATAAATTTAAGTTAACTACTGTTAGAGACTAGGATGAAAATTCTGCAGGGCAGGTTATCTGCATACTTTCACAGCAGGTACTGTCAGAGACTAGGTACTGGAGTAGCTAAAATTTGGGCCAGATGGCAGTTTTTATGCTCCTACAGTAGATTTGACTCATGAAGATCCTTACATGCCCTCATGATATTCAGTGAAGTTCATCTATTTCAAGCCAGTGCAATATCAAGTACTCAGTCACTGATTCCAATTAAATCTCTGCTTAAAACCAACTCTTTCCACTCATTTTCCATTCTTCTTGCTCCTTCTTTCATTACTTTGCTTACAAATAGAAAATAAACTGTTCATTGTTATTGAACCAAACTCTTGTAAGCACAGTGACATTGCAGCAGTATCTGTGAATGATTTAAAAAGATAATATATTTTACCGTGTGTAATGCCATGGAGCCTTGACATTTAGATATTAGTGTAATGCAAATAATAAACAATAATACATAACTGTGATTAAAATTGAAACACTGAACAGTGCATTATACAAACGTAAAAAGAAAAGAAAAGGTGGTTTAGGCAGTAAACAAGGACACAAGAAAACCCATCAGGAGTCAAAGATAAGTATACTTAAAGCCATAAAATTACCTTGTGTCAAAACTAATTGAAGGAAGCAGCTCGTCACTAATGCAACTGTGCTTTAATAATCAAGATGGCGTCTACATGAGCCTGTGAGAAAGGCAGCTCTAAAAGACATAAATGAAAACTTTTCAAGAGATCGGGTTTATTCTCTCAGCTATTTCTGTTGTGCATCAAGCTGAAGTAATTGGACACATCGTTTCAAAACATACAGTTTCTGCTTGAGTGGGTAGGAGGACCCTCCTGTAGTTCAGAGTAACCCACAGTCTGTTCTGGGGACCTTCAAAATTCACCAGGTGGTCCCCTGAGAAACAACCCATGTCATCTCATCTCCTAGCTCTTTTCTACTCCAAATTTATACAGTCTGTCAAGGTTGTCAATGTGAAAGCCATTTAGATGTTGTCTTGTTTTGCATTTCCTACTCTAAAATGTTCCAGAAATGAATCCACTATCTCTGAATAGAGAATCGGTCTAAGAATTGGCAAGGACTTCATTTCGACTTTTATTAAGGGCTTATCAAGTAAAAAGGACTGGAACAAAGAAGAATAAAATATTTTATTTCCCCGCCCTCCACCTAGTCTGAATGACAGTCCTTTTGAGGTCAGTATTGCTTAAGCCTGTAAAATGAAAGTGCTACGATTCACAATCAAATAACTGTCAGGCGCCTTATTAAATTTCATTCAATTCCATACAAAATCTTAAGGGACCATCGCTATCTTCCAATTTAGACAAAGATTAAATAAAAGCTGATCAAAGATTTATAGAATTCTAAAGTGATACTAAACACAATGTGCTATGCCTGGAAAGCTTTCTCTGGTACAATGGAGTTAGAAGTGGCCTGCTTTAATGGTTTTATTTAAGCACCACTTTTCATTGGAGGAAAAAATCAGCAGTTTACAACCACCTCACATAATTAAAATCTCGTAACTCACAGTTTAAATCAAGTTTACACTGACGCTAGGATTCCTATCGTTGGCCAGACAGAATAAAAATCAGTAACAACCTCAACAAAAGAGGAAACATTACCATCCTTTTTTTTTTTTTTTTTTTGTTATTCAGAAAAAAGCCAAAACTTCGCTTCTGGTGGGTTTCCAGACTAGCAATTTTCAGCCTATCTGCCATCAAAGAAATGTACAGGTAAGCTAAGAAGGTCTCCTAAGTGCAGGTAGTAACAGTAGATACTAGAGTGTCTATTTTTACCACTGTAATATACCTGGGTTCTATTAATCTATGGTAAAGTATGACATGCAATTATTACCCCACTATATTAAAAACATTAACAGGACATATAGGGAAGAAAAAGAAGCAATAAGAGGAGAAAGGTGCAATAACAGAGAGAAGTTGCTTCATATTTTCTTTTCTTGCTGCTGAAGGAAAGGACTCCTAAATAGGAAGAGTCACAAGCAGATAAGAGTCTGCCTTATACATTTAGAGAGAAAGCTCTTAAAATTGTGTTTATTTGTTTTCAAGGCAACCAGGTTCATTACAAACTCAATGCTTTATAAAGTGTTCCAGCGTTCACCTACAACAGAAATCATACTTCTACAAGAAAGATTTCAGCCTAAGGCTTAGCAAGAAATTTATGACTGAATATAAATTCAGAATTCTTCTGTGGTAGAACCTCTTGAGAGTCAATATACAATTATAGCAGACATACTGATTTCTGAAAAGGTTTTAACAATGTGTAACTCAGAGAATATTTTCACCATTTTGTATATCTGGTCTACTTTCTTCTACTGGGGCTCTTTGCCACCTTATCTGAATACGCACAGAACCCTTTGTTAGTGAGATGATGTTGACTGCTTCACTAGTGGTGACTAAGTGTGCCTTAGAAATGTGGATCTATATTTATTGAAAAATTAAACATAGGACAAAGACACAAAACTGAGATCCTCCCATACCTTCTTGACTTTGGTGCAGCCTCACTGACCTCAGACAGACGTGAAAGCAAAGGCAAAATTTGCAGCACAAATGCCAAACAACAGCACTTGTGACTCCTACAAGTTGTGGTATTTCAAAATCACTTTCAGATCTCAAAAGGAATATAAAGCAAGATATCAACAAAGCCATCTTTCTGTTAGCAGTCCATGTAGTTTTCCATATTTCTAAATACACTTGGCACAAAATCATAAGGAGTACTGTCAATGACAGTGTTTATACTTGTAGTTCATATATAAGGTTATTCTGTTATCTATACACAATAAATCTAAACCAGGCTCCTGTGAAGGCAATTCATAAATGTCAGCCACAAGGAAAAAGACAATGAAGTGGTTTACAATAAGCATGTTTACTTTTTATTAACAAGTTCAAACTGAGAACCTTTTACCTCTACTCAGTAACATCACAGGTAATTAAGCCAATATCCTTTTGTCATGCACTTAAAAAGGGAGATGTAAAGTAAACTGAAACATAACAAGAATCCTTGCCTGCTGATCACAGCTTCAGTGTTGGTATGACTAACTCCTTTTGATACTACTCAAAATATATGACTTAGGATGAATTCTGAAGGGGCAAGGTAGCTGTATAGAGAGATGGATTAAACAGCAGTTAACAGGCTTTCTTGTGTATCATTTCAAATAATCACTCTGGTCATTTTTTTAGAATTAACAGAGATCAAGATTCAAGATCAGCAGATTAAAAAATAAGAGTAGCAAAAATGAACTGAAGTGAAAACACATTGTATGCCACTCATTTATCTGCAAAAGATTTTCTCTCCGTTCTTCCCTTAATGCAGAATCTTCTCACTAATGTTAAGCATGTGAATTGTAAATACTTCTGAAATATGTTAATTTCCAACTGTCAGTGCTACAGAAACCTCTCTGTGAGCCGCTCTGATGGGACTCATGTCTGAGGAGGAGCTCCATCTGAATTCAGTACACTAGGTTTAATATTCCTTTTTTGGAACATCTCTAAGGAAACAGTTAGAGATGAATAGACAGAGACAAAAATTTGGAAATCATGGCTTCCAACTTCTGTTGTTAAGAGCCATCTTACAAGGCAGAAGAAAAACAAATACAACAACCAAACTCTCACAAAAACCAGGACATACATATCGTGGGAATTTGGGTTAAAAATGTACATGCCACGATTTTCCTTCTTCTGGGGAATGAGGGATGAAGCTCTGTTATCTGGGCCTGACACAGGCAGTGTTTTTTCTCATCATCTGTTTTTGTCTGTGAGAAAAGAATTAGAAGGGAAGACTCCTAAATTTTCCCTTCTACTGTCGCTTGGCCTCGGGCGATACGAGGCCTGTTACTGCCCAAAACCAGGAAAGAGACATACAGAAATTGTCATTTATATTACAGAGAAGAAAAGCCTATCCTTAATCCAGCACTTGGTGGCCACAGAGGAATGACATACAGAGAAAAAGCCTGCTTCTCTTTTTCATCTGGCACCTTTCCCAAGGAAGCTGCCCTTCCTATACCTCAGTTTCCCCCAACACATTCCTTGTATATTCTTTTATAACATACATATTTGGATGGGTAAGCTGGCAGAGGAAGGACCAGTGACACAATAGCAAAGATAGGTGAATTCTACTTTGGCCTAATTCAGAGGCAATATATAATGCATTTGCTCTCAGCAGTATCACTGGTCATGAACCCTTCTGTTCTCTTACTGTTATTAGTGCTGTTTCTTGCAAGGAAATGCCATTTTACCACATGATTTCCTAGTTCCTACCTCGGTTCTGGAAATGGCATTCAGCAAATCCCCACCTTGAAACCTTTACACATTTTTGAAGTTTAACCCTATTATACAGACCTTAATCTGAGTTTCTGGAACATTCAGATGGCAATGCTGGGAATCGACTGAAGAGGGCCAAATCAGCTTGAAAATGGGCTCTTGGCCTAATATATGGACAGGCACGATTAATCACAGTTAAACAATAGGGGTCAAACTCTGATGGAGTAATCTTTCTTTGTTTCATCAACAATGCCCGCTATCAGATGAGCATATGCCTTGAAATTAAGCCAATGGAACCTACATGGAAAAATTGGTATTAACTCTTCAGACAAATTAAAAGCCAGGCACCTGATGAAACTACCTGTGTTCTCAACCTGTGCTGTTTCACAGCTACTAAATTTCTGAGCTCACGTAAACAACTTCTATTTCTCTTCACTTTGGGAATATAAAAAAGGAAACATTTGATATTTTTTATGATGATTTTGTATGTAGAACTAAGAACTGACAGAAAGAAATCTGAAACGGAAATTAAAGTGCATAAACAACACATTTATGTCCATTAGGAAAATAAATTTAGTCCTGAAACCTTTACAGGACAACATATTTGATAAAAGGCTTATACAAAAAAGAAATATTTTGTTTTTTTTTCTCCAAAGCTATCTGAAGGATGAAAACTATAATGTAAAAAGTGTGACACATTTCTAAGTAATTTTTGACAAATCAGACAGAAGCTATGAACTACTTTAAAAGAATAGCATATGTATTGAAGTAGAAAGCCTTAGTTGGGCTTAAACATACTGACATTACTTTCTTGCTTTCTTTTTGTTTGAAAGCAAAGTCAAATAACATATTTATTTAATTATTTATAATCAATAAAACCAGTTGTAGAAACATACTCACTCTGTAAAATCAAAGTAGCCTCATTTTTAAAGCACACTTTTAAGTTTTCTAGAAACCAGTTTGAGATCTGTGCAGGGGCCTGCTTTTCAGCAAATGTTGAGTACTAGACATGATTGAGCTATTTTATTTGTTTCCTATTTTTAAAAGATAACTTCATATGATAGCTTAGCAATTATTTTCAAATTGAACTTCTATTCTCTGAATATTTTGCTTTATGCACACAATCTTGCATCAACATTTCTGCCACTTGTGCCACTTCTTTTTAAATCGAAGTCCTTCTTTCCACATGAAAACGAAACTTTTGAATCCCTATTGACAAACTAAGAGCTTATGCACAACATAAAAAATTCCAAAGAATCAAAGAATGTTTAATAGAAAATGGCATCTATAAAGGACAAAGAAGCCAAGGCAGTCTCTTGGTAGCTAAAACATGTGACAGACCCATGGGCAGCTTCAAAGCTGCTACAATGATGCATCTGCCAAGCAGCCAGCTGCTCCTGCTAGACAATCTTCTTTGTGACTTGGCATCCAGGTCTTGTACTTGCCATTCAAAAGCAACAGAAAGAGTCACAGGATATAGGATGGTAGCTACCCTTTCATGTAACATGTAACATCTTTAAAAATCCCTGTGGAGACAGTGAGTGCCATGGGAAGCGACATTTTTGCTCTAAAATGCTGATGCAGTCATTCACAGGGGGGAAATGCAAACCGAAAAATAAATTCATCGGAAGAGCTCCTTTGTCCTCCTGAAAAAGTATCTCAGGACTCAGAAAAGCTCCTGTGGCATAAAGAAGTACTATTTTCATTATTTTGCAGACAACTAAGGTACCAAAGATTAGATGGCTCAGAAAAGGTCACAGAGGGTGTCTGAGAGAGTAAGGATTCAAGTATGTCTCCCCAGAAACAAGCCTGACATGGTACTTAATAGATCATCTCTTCTTCCCTACAAAGGATAGATCATTTCTATGTATAGTAAGAGGTTTGCTGTACAGCAACCATCAGGAATGAAACCATTACAACTAAGTTAAATTATAGTTGCACAGAATCTCCTCTTAAAAGCCTTTCACAGTTTTAATGAAAGATCATGCATTTCCTAGATATTCTCTTTTACGCCATTCTATACAATATTAAAGCAAATCTATAATTTACTATTACATTCTGTAAGATGATTCCGAGAAGTTAGCCTCTTCTCTCAAACCTTAAAGAATTTTATAATAAGAGCAGGCCTGACTTGACTGCTTCAGGCTTATATATAAATTCTTATTTTTATGGGTTCCTTGGAAGTGAATAAATTGCTGTTCAATCCTCTGTAAACTTAAAAGCAGCAGGCAACATCATGATGGCATTGGTGCTACAGCATGGATAGCCAGATTTAAAAGCTCATAGAGCAGTGATCTGAAAGTCTCAGATTCATTTCCAGCCAGGTTCATTCTCTGACAAGAAGTGATGAGGTGAACAGAACACCACCTACTCCCTCTTGCAGCTGTTTCTATCCTAGCACTCACTTCATATACATTCACTGAGCTAGTTTCTGTGTCTAGAGGGCAGCCTGGCATCAGCTTCTTTGAAACATTCATGTATTATATCATATCCAGGGATATGGCAACATTTAAACACGACAGACGATTAAAAGATAGTGAGAGCCATGCATTATGGATTAAAGTGTAGAGTGAAAATTTTTTTGAACATTAGTGTTCCAGAAATATTAACTATAAACCCATGTGAAGTATTGAAAATCATCACATTTAGTGATATTCTATGTTCTTTCAGTGGAAAACTGAAAACAAAATAGTAGAGAAACATATCCCAGTTGTAGGAACAAATTATATATTTATAATTCTTTATTAGTATTTTCTGAAAAGACAGTGTGCTCATAATCACACATAGGCAACAGAGGAGTTATGAAAGCTAGTATTTGGTCTTAATATAGTCCTATTTATATTGCAGTAATTTGTAGGAACAACAATCAAGGATCTTCAGCTTGTATAAAGCTCCAAAATTAAAAACATGAGAAGAGAGATGATGTTCAAAAATACACTGACATGTTCATTGTCTTCATTTTGTCACCTGTGGATTCCATCAAAAGATGAATGCAAACTGAAAATTATTTGTCTTCTAAAATATATGTACAGGAAATATTTCTTCTGCTATATGACTGATTAAATATTGCAGCAGTCTCGGAAATACTGAGAATTCCACTGGAAAACAGAGACAAGACATCATCTGGGAGGCCGACAGTCCTGATCAGCTGGGTTGTTCAAGTTGCTAGGTCCTCAAGTTAGCTATGTCAAGATGCCATTTAGAAGGTAGATCCTACTGAGCTGTCCTCTGAGTCGCTGCAGCCAGAACAAATCTCAAACTAAGTTCCACTATGATTGAGATTTCCCTGCTGTTGAATCCACCTTAGCTACTACAGCTAAAAAGATGTGTTAGAGAAAGGGGACACCTGGCATATTTCAAGCCTGCATGATCTCATTGCCCTAAGATGCCACCTTAGCAGACACCATCTTTAGATAGTGCAGAGCACAAAAACAACCTGAAATATTTACATTTCACAAGTACACTCTGGTATTAGTAAAAAAGATGCTACAGCTTAAGATACAATTCTAAAGCAAAACAACACAACCTAAGTATGATCCTCAGTATGAGAAGAGGCAACAGGTAAGACAACAGGCCAAATTAAGTAAAGAGGGATAGAAGACTGGGGGAACAACCAAAAGGGATCCCATTCTTGTATGAGAGCATTTTCTACTCTTTGGGAGTTTTGCTATAGAGTTTGAATGAAACGACATAGACCAATAGACAAGGCACTGTGCATTTCAGTCATGGATAAGGATGCTGCAGTAATGAGGATGTCTTGTGAATCTATTTGTGTTCTGAGGCCTGACTTTATGGGAAGTTGTTACATTCATTGAAATAATGAAGGGGAAGTAGTAATAAAAAATGCTACGACTACAACAAAAAGCTCGCAAGAAGGGCAAATAAACCCCCCTGGAAGTTACTCCGATTAAGTTACCCTCATTTTGGGGAGTAGCTACTTGTTAAACAAATAAAACTTTATTATTATGACTATGCTAGTTTGTTGCTCTGTTTTGCAAATTTCCTGATCTCTCTTGACTTTCAGTTCTGAAATACACATTGTCAGGAACTAAAATGATTAAACTGTGTAATCTGTTTATTCAGATCCTATGCTGAAAAGTACCTTATTTCATATGTATCTACTGTAAAGTGATTCCAACAAAGCCACTAACCAAAAAATGAGCTCTCAGATAAAGGAAGACAATCCTTACCTTCTCTTGACACTTGTCTGCAGCCTCAACTCTCCATCAATAAACTGCCATATAAAAATTTACCTATCTAATTATCTTTGGCATTTAAATCATAGCTATCATAAAGGCAGGTGAATTCTTAAAACCACTGCATTTTGACATGTATAACCTCTGGGTTATACTTCAAGAAATGCCGCAACTCAACAGGACTGTGATATACATGTATATGGGTTAATAAAAGAAATTTGTCTGAGACACTCCTTAGCCTCAGCCTCTGACTTCTCCATAATCTGCTTCCCAAGATCTTCCATGAGTATAATTAAATATGTCCGTGTTATTTCATGGCGCTAAGCCTGCTTATACCAGCTAAAGATCTGGTTCAATTGGTCTATGCAGCTACCTCACGTTTTATCCATCTTTTGGGATACGTGACAAATACAGATGTCCTGCATGAGAAAAAGTATGTACGATCCAATCCACCAACACTGTCAATATTGGCTACAGCTTACTAATTAACTTGCGAAAAGTGAACGAGCTAATTAGCAGGGCACACTAAATAGAATATCATTAGTCACTCAATCAATGCTGGTTTCCACTAAGCGAATGAGTAATTCCCACACATTCTGGGTCACAGTCAACCTCTCAAATTTTCCATTGGACTACCTTGTCCTCTCACCAAATCTAAAACTGAAAATACTAACAGCATGACCTGGTTCAACTTACTACTTGTACTCCCACAGATCACCAATGGTCACATTCTGGGAAACACTGAAACAGCCTCAGTTGCTTCAGACTGATTTCTATTCCCTTCACTGAGAACAGCAAATGAGATCATAATTCTTCCAGGTCCCAAGAGACTTCAAAAGTTGTTCCAACAAATAACCCCATTTGGGGAAGTATTTATTGAGGTATAAAACTTGTAGCCATAAAGAAACACTGCCACAGGCACAAGTGACCTAAGGAAACTGCTTTAAGTGGTGTCTAATCTTTGTTGATTGGCAGAGCCCCAAGACATTTTGAGTGTGGTAAATTTAAGATTATTGACATCAGGCTCACTTTTCCTACTTACTTTCATGGATTCCTCCAAATCAGTCTGCTGACCCCCAGCATGCTGCCAGACCATAGGTTCCAAACCATTCTGCAGATATGTAACTCTAGAAAAAACAGTACAATACAATACAATACAATAGGCAACCTCCAAAGAATATGCTCAAATATGCTTATCACTACAAGGTCTGCTGCCCAAACTTCAGCTCATTTACTTTAGTGCTTAAAGCCTTACAGGAATATCTCAGCTCTCTAAAGACTCTCAGAGCTGAAAGTGTAAACACTGACTTTCAGTCATGGCCCTTGCATTTTCACTGATATCATGTAATTGTTTATGGTACCCTTTTAATACTAAAATAACAACAAATACTCAGCCAGAGACAAGGGAAAAAGATAAAATGCTCATGGTGCTTATGAGTCTTGTCATTCTCTGATTTTTAGAGTTTTTCTTATACAAGTAGTTTATTTTGACTAATATCAATCCTTAATGCCTGTGCCATGCAAAATCTCCTGCTACATGTGCATGCAGACATCACAAGTAATATTTTGGAAATGAAACATTTCCATTAGTTTAGATAACATCATCAAATTCAGTGGGAGAGAATGACTGATCTATATAAATACTGGCTGGAACAAGAGTGCATGATGAAGCATCTCTTATTGATTAGTAGATTTGCTCTTGTGTATGGTATTTCCCAACATCCTTAATCAAGCCTTGTCTGAAAGATTCCAGCAAGATTCAAGAAATTCTTGATTTTGATAAATAGGCTGTCAAGCAAGGTTAAACTCGCAATGTTTTTAACCATCAGCTGGACCTTAAATTCTCATTTCAGACACAGACATAAGTCCCAATATGTAATACAAAAAACCCCCAAACCACACATACTCCTAGAGAAATGATGTGTTTTGCTATGAAAGAGTTGGCATTCTACTTTGAAAAAAAGCTGTTACCAGCATATGAGGTGATCTCATTCTGAGAGGGTATATGCTCTTTGTAGCCTGCTCTTCACAAATCTATGTCTTTGTGTGATACAGCAGAGAAGTATGTAGCTCTGCAGTAAATACAGGCATTGGAAGTCATCTTAAATGCACTTTCCAACATGATGCCTTGTTTTGGCTGCCATTTCAAAATTTCCACGTAACATCAAAATGCATTGAATCACCAGGAAAGCCAAAGAGAAAATCTTGAGATACAAGACCAAGCACAATGAAATAAGGGAAATTAAAATGTCAATCAGTGGATGTGAGACGATAGCAAGAAAACATCCTTATGTGCACCTTGAGTAAAACAGAAATGAGGCTTCATTCAACCATTCCTGTTTTCCTAAGTTATTCTATCTGCAGGACATCCATCAAGAGCATTTTTCCCACAATGTTGTCTACTAGAGCAAACACCAGTTTAGAGACACAAGAATTCTTGGTTGCATTAGTACATAGGGAATTAGTTGCTAATGATGATTAGAATTTGTATAAATGATCAATTAGCAGTAGAGAGATGCCAAACGTCTGGCAGAACCTGGAATCAGATCCTTAAAGTATGTAATTTTTTTTCCTTACACTGTAGCCATCATAGAGGAGATAACTGCACATGATGCTGGTGTATAAATTTCAAACCTTTCCAATATGCATCTTTAGGATTAAATACACATTTTTTCAAATGCTTCAGTGAAAAAAAGATTATCTTCAAGTACATGGCTGCTGTTTTTCAATGACAATTTTTTACTTTCACAAATAACATTTGGATTTGTTGGAGGCAAGCAAGACTCCAGTACAGAAAGCAAACATCAAGGCAATAAAATACCATTACTTCTTTTGTCCATAAGAGACCTTTCATGTGGAACACCAAAAATGAGCATTATCTTCTAATACCTACTGGAGGATTTCAGCTAGCCCAAGTGAAAAGAATAAGCACTGCATCATTGGTATATTACAGTTTTAAAGTATTAATCTCCTTTTGATTTAGAACTGATACCACTTCATACTTTATCCACTCATTCTGCAGGTGTATGCTAAGCACGGAGCCTGTAGGCTCAAAAAAGCACTGAAATGAAGCAGTGCTCAAAATAACAGGAATGCTTCTTCTAAAGTTAGAGACTTGATTTATTGGAAATGGTTCAAACATTTTTCCTAATTAATGTAAGTAAAGTGCCTAACAAACCTAGAAAAATGTCTCTAGTTCGGACTCCACTGAGACTAATACTCATCCTTCACACTTCAAAGGGCAAAGTTGGGTAGGAGAAAAGAGGGAGCACTGGTTTTAGTCTCAGTGACAACATTAAAAAGGGCCATTTAATGTTAGTATGTGAGCCATGGCTGATGAACAAGTTCTATGTTTTTCAACTTAAATTGTAAATAAATCTTGAAGTTGAGTTGAAAAATCTTGCTATTATCTCATACCCATATTTCTCCTCACATCCTAAGAGTCAGACAGATTTAGAAATATATGCAAATATTCTTCCTAGCACTGCAAGGAAGTTGTGCTTCTATTTTCTGACAGATAAAATGAGGTATAGAGTCACGATTCATCTCTGGAAGTGAATCTAAATCAGGGTTAGGTATCTAACAGTAGGAGTCATATTGCCCACCTTTAGCTTTCTAAAAGGTACATGTCTAAAGTAGACACCCTGAGATGTAGATTTACTTCACAGATAACAACCTTAGGATATGCCTAAGCATAACATACATCTGATGGTTTTCACTTCTCTCATTCTAGCCTTTTTTGCTACATTAAGCAACATATCCATTCAGTGTACTGCCTCTGCCAAAGCCCATTCTGGGCTGCCTCACTCTGTGTGTTTGTCAGGGTTGTGCATTGTATTCCAGGAGCCAATAAAACATCAAAGTCCCTCTGGAGATCTGGCTTAGAATGATTTGCCAACAGGTGTGACCCATGTCATTGTCAGCGCCAGAATTAAGGTTTCAGGAGACCTGGCTTCCAGTCCAAAGCACAAAAATTACTCTTGCGAGAGATATCTAATGCTCAAAAAGACGTAGAATCCTTCATCTAATTTGTACGTACAGTCACTGTGGAGCAATATGTAAAAATCGGCCAACCAGTCCCTCAGCAACTCCAAATGCTGAATGTAGTCCTGGCATAAAAGCAGAGGGGGATGAGACAATGCCTTCTTCCCCACTGTTTGCAATTTGACTTCCATATAAAACGTCCCAGGTAGAAGGACAGCTGCCAAACTTCATGGAGTTAACCCTTTATATACCTCTTGTGCAAGACTTTAGCTCAACTATTTATCAATGCTACTCACATTGTCAAAAGTATATTGATGTATTAAAAGCTGTTCACTTATAAATTTCCTTTTGCCTAGGCTGAAGTCATGCCTCCAAAAGTAGATTTCTTTCCAAATGTACAAATCATCTTGGGTCAAATTATGAGAAACTTTGACAAACCACTTCTGCTTGTGAAACAAAAGAGCACTTATTCTAAAACATGTCTTCTGGCTTGGCCTTCGATGGCACAAACAGTATGGTAAGTATTTTAATTCTGGGATTTGGTAGAAGGAATGTCTCGAAACTGTAAAGCTGTTTTTGTCATCCTGCCAGTGGGATGTGAAGAAAACACCTTGTCTTAAAGCAAATAAGGAAGGGTTTGGAAGTGCAAATAACAAGGCTGGGATGTGTTGTGTGTGTCAAACTGGTAGATCACTGACAGAACTTGACACTCCTCTTCCACACGTTACTTCAGTGAAAAACCTCAAACTTTCACAGATCTTTACACAAAGGATAGCAGTATTGACAATACTAGTGTGCATACTAAAGATCTTGTTCTGTTTTGACATCTAGTGTGGTCTTGCTATCAACATGATTTGGCATCAAGAGTTAGTCAAGTTGGCACCATTAGCAATAATTTAACAAAGTCTACCGAATTACCTTTTAACTTTCCTACATGCACAATCCAACTCATTAAGAAAAAACATTAAAATCAGTTTAACTGAATGTATTCATATGGTATTTTTCTTTTTCCTTCATTCTAGTTAAAAGCAAATATAACTCTTAATGGTATGCATTTGTAAGAAAGCTGCAGGAAGTCAGGTAGAAAATGACTGACTAACAAGGAAGACTAATGACACCAATAGTAGTAAAATGTATAATAAACTAAAGAATTACTATTTGATAAAATCTTGCATTCATGCACTCATGCATACATACTTCTTGCAGTCACACTTATGGATGTAGCTTATCATTATGTTTAAGTGTTAAAATGCTGTGTAAAATTTCCTTAGACAATACGATTTTGCACTTTACTGTACTGATGTTACTGCAGAAGTAGTTGTAAGTTTTGGCAAGTATGTACACTAAATGTTGGTCTGAAGGTCATCTTTACTGAAAACAATTAGAATATTACTTCTAGCTCTGGGCAAAAAACCTTTAAAATCTGAACTTTTCTACATAAAGCTTTAGGTTTCATTTAAGAAATTTTTTAAAAATTCTGTTTAGTGTGAAAATAGGACAAAACCCCCCACAAAACCTAAAGAAGCCAAGCACCCTTTATTCCAGGTAGATGGAGCTACCTTACTGAAGCATGTTTGACAAACTCATCCCTTTTTGTTGGTGAATGAGCAGTAGATAGGTTTCAATTTTTACAGACATGTTCATTATTCAAAACCCTTTAGTGAAAGGTTTATTACAATGTATGTCTGCCTACAGCTTGTTCATGAATGAGTACCTGGGACGTTTTTAAAGTGATCAGCTTTTTATTACTCACTCTGCGGTGTGACTGAAACTGGCAATATTTTAAAAAGTAATTTCTAATGCTGATTTGCTAATTTTTGGATACCAATCCAGTAGAAAATGTTGACACAGGATAGATTTGCATCCACTTCCTTTTTTAAGCAATTTGGCTCTGGGTTCAAGTAGTAGATCCTAGCTCTGGCATTGTAAAATGGGGTTCTGTCCCATACTAGATGAACTTCTCAAGGTCTGTGTGAAGAAAATCCAAGGCCATCAAAACCAGTTAAACTTAAATGTTTGTGTGAATAAATGTCTGTCTCCCCCATTTCCTGCTATTATTATTGCAAGCAGAAATTTGTTAGCAGGATCATTCTCAGAAAGTTGATACAAAGGCTTACATATAAAGACAGAGTGCTTCAAGAAGTACCCTCTGCCGTCACTGGCACTTCAGTTATGATTTATCTTGCCCAGTATTAAGACACAAGTTAGCTATGTAATACTACCAACATCATACCTGTTCTGTGAAAAAAAAATGGGAACTTCATACAGTAGAATTGTCAGTCTTCCCTAACTAAATTTATACAGAAGCACAAACCCATATCATATCTACAGATTCATACAAATGAAATATCTGTATAATTCAAAATGTGGTTTACAGTTCTGGTACTTGTTTCAGAACGTTATTTTAGCAATACAACAAAGGCATCAACAGTAAGTTCAGCTCTGAGCCTGATAATAATTGGAAAAAATATGATACCTTCATACGTTCACATGAAGTTTTCCTTTACTTCATGATGCATTTTGTGTATGTACACGCATGGAGATGGAAACTAAAACTTTCATTGGCTATGTTTATCATGTTTTGCAAGTGGTGAGCTGATGGTGTCTGGAACTCTCTCATTTAAAAAAACCAAACCACCATCCTATTTAAACACAAATTTGTATAATTCCAAACTGCATGTTCAAAAGCATTCACGGTCAAACTCTGTCACAGAACTAATACCAAAAAAAAGTAATTCAGATTTAAGCTTCTGTTGAAGGAAAAGGTGCTCCAAGCTAACAGCTAGTTTCTGGCTGCTTTCTGGGTTGACCTTACTCTAGAATTCTCCTTGTGGCAAAGTCATCACAGTTATCAATCCTGGAAAATATTCTTTTTCTCCCAGAATTAACCATAGATCCATCCAAAACAATGATTAACCGACAGTCCTTTAATGCAATAAACACATCAAAATTCAAATATGTACGTATCAAACACACATGTGGTAATCCTTTATGTTATTTATTGGCTTTTTTTGATATGAGAATAATTGATTCAAATGGGTAATTCAAAAAGGTAATTTACAGTCTGGCATCTTGATTTTAAAGCTTTATTTTACTAACATCCACCAAGAGAGTAATCAATTTAGTGGTGAGGCAGAGCTAGCAATTCCACAGAAGTTTTATAATGTCTTCACGCTTTGGTGTGAAGTTTTTGCTTATCCCTGTCCTTAATCTGTGTAATGGGGGATATTTATTCCATCCACACATTTTCTTTTTATTTTGTGATTCATTGAATCACAAAAGAAATACAAAGTTGATCAACAAGCAAGTGAGTAATTGTAAACCGCTAAGTTACTTTCTGATTACCCTCCATTTTTATTGCAGCCTCCTTTTAAACCTACTTCTGAATCTGATGAACAAATTCCTTCTCTATATGGTGTTTTCTTCCCTTCTTTTAAGTGCCTTAATATGCCAAGACTCTCTTTTTCAGTCATATAATTACAACAATTAGACTTTTTTCTATCCATTCTAACTCTCAGGAACACAGTACTATATGTAACCTTTCAGTATTGCTTTTATGAAAACAAAGGCAGTTAATATGTTTTGTAAGGAAAATTACAAATGAAAGAACTTCATGTACTTTTGGCATCAGTTCAAGTTTTCTTTATTATAGTGTTCAGAATGATATTTAGGTAATACATTTGGAATCAAGTGGTGTAAAAAATACAGTGGACGTGTTAAAGGCTCAGTCTCGTTACTAAGGCATGTTGCCATGGATTGTTTACAAATATCCAGATGTTCTTGAGCTTACCTTGAATTTGTTTTGAAAGCCCAAGGCCATACATGTGTATTTTGTTTCTCCCCATTCTGTACAACATGTACTAATAATACGCTATAACTGAGAAAAAAAAATTCAAATTAAGAAATATGGAGGTAAAGAAAAAGTGTATTTGACCTTGCCAGCAAAAGAAGAGGCCCACATTTATTGTTTTCTTTACACATTCTCAGAAAGAGATTATGTAAATGCTGGACAAGAACCAAATGAGATACTGTTCTACAGCTTTAAGGCTAGTTCACACGGTGCCTAAGCATATCTATACACAGTGCCACTGGCGAAAAAGAAACAAAAAAGGAACTAAGATGGCTGGAACAAAGTTATGTGATACAGTGAGCTCATGACCTACTTTAAAAATGAGTCACCTACTACTTTCACAGCTTTTCACTGCTGTGAACTAGGCAGGATATTCCAGTGTACAACTTCTATTTCTTTCTAATTTAAAAGATGATAATAATATTAAAAAATACACAAAACAAAACCCAAATACAAAAAAAATCCATTAATTTGTGAAGAAATTTGGTTTGATTTTGAATTTAGTTTTTGTAAAATGGAAATATGAAATAAAAAGTCATTTCAAAATGGAAAATTATAAGCTTCCATTCTACAAGCAACAAAATAGAATACTCACACCACTTGGTTGGAAAGTGCTGCTCAAAGTAAATGAAACATCATTAATATATGACTCTCAAACTTTTTGCATTTGACAGATCACTCTTTTCTCCAACCAGAGAAAACATTCCCTCAAATATTTCCATTCAGGCAATCACAACCAACATCATTATTTTGTTACAGACCTAGAATTTAGCAACAAACCACTCTGTTATAAAGTTAGCGCTTAAAAGGACCAGTGAATGATTTCACTCCTTGTCCTCCTGGACCTCGCACTCTAAGGAAGCCTCCAATTATTTAGCAGATAAGATCAACCAAATTTTGGAAAGACTTGGTACAGACCAAAGTACCAGAAACTGCACCAAGTTGTAGACATATTTTACTTGAGACTTTGACAGAGTGGTTTCAGTAGGATTTTTTGAAGAGGAATGGACAAATAAGGAAAATGAATGGGTCACTTGCAGGATAGAGGAAGAAATTGTAAGTATGTTCAGAGAGGAGGTTAACTTAAAAGGAAAGCTTTGCTTTTTCCACTCCGAAGAGTTGCTATGTTTTAAATACCCTTCCTCCCTCACTAGCACTCTGCAAATTTATTTATACAGCCACTGAGTGTCCACCTGAAATGCAGAGCACACTGTCAGCTGTTGGCTTTAGCAAGTAGACCACATTAGCAACCATTCAGTACCAAATTTTTAATTCTATACTCTCAGAGCCCTGATAGGCTTACTCTTCCCCTCTCCTCTGTCCCAATCTGTTTAATGTATTACTCGAAACTTTAAGACTCTGATGTGAAGAACACTGACGTCTCCATACCTCTGGCACTAGTACATAAAAATGTCATTGTCTAATTTTGCAAGGATGCATATTCCCAGCCAAACTGGATCTACGTAAGACAAAGGGGAATTTTACTAGCCAGAAAACATTTTCAGGAACTTAATCTTCTCAGTGTTTCAAAGTATGCCATACTTTGGCTACTGATAGAACAGCTTATGGCAGCTGTCTCCTTTGTAAATGAGGGAATTACAGCAAGAAATGACCTTTAACATTTATATTTTTCATTTATTTACTAGTAAAGAAAACTATTAAAATGCTTTATAATCAGGAAGTAATATGGGCTGGACAAGGCTTTCCCGTTGATGCTTTCCCACCATGAGTTAGCACAGTAGTAGTCTTTCTTAAGATGCATTTTATTTCACTACAGCTAGTGAAAATTTACCACTTGCACACATACTGTTGCTGAAATATGAGAATAACAAGTAATAGCTTAGTGGTTTCTCTATAGTCTAAGAAAGGAAGTTCTTCTGGGTTATGAAATATTACAGTTCCAGTCAAAGGAGCTGTACTTTGCCACTGCAAAGGAGCTGTACTTTGCCACTGCCATTTGTCACATTAAAATACATCTTACATGTATGAAGAAAAAAAAAGTTTCTTTACTCTTTTCCAAATCATTGTATTCCTGTGAAATTTTGTATCTCAAAAGTTTTGCCTCAAATTACTGCCTGAGCAGAAATCCTCAGCTTCTGTTTTTTCTAGTCACAGTTTATTCTTGTTCTCTTGATTATTATTTCAGCAATTTAATCCTTCTTACCAACAGCAGCAATGAATGTAAGGCTTCTATATGCCCCTAAAATTATATTACCTTCATTCTCTGGGCTTGTCTCTATATCCAAGCCACCTTTATTAAGTAACTCCCCAGTGCAAGCTCTACAATGCATCAAGGAACAGATGTTTTGAGTGTCTGTACAACAGTTATTGGGGTATTCTATTTATTTTAATGGGACCCTGGATCCCTGTAGCTGCAAGGAACATTCGGACATTTACAAAAGATTTTATAATGCATTCCAATGAGAACCCATAAGCAGATTCAGCTCTTTTGCACTTATGCAATAAAGAAATCTTTACGGCCAGAATCTGGAGACACAACAGAATGATTCAGCTCCATGAGAAGAGATAAGAGATTTCACTTCTCAGGAGAGCCACATGATTTGACAGGGGTTTAAAACAAACTTTAACTATTAAAGAGTTTCTTGTCAGAAAATGTTCACCTCATTCCCTTCAGAAAGGAAAGATAAAAATAGCTGACCATTCCTGTTTTCCTGAAATGGTCCCTATGCTCTCATTTTTTTATTTACTTTCCCTCCCTCAGCCTGAAAACTACAACACATACATACTGAGTTAACAAGATAAAGGGAAAGATTTTTAGCAGAAGAGATAAATGCAACGGGTAAAATACTCAAAGGCACGATGCTAGAAGAAAATATGACTCAGATGCATTGCACACAAAGATCCTAAGGCCTTATTGAAACAAACGCCTGTTGAGCTGAGTGGGAAGTAGATACTTAAGAGAATAGTACCTTACTTCCAAAGAAAGACACAGGCAAAACATTCCTACCGTGATTTTAACAAACCGTACTGGTCCTAAGCCACCCTTTCCTCTTACACTAGCTACTGCTGCCATCGATACTTTCTGTCCTCATACATACTGTGGTAAACACTACTCCCTTTATCTTTGTCTTGGTAGGGTAGGAACCACCTGAAACTTTGGCTACCTCATCTCTGTTTTTACAGAGGTTTACTTACCACCAAAAATACAGTCCTGCCTCATTCACCTTCCTGTTCCTTCTTCTCAGTCCTGCCATTTAAGTGCTCATGCAGACCTGGACTGGGCTAGATTAAGCTGGTCTTTCTGAAAATAAAAGATATCTTTGATTTGAATCACTATGTGGCTGCATTAATACTACTTCCAGCAGAAGAAAAGCCCTGGGAATGAGCAGGCAGAGAAAGGAGAGATGGTGGGACTGCCTCTTTCAGTAGGGGCGTGGATTTCAGTCAGACCAAAGTGGCTGTCTAACTATGGACTTACACTGCAGGTGAAAATAAGCCATTGGAATGGGTGACTCCTTGAGGAATCACTTGGACCTTCACAGGATGACTGTAGCAAGAGGGGCTCACCTGAATAACTGCTTTCAGCTCTCTTTGATAAAAGAAAATAATGTAACATCTGGGGGGAGGCACATAACATTTATTTCACACACGCCCCAGCTGTTAATCAGCACCTACATTATTGAAGTCCCTAGCCCTTTTGACCTCCCCAAGTCACATACAAATAAAATACTCCCTTCCTTCCTCCTTCTTACCTCTTTCTACTCTCTCCTCTTACAGACAACACAGAGACCCTTCTACCACAATGACATGACAGGGAGAGCCTCAGAATTAATACCTCCTCAGTTACATGGACACAGAAGATAATAAAATTTATTCTCCTGGGCTGCCCCTCCCTCTTACTTAGGACTAAGAATGTCATTAATTTTTATTAACATACTATGTTAGCGTAAATTTTAAAAACTTAAAATGTTTCTTGACACCTTTGCAAAACAAACATCCCTTTGCAAATGTGAGATAAAAAGCTTTGAACTCCTGAACATTTTTTTTAATGGAAAGTGCTAACAACTACAGCAGACCATGGAGAGTAGCACCACAGAAAATAAACATGAGCGGCAGGAAAGAAGAGGAGGAAAAAAGCCCCTCTTGTGTGATTCCTTCATTGGCTTTGCAAAAACTTGCACTTGATACGTGAAGAGCTCTGTCTGAAACCATTAATAACAAAAACAATCACAAAATGAAAGAGCAGCCTTGCAAGCAACCATCCATAAAAAGAAAGCCAGTTAATTAAACAAATCACAAGCTATCTCCAGACTGTCTCTCTCACTTTAAAGTCCTCAGTGCAGAAAAGAGAAGAAAAAAATCTCATCAAATGATATAATCATAACAGCCTCAAAATAACTCACACATATTTCCAGATAAATCACTTCTGAAATACTAAGTGCCTGGAAAAGCTTGGAGGGAAATTGCACCTTAGCTGCAATTCCTGCTTCCTGGAGGGCTTTGGAGAATACTGGATCTTCCTTCCCTTCACTAAATGTTTATTCCTATTCCTTAAATTGTCAATTTTTAATATAAAACTTTAATTAATCTCTAGATTCATTTCAGTTGATGTTGCAGGGCCATTTCACTATGTCTCAGAAGGCACTTAATTGGAATTGAAGGCTCAGGGTTAGAAACACAACATTTATCCCTTGCCAAAACCTTACAAAGCTTTCTGGGTAGGGCCAGGGAGCCACAGCTGAACTGGAGAATTGGCTGCACGAACATGGCTAAAGGCAGTACTGACCCTATGCACATTATTGCCCTGATGGAAAAGGCAGCAGCGAGTTAATGGAACTGGATGTGCATTAATTTTTCTGAGATTATACACTGTGATGAGACTCTTTCATCAGCTTCTACGGGTCATAGCAGCTGGTAGGAGCCTTAACAGTGTCATTCCATTATAAGGCTATTATTGATCCAAAATCTAATTTGAAGATCAATTTGGATTGGAATCAGAACCCAATATGACAATGATTTCAGAGCAGATAAGAGGTAATTTACTCCTCTGGGTGCCAGAAATCAATTTTTGGTTTTCTGTACTGACCCAGCTGCCAAAAAAAGAAGGGGAAAAAAAAGAAAAAAAAGAGCTGAGGATAACGTGCAAATAAAGGATTATAGTAATCTAATCTGGAGGTGATAAAAGTATAAACCCGTCTGCAAACCCATCTGAGGTAAACAAACATTTAATCCCAGCTAAATATCTCAGATAATGGCAAAAAGGCTTCATGTTATTTTTGATGCATTTGGCTAATACAAAATACAGCTTTGAATTCAAAGCAACTCCTTGCATTTCTCACATAATTCTTTGTGGCAGTTAGCACTCGGGAAGCTTATATGGGGATCTCAAGACTCATCACTACTATTTGTATTATAGCTGTGCTGGACACACTGGCAAATCTGCATTAAAGGGCTAATACCCAGACTCACCCAGGCTGTTAGGAGTCAAAGTCACTTTGGCTATGCCTACATTGTGGGGTGCTGTGGCTTTTTTGTCCTCATCCCCATGCATCCAGTTTCTTCCCAAAGAAAGGGAGGATGCACAGGTAGCTGACATGTCCCCAGCTTGCTTGCCGTGCGCATCCAAACCCATCTTTACCAGGAACAAGGACCTCCGGGTATGCACTGCAACACATACCTGCACCATGGTGCAGATACAGTGACTGTGAATCTGGTCCCGAGTTAACCTTTGCAAAGATCTTTTGCAAACATACAGGCACTGCGCAGCACCTGCTGCTGCCCACCTCAGCATTGGGAGACATTGAGCGTAATGTATACTGAGGCCGTTCCTGCCCCAGGGAAGACAGGGCAAACAACAGACAAGAGGTGGCATGAAAAAACTGAAGGGACTTTTGCTCGAAGTTGTTGGCAGAGCTGAGAATTTTCCGCTCTCTACAGGGCTGGCCCTTAAACCCTTTTCACTTTTATTAAGTGCAGATGTACTGCAGAGATGCGAGACTTAGTTATCTACAGTGAAACTGGAAAGGGTTTTTTTTTCTTTTTCTTTTTTTTTTTTTTTTTTTCCTCCCGACAACCGCGGTGGAATCAGTTTTATTCAGATTTGGCTGTAATTGGAGTGAGGCTCTCACTGAATCTAATTTCAGCTGGAACTAATTATAGGGGGAAAAGGTCATAAATGTAAGACGGCTGCATAACTATGTTGGAAGAATATTGACATCATATAGTATTAACTCTGCTCCTGTAAAGGCCATAAATACTTAGACTAAAAACAGCCATTAAGAGACAGAACAAAATGTACCTATTTCTTTTGATTAGAGGGGGAAAATGAGGGAGGAAAAAATCTCTAAAGGGAGATTTAAAATCATACAATAAAGAAGTGCTGCACAAAAAAAAAAAAGGTAAAAAAAACCAATCAAGAAATAGAGATCGACTGCCTCAGATGAAATCCTGAGCCATACTAGAAATAAACAGCACTACTGCATCTGGACTAAGCCCTATTCAAAATCTAACAGGAAAAATTAGTTGCAATAACAAGAACAGCCATACGAAATTGCCAAGACTGATAACCAAGCTAAAACCAGCAGCACTGATTCCACATGATCATACCATGTGCGAATGCTGGACACACCAACCCACATCTTAAAGAAAATCCCTTATTACTTCTCCCCTAACCCTTGGCCCACTGGGGCCAAAATGGCTGCCAAAACTGGCTTGAGGGTGGGGCTGACCAGAGCTGCGCTCCAGGTGGGCAAGGAGGCCCTGCACCCTCTGCCCCTGCCACCTCAGCGCTTTTGGTGCATGCCGCCACTGAGACCACCCCAGCACCCCCTCTGTGCCAGGGAAGCCCCTGTCCTGCCGTCTGGAGAAGACTTCCAGACCTTTTAGGCAAGTGGAGGAGACCATGCCAGGCTCGGTCCCTGCTCGCCGCTGAGGCACTTGGGCAGCCAGCGAGGGACTTCACTTCTCACTTTCTTCCTCACCGGAGAAAGGAACCAGCACGTGTGACAGCTCAGTATGAGCCCAGCCCTCATGGAAACTGGCTGGATTCGCTTCTCACCTGAGCCTCAGAGGCTTCAGGACGTTCCCTGAGAGGAAAACCATAGGCAGACCTGGCCAGGACTCCTCATCAGGAATCCTGTTAAATGTTTCACGGAATTTTCTGATGGATTTGATTAAATTAAGAACTTCAGCATTTTCTCTCTCTATATGTTTTCTTGTAATCAACACAACACTAGTACAAGTAGAATGACATTACAAATGAGAGTAAATGATACATGCAGCCTAAATTTTTACCATAATACGTTTCAGTTAGTCAATGAATTGTTATTTAGACATAGCTGCACACTTACTCATCTTTCTGAAATTAAGTGCTGCTTTGGTACTTAGATTTACAGAAGCTCAATACCTAAACCAGTTACCTGGTCTGCTTTAGCCCCAAGGCTGAACTGTAGTGATGACCCAAGTCAAATTAATAAACACAGAAGCCTGCCAGACATCTGATGAGCTGCATTGCAATGAACCTTTGTAGATTCTGTAGAAAGCAGCTGAAAGTAATTTCTGAAACATTAACTGAAATAAGTTAGTAATTAATTTTTCTCTCTTTCTTAGTAACCCTACAAATGCATGACACGACTGAGGTCTGAATCAGAACATTTTGCACGCAGTGACTCTGCAGTCTCTCCATCGAAGCCATATGTCACAGGAGCAAAGGCTCACACTCGCTCAGGCTGTGCTTCATGTCACCTTCTTCTCCCCTCACTTCAGTTTGAAGCAAATTCCTACGAAGTTGATGGAGGTGCATAAAGAGATCAAGCAACCAGTCTGCCTTTGACACAGTACAGTGTCTTCCTAACAGTGTTTATTGTTGCATCTGTATCAATGGAAAATCATGTTCCCTTTTGCATCACTTGCCACCACTAAATTCCTTCTATGATCCCTGACTTATGGCCTTTTTATTAAGTACTTCTCAGTTGCCATCTATTGCCATCAACTGATCTCACCTATGTTTTCCTTCTGCTGTGGCCACAAGGAAGAGAATAACTTACCCTTTCAACAGAACGCACGTTTAATAAAGAGAAAGGGGACAATGATTAGCTTCTCAGAAGTACTCATGACAGACTCAGGACCAGATGATTGTAAAATAAACGCTATAAAAAGTGGAAAGTCAAGATCAAACACTTCATCATGAAAAGAAAGAAGGTATTTTTATCCATACTTTGCTCTCCAGTCATTGTTATACTTGCTGGAACATTAGTTCTTCAAATCGCTTTTAATTACATGGCCTAGAAATAAATATGCACCACTATTAGCGTGCTCTCAGGGTGAATACAAGGGGTACTCACTTTCATTCCAGTCAAGGCACTATTCCAAGGTGATTTATACTCTCATTATAGGCTGTTGCCTTTCCTATGTAAATTTGTAATCAAATATTCTAAACAGGTGATGACAAATAATTTGGGTAACTACTGCTAGCAGCCAAAATTACAGCCATAGGACCTCACAAGTCTAACAGGAGAATTTTATGCACACATATGCACATGCACATGAACAGTCCACACAGGTACATTTCCACGTTATTAAATCTTCTAACAACTTTTGAATACATGAACCCAACCTACATCAAATTGGTGACAAAATTTTTTTACTATGCTTAATTTAGCAAACTTCCCTCTCATTATATAAGCTATTAGGACAAAAGGAGCATTAATTAACTTACTGAGTTTTTGATCAGATGTTGCAATGATAATTTGTCATTTTAATAGTCTGTTCTAGAGTGGATTTTTTAGAAATGTTTCACAGAATGAACCAACAAATTAATATAATAATTATAATCCTTTTGCATGATTCAAATATTATGCATCACTCTGGGTTGTTTAAACACCCTTTCAGTGCAACAGTACAATGGAGAAGCATCTTTCCTACACTCAAAAAGTCCTTTGCTGATACACCATCAATTAGTTTGCGCACCATCCCCAAAGGTAGTGTTTAATATTTTTCTTTGTAATTTCTTTTTTTTTTTCCCCTTAAAATTTAGGAGATCAGATTTAGCTTCAAAAGGATCTCCTAAAAACAGTATCTGATTTTCTTTTTATTTAATTTCTGAACAAGTCACTTTTTGGTTGAGATTCCAGGGTTGGACATCCACAGGCTGTTTGAAATGTGAGCAATACTGTATAAAACTTTACCTGGATGGGAAAATTGCAGAGAATCAGGTGGGCTAACCTGTTCTCTCACAGCCAGCCCTGTTTTTCCACACCAAGCTAGTCTCAGAGTAGGATAGAATTCAGGAACATTAGGATGCCAAACCCTGGAGCGCTTATACTGAGCATATCTGGGCATTACAGAGTCCCACAGAAACAAAAAAGGAAGAAAGAGATTGCCTTTTCTAATGGCACAGTACAATTTGTACAGAACTGTGCTGTCCAGGTTCGACACTTCTCACTCTTGACTCTCTGCCTCTGCATGCAATTGCTAGTCTTTTAAAATTCCAGCCTTAATGAAATAGGTAAGCTGCAGAAAAGATTAAGCTGAAAAATACAGCAGGAATACAGAATGAGGACAGGTGATTGATCTTTGAGTGGATATCCAACAGTGCAATGAAATTCTCAGGCTGGTTATTCTTTATTTCAAAATGGTTTTGATTCAGAGGGATTTTATAGCAGCTAAATCATGCAGTTGGCACAGATTGTGCAAGCTTTTCAGCATGTTATACTCTGAAAGATGTCACATTTGGCAGAGGCAGTAAAGCTCCATGAATTTATTGTTGTTTCCCATTGAACACCAAAATCCAGGGCATCAAAAGATGATACAGCACACGTTACAACACTATTGTGTCGAGTCACCTGCTACCCTGGCTAGCATAAACCTCTGGTGGAATGCTACGAAATGCCAAATGGAAGCCACCTGTGTACAAGGAAAAAGAAGGTATAACTGTGCATAGACTAGTGACTGACAGTTGCAAACTCAGTCTGTGGTCCTGTAGACATACTGCACATGAGCAATTCAACTTATTTGCAAATCCATCTTTTAAATGAACGCACTTCAAGACTGCTCCCAAAAATAATAACTTTACTTTCGGGAGTAGTATTTTTAGAGTCAGTGGGACTTCTCACGCATGCCAAATTATAGATATGCTTAAGTATTCCCAGAATCAGGACCACCAGTTTAATTACTTAATCTACGTATTATGGACAATTGCCTTTCTCATAGTGAACAAGAGACTGTTTTATCAGCAAGTTCAGCTTGCATGAACATAGTGCTAATTAGCTCTGTACAAAAAGTGTGTAAAGGCACATGAAATAAGACCAAAATAATCTACTTTTTTTCTTTTTTTCTGTCCTAAACTATCAATAAACCAAACAAAATGAAATTTCATCACTGCTTAGTAAACTCTACTAAATTCCAAGTGAAAGCCAGTTCATTTTCAGTCAAAAGTGGAGCAGAAAAAATGTGACTAGAAAAAGATTAGAGCAGCTTCTTTAACACCCATTTTTCTTTTCCACTCAACTTGAGCTAATTGCAAACATTGCAGAGCATGCTTGAAAACTATATAATGATATATTCAAAAACCAAAATAAAAAGCCACTTTCTCAGACCAAGACACTCATATGTAAACAATCAACAGAAAAAGCTATTCAAAAATTTATCAGGAATTCTCTGAAATGGATATAAGGCACAGCTGCCCTCTCATTATTCCTATGAATCTACAAACTCAGAAAAAAATTGCTGTCTTTTAAGATTCTGGAAGCTTCTTCCTTTAATAATTTATGTTGAAGGCTATGAGTGATGTTTAAGAAGCTTGTGCTTTTGTTTTCCAGTTCTAAATATCTAGTCAGGAACTTAGTATCTCAGCAAGTACACGGCCACCACCTAAGTAGCTATACTATGAGCATCTACTGCAAGAAAGTTCAAAAGAGTGTTCTGACCCTCAGTTTAACCTTGCAAAGAGTCTATTCACACTACTGTTGGATATACAAAAGTAGCATTAATAGAGTTCGGGGTGTGCAATTTCTCTGTGCATTAAGAGCATTAGAAAGGTTTTACTATGTACATCACAAATAGGTAAAGCATATCCAACATCCAAGTTTCTCATTATGGGAGATATTATATTAGATTGTTATTCACAACAGGAGAATGTCACACTTTCCTGTGTACTCTAGTTCAGCACTTTTCTAATTTCACGGACCTCAATTTACATTTGTCAGTGTTTGAAGTTAGATGATATTGGTCTACTCGGGAAATGAGTTAAAGGGGAGAGAGGTCATTCACCTTTTGGGCAGTGCCATACTTTGATGATGCATAAATAAAGCACAGCATGAGTGTGTCAGCAAAAAATGGATGTCCTAAAGCCCTTCGATGCAAAGGATGATGTTTGTTAGAAACAGAAGGTTAAATATGTAGAAACTGTAAGGCTGAAGTGATGATGTGAAGAGAATCCGGCTAATGTCTTAGCAGAAATCCACCTTGTCATTCACTGTGAGTTTACAGACATGGAGATTTCAATAGATTACCAATGCTGATTAGCAAATGTATATGGAAATTATATTTACAAGCTGAATTGCTAGCAGCCTGTGGTATATGAACCCTAAAGAATTTGTATTTGTAATGGGCCTGATCCAAAGACCTGTCAGTGGTTTTTTCATTATTTTAATGGGATTCAGATAAGACCCTCAGATGTTAATCTCCAATAAAGGGGCACCTGTGTTACCTACATTTATAGGTTCACACTTCTAGAGCAGGTTGTACATATTGCCACCTGTTACTTCAGGCTAGGAGAACTTATATTAGGCAAATATTTTGTCCTAAGCATTCAAAAACACTTTCCTGAAGCTGAGTGGTAGAGCTAAAGATAAAAATCCTTGGTTGCTTAACTGAATTTATCCAAATATTACCTTGAAAATGTTTCAGAACTTTTTCCAAATTTCTGATGCAGCTTCATTCACATTTGTGGCTACTGTTTAGAATCAGCTGAAGTTACACACTATCTTACCAAGGCATCTATACACCTGAATGAAAATGAACACATTCTTATGTACTTCTGCCTTTCTGTTTGGACTTTGTCAATGGTTTGAATGAGCACAAAAGTCTAACATCAGAGCTTACGTGCACAAAAAAGAAGTCATAAACATGCCACAAGTAAGCTGCCCAACAGTACATGGCAGACAATCTTGAGCACACAGTTTTAAACCTTCATACTTAAGCTTTTTTTAAGTCTAACAAGTCAAAAAGACTTGTACTTACATACCACATTTTCCATCTATTGTATGGCAATACAGACTTTGCAAAAGGAAGTAAAATCTTAAACCAGACACAAAAGTCAGAAGAACAGTGAAGTTTTGAGTTAGAACAATGAATTCATTAAACCAAACCAAACAAACAAAAACCTAAAGTGTTAAAACAAGGCATTTGAATAGTAACAACTGTTAAAATGAGCTCTGAAATCTCCACACAACATGAGATTTTTATTGGCAAACAATTAAATCTCTCTTTAAGTGCACTTTCGCTGTAGAACCTAATTTATAATCTTATCAGGCATGTCTCAGAAGAATTTGCTACTAGTCTAAGTCTTTATCTGCACAATGCAGAATACTAACAATTGTCTTGTATGTTTGTTTCCAATGTCAAAGACTGAAATTCCAATTTAAGGTTCTGACTGCTTTCAGAATTTGATATTATTTTTAAAGTGCTGTCACTTTTGTTCACATGGTGTGTCAGAAAAAGAAAATGTAAGAACAAAAAAAAAATGTTGATGGCAAAAAAGAAGGAGAAAGGTGATGTACTTGGGAATCAGCTTGCTATAGCTCATTTGCTGTTTTATCATTTTCCTGTTACCCTCCAGGGCCCTATTTTGTTTCAGCCCTACTCATTAGAATTTAAGTTTTACAATAAGCATTAAGGTAAAGGAAGTTAGAGGCAAGGTGGAATTAACAGTGCACGCTTTATGTATATTGCATCCAACTATGAATTTTTGAAACCTGTAGTAGGGATGCCTACACATACAACCCTGGCTGCTGTGTATTTTGCACTGCCTAGTTCTCATATCTCACTGCCTTTGCTTTTTCTAGAAATCTGTAATAGCTTAATCTTTCCTAGCCATAGACCTATACCACAGTGTACATTTCTAACTAGAATAGTTATTCAAGCAAATAGTTCTAATTCTAAGAACTGCTAACCTACCTCTTTTCTCTCTTTAGCAGAATTCACAAGAGAACAAAGAGATTTTTTTTTAGCAAGCAAATCATACAGCTCTGCATTATTATTTCCTTCCATTCCTCCCAGTCCAAGTTCTGAAATTCTTTAAGAAAAGGAACCACAGCAGTCACACACAGTACTAGCCTAGAGAGTATTTGTTTCATTTAACTTTTTTTTAATCTCACATAAAAACCTGCTAATTCTTTCAACATAAATAAGACATATTACTATTCCAAGTTTCCCCTCCCCTTTTATTTGGCTCAGAACACCTGATGGTTAATTCCCAATTGAGATAATTAGTCCTTGGTTATCACCAGTTATTGTCACCTGTTCAACTTGCAAATGTGTACAAATTTGAGTTTTCCAATTAGCATCATAAGATCCCTATAGCATACAGCTAGAGTGTATTTTTTTTTCTACAAGGCAAATCACTTTTCACTTACATACTTTGTCTATTGAGTCTCATTTGGTAATAGTGCTTTAAAAATTAGTGTTTTTCACAGAATAGACTTGTCATTGCCCTACCTCCTATCAAGCCCAGACGGCTGCTTCTATAAAGGAGAGGAAAACAGAAAAGGGAATTAAATGAAACCCTCTCCTTAATAAGTATCCAAGTCAATTTAAATAGCTCCATTTCATTTCTACATCAGAGTCATGTCCTAGTATTAAGGCATGAAGAACATTCTCAGTGTGCTAATAAGCCCCATGACATGTTGAACCGACATTTCAGTAAGCAGAATAAGCTGTAGTTTATTTTTAACTTCCATAGTATGAAGCTGTAGGTAAACTGCATTAGAGACAGTGGCCCAATGCATTAGATGTGGGTTGACTTCCAGCTGAACATAAAGAGGTGGCCTTCTGACTAAAACCAACACAAAATAATACTTGAAATTTGGAGGAGGTACTTCTGGAAGCACCATTTTAAATCCTCAAAGCATGTGACACAAGATCACCCAATATCTTAGTAATTACTTCGCTTCGTTCTCTGTAACACCTGCAGTGGATTTATGGCCCTTTAAGGGAGGTGATTAGTACACCTCTTAAGTCTGAAGTTCTGCAGTAAAAATGAGCTCCCACACTTTTTGTGGGAGTATATCATAGAAACTCTGATAACATCTTTCAAGCCTTCCCTCACTGTTACACAGTACCTCTGCAAATATGAGAGGAGTTCCCAGATACAGAAAGCGGAAACTGCTGGCCTTGAAAGGTGGAAAAGGTTGTGCCGTTTGGGAGCCAAGCTCCTCCACTTCATAGAATGCTTTGGAGTTGGAAGGGACCTTTAAAGGTCATCTAGTCCAGCCCCCTGCAATGAGCAGAGACATCTTCAACTAAATCAGGTTGCTCAGAGCCTCGTCCAACCTGACCTTGAATGTTTCCAGCGATGGGGCATCTACCACCTCTCTGGGCAACCCGTTCCAGTGTTCCACCACCCTCATTGTAAAAAATTTCTTCCTTACATCTTCCTCTGGATGTGCTGAGAATGGGCCAATGCAATCACTGAATCCTGAGCAGATATGGCAAAAAAGAATCTCAATTCAGAGATCTCTGCAGCTTATTATTAAGGATGAAACCTTTTCCATAACTCACCAGTTCTGATTGACTCATTATTTTAAGTCTGCACATCCCCCCCCGGGGATGTCTGTGAGGATTTTCTTGTACTGTAGGTGGAGTTTTGAGACTGGTTTGGTGACAAAGACAACCCTCTCTAAAAACACTGGTGCCTCTAAACAGAATTATTTTCAAGACAGCCCTATAGCTATATATAGCTGCGTAAGTGAAGCTTAGGATGTATCTAGTAGCATTAACAATGCTATAGACAGACAGACAGGTACTGAAAGGTAAAAATGCCATCTTCTGAGCCTGAAACTAAATAACCCAATGAAAGATTTTATGAAGAATACTAGAAAACAAATTATTTTATTGTGGAATACTAGGATTGTATTGTGGAAACTAGATTGTTTCTTCCTAGCCTATACGAACAACAAATCACAATACTCTGCTGGCTAGAACAGATGTTAACAAACTCACCTGCACTTTTCTCTTGTCCCCACTTATCTACCTCCGGGCAGGGAGTAGAGCTCAGACTCTCAGATCCATTTGGGTATCAAATTCCCTTTGAAATTGAGTTGTTAGATTCCTAACTGGTTTTGAGAATCTGGGTTTAAATGGGGATACAGTGTCTGCTTATTGCTTTGTGTCTGGAGCCTATGAATCAGATAGACTCACACACGGCAGAACAGGATTATTACTTCATGGCATGGGCAGGCAGTAGCAGTCACGATCTAGCCCTTTGAGATCAAGACAGCAAGAAATTCATGAAGATTTAAAGTAGTTAAAGGAGTTTATTTTCCAGGTGGGAAATCCAGGTGTCAGAAGGAAAGTAACTATAAATTTTCAACCCAGCTTTCCACATAAAACCTAAAGCCATTTGGAACACACAGAAAGCTCAGTATGAACTACGGCTGATAGCTGGTGCAAGGTATGGTCAGTGGTTTTAAATGATTGATGGAGCTATCTCTGCACTAAAGTACTAAGGCTGGAATAGAAGAAAAAAATTGAGATCTGTTATAATGGTGCTTTATACCTTTTTTTCTTCCTCTGATGGTCAAATAGAGTTCAGTTGTACAGAACGATTGTTACTTTGTACCAGTGATACACATGGTAGCTCTCCATACATCTACTAGAGAACTTCATTCCAATAAACAGAATAATACAGCATGTGGAGATGGTTTTAAAAACATCTCCTAATTTATTATTGTCTCTTTAGAAAGTACAGCATATTCAAATTGGTTTAGTTATTTTAGTTGAAGAAATGTATATGTGAATAAATATTTCATGTTGTGCTTTATTCCTATTTAAATACTGAAAAGGGGTTTTAAGGTATGTCAATGAGTCATCTTAGCTCAACAGATTTATGACCTTTCACTTGTAACAACTTGGGGTTTTCCCCTACAACATGATATAAAATAGTCTAGTATAGCTAGGAAACTCAAACCCAAGCTGAAATAACAGCACAGTGCAGATACTCAAGATAACACTGGGCAGTCACTCCTTTCTTTTCCTTTTCAAATGCCAGAATCACGTGAGTTTTCAACCAAGTATCGGATACTTTAATATAATTTTCCTGAAATCAGTGACACTGCTCAAGGACTATTCTACATGAAAAAGATAGATGAACAAGTGCTGAAGGAACAGACTACCAAATACCCTCTAAGAAAGAGTACGAGGCACTGACTCTATTTATACTCAGCTCTGAGATCAGTGTATTAGCTGACTGGCATTTCTCTTGCTGAGAAAAGATCAATGAAGAAAAGATCAGCTGAAGAAAGATCGATGGTGACCAGACAAACCATTAATTCATAAGAAAAGAGATTTTGCTTGGAGAAATAGGACATTACCCTGAGGCTCAAGCTCAGACTTGATCACTCCTATGTCTTACACGTTGACCTGAATTTTCACTCCAATAAACTGCAAGCCCTGCAAGAACAGGGTGAGAACAAGCTCCATGCTGGACAGAGTTGCAGACAGACACGGCAACAGTGAAGCAAAACAAGAGAGAGTAAGATCATAAATAGTCACACCACATGTGAAAAGGTAGCCTTGTATTTCCACAAGCGGAGATTTCTCACATGCTTTTGTAACAAAATGGGGCTATTCCTGATAACCTAGAATTTGGTATTCCTTCTATTCTGAGGTCTGCAGGTTCTCCTGCAGTTGTAATATTTGAATGACATCTAGTTTCTCTTTAAATAGTGTCACAAGCACTCACAGTGTCACAAGCATCTCACTCCTTCTTTCTGTAGGGAGAGAATCGTATTACATTATGCTGGATTGTTGTATTGTTAGAGAAAGGCGGGGGGGTGTTTTTTGTTCTGTTTAGTTATCTTCCACTTGGAGTACTGAAATTCTAGATGGTCACTATTCTCAGATTGCCTGGGAAAAGGCTCTCTTTCAGTGATAAACTTTTGCAAAACCCAAAAGATAAGGAAAAACTCAGATAAATAAGAATATATGCCAGAATGTGTATGTATATACTTACAAAAGCATTCTACAGTAATAGAGAAATGAGCTGCTCAGAGAAAAGCGCCGGGTGCTCAGAAAAAGGCTTTGATGTTTTTGAGACATTAAAGGAGTTGTTAAAGAGCAGTTCACCTGTGGATATTGCCAAGGAGAGGTAGCACAACTGTACTGATCATGTTTTAAAGTACTGCTCCGTGTTAAGTATAAACAGCACAGCAGCTTTAACCAGTGTCCTGCTGTTTCAACTGTAGAAAATAGCTTGAGATGAGAGCGTAAGCTTCATTTGGAGCAAAGTTCCAGCTTTTCCAGAATAAAGGAGGAGCTTTTATTCTGATATTTGTTTACGTCTAATGTTACTCCATCATCTCTTCGAAGTTGCACAGGATCACACACCTGTCACCAAATGCTAACTTGCTGCACTGCTGACAGGGGGATGCTAACTGCACAAGGTGAGGATAACAGTGGGTCATTTGGAGGGAAGCCCCAAAAAGGCAGTTGAAGCTATGTTTTGATGAAAAAAATGGATTTTGAAAGAAAAACAAAAAAACCCAAGTGGTAGTAGAGATGTGTGTTTAGCAATGAGTAGTCAGAATTTTCCAGAGCAAAAGGGGAATTCCAAAATAATGCCCAAGTGTTTCTAGGATTACAAACATCAGATCAGGTTCTGGAAACACTGAGTCCTACCTGATGGATTTAATTAAAAAAAAACCCAAAACATACCATGCAAGACACAGTGTACTCTCCCAGGTTAAGTCACTATCCTTCGCTGTTTGTGCTAGGAACCAGATATAAAATCCTAACCTGTCTAATATTTATTTAAGATGGCATGCTACTAATTATGATAAAGTAACTTTCGGACACATACTTAACATATGCCTGGAGCCAATACACACTATCTTAATGGACTGCCATGTGTACCTAATGATACTATTACTTAAATCAAGCCTTACTCACTTCTGTGGTTAAAAGGAAAGTAACCAGGTTTACAAATCTAATCTCGTATCACTAGGTAATAGCTATCCCTTGCTTATTAAATTTTTGCAACTGTTATCAAAAGAAAAAAATCAGGTTAAATTTGAAGTATTGCTTTAACAATATGTTTCAAAAATGCTTTTAGAATACCTGGACCTTTCCCATTGTTTCTTTCCATTGTGAAGTTTCATGGGAAAAATGGAGAGAAATAATTCAGTATTATAGGAAGACAATTCAGAAAACATGTAATATAAATAAAAGTGTTTTCCCTGATTCTCTTCTTATTGATACCTATTCCCTTGGAAAGGTGGGGTGAAAAATCTTGATATAGCAAGAATTTCCTAAACCAAGAATATTTTAAAAATACACATATTTTTATGTGATATATTTATTAACATATAAGTACCTTCCTACAGAAACAATGAATTATGAAAAATTAATTTGAACCAATTTTTGGTAAAAAGCCAAGACCCACATTTTTCAACCCTCCCCCGCAAAACTCTGTTCACACACTGAAGCCCTGTGCTCTGTTCTGTTTCTCTAGCTGCATGTGTAGCTAACCTGCACTGCACTTCTAGCAGGTATTCAGAGAGCCCATGGCTGGGCTCCGGCTGGGCTCCAGCTGGTCACTGAACTTTATGAGTTTTTGTTATTTGATAAGCGTAGCAGTGTCCCAGATATCCCAGACAGACACTGGGAATAATCTTTAAGAAGAAAAGGGTAACAGGATGGTAGCTAGAAGATAGTATGATTACTTCAGCTAACAATGTGCACTACTAACAGATTTCTTTAATACATTATTTTTGCATTTTTTGGGCACTGTTCTTCAGTACTGATTATGGGAACGGGTCTTGCTGGTGATTTGAAGGAGAATACACAGCTTCACATCCCATGAACTGTGAGAGTCTTTTCTGCTTTTGTTCAGATTTCAGCACAACTTAGTGGGTGAAATCCAAACCTTTTTCAAGTCAGTGGGAGTTTTGTCATGGATTCAAAGAGGCAGAGCTTCTTTGTGAGGATAAACTGGAGCTCCATTTTGCCAAACTCCACATGACCAAAATGCATTGTTCATTTACAGCTGCCTTGATCATAAATATGTCTCATTTTACTTTATTCTGAGTCACTCCCCTGAAGTTTTAACTTACATATTTATTGTTGATTCAGAAATATCTAGCTAACAATGACAGTCTGACTTAATGGCCAATACAATTTAGAAATGTGTCATTTTTAAGCAGAACTTTAGGAAGAGAAGCATTTAATAAAGTTCACATTCTTTGTGGATAAAACTCCACGCTATCTAATCAACAGTCCTATGGCTTTGCCTTTATCGCAATAAATTATTTCCATACTCTCTTGTCAGAGGTTTATAAGCAAACTAACACAAGAAAACACTCCTTGATTTGGCTCCAGTCAGAGTTCACAGGCAGGTAGCTAGCTCAGGGAAACTGCACCCCATTCGTTTTTCGGGGAAGTTCTATAGCTCAGCTGACAGTTAACCTCAAAAGCTGAATTTATAGCAGAAACTTCACAGTGCATTTTAATACGGCATTCAGTTTAATTAGCACTTGGGCAATTCCTTTTGTTCTTGGTACACAACAGTAAGATTTGACAAGGCAGAGAAGAGAGTGTATTTGTTGCTTTCATATGTCACTCAAACTAGCCCATCACCATTCCCAAACTAATACTTCTCTACACGAACTTCTGCTAAATAGTGTTAGATTTTTAAGTCTAAAACTGGCAGGTTTTCCCAGGGTTGCATCTGATATCAAAATCAAGGTTTATTAACATTACAAAGAGCACTGCTGTCCTGTAGTGCCCCTTTTATCATTCTAAGCAGCTGCCTTGAGGCAATGCGTTTAACCTTGGGAAATGGGAGAGGAATTCTGGGAAGCCAGAAATCTTTGACAGCTCAAGCCTTTTACCTCATCCAAAATCTGCTCTACGGCTTCAGCTCCCACACTGAAAAAAAATGAGACTCTTATTTTCATTTGATGTTTATCTGTTCTATTCATTGCACTTAAAATCGAAAGATAGGACGGCATTTACTTACAGTGATCTTCCATTTGTGCTTCAAGCACACCAGTGATGAAAATTTTCCTTTTCTCTACTGAGACTCCTATTAGAAAGATAGTGCCAGGGAGGGTGGGTGTGTGTGTGTTGGGGGGACACCAAACAAAAACCCAAACCATTTAGCAGTGTGCTAAATCTTTAAAAATAATGCTGTGGGTTATCTTATTCCTACTTGTTTTATGCTTTATGATAAATTTCACATTACATTTCACTATTTCATCACCTGTTGCAATAGCAAAGGAACTGTCACTGGTCCAGTTATAAGCCCTTATTTGTCAGGGTTTAGGGCTTAGCTGTAAAAATAGAATTCATTTTGATGTTTCACATATCAATTCTTACTTTATACTCAGCTTTTTCTTTCAGAAGGTCCCAAAGTATTTCCTAAGCTATACATGAATATAACCTTTGAAATGCAGCTAATTCCACAGTTTCTAGCTGGCCCACAGCATACTGCAAAACACCAAAGCAGTGTGGATACAGATTAACCATGAGACATTAAACAAACATCTACAGTTTTAAATTTTGGTATAGCATCTCTCAAGCAAATAAAGAACAAAAGCTCTTTTTTTTCCTGAAGTTTCTGATGAAAATGAATACAATAAGCTACACCGTTCAGGGCCAAATTCAGAGGAGATAATCTGCAGATCATCTAACGGGGAGAGGGAATTATGCCTTATCTTCGCGGAAAATCAAACTTCTCTGCTTTCCTAGGGTATATTTACATATAGCACGGTATAGTGCTTTTCCTCCTTCTCAGCAGGAAATATTAGCCTAGGCAGAAGTCGGCGTTAGCGTAACTACACTACTTTTGCAGCCATTTGTAGCCTGCTACTCCATCTGAAGGCAGGTATCTTAGTACAAAGCAAGAGTGAGCTGACAGATCAAAACTGGCATTTTAACCCTCTAAGCTCAGGGGACATGGTCTGTGCTCTCTCTATTCATAGCTATCTCCGTCTAATGAGATTTTCCTCTTATTCAGGTGAATTGTTCAGCTGCTCTGACCATAAGCAGCTTATTGTTTTACTTCAGCTGTATGAAAATGTTTCATCCAGCCAATTCCACTTTGACAGGTTATTGGCCGTGCAGCGTGTCTGGATTCTGACAGATCACAGTGTAATTCCAACTGTATATGGATCCTTTTCACTGAAGTATTTTACAGGGCAGCAAGTCCATTTCGAAATCACAAGTGAAACATTGTCTTCACAATGAAGAAAGTGTGGGACCTATTTATATGTTTGCATCTAAAACTGGAGTTCCTAATCAATGCTCAGCCAATAAATCAATCTTTAGGTCTCTTCTAGGATAGTACTTGTGCCCGCAGGCTGTTATTTTGACTACCCTATCAGTCTATGCCTTCTCTGATGACGAGGAAGCAAACTACTACAAACGAGAAAAAGTGCCCTATGTAAGCAGTACAAGACCTCACTTTCTCTTGCCATAGTACGGTCCAGCCACATTTAACCATCATATTTATATCCCCACTTCCTTTTGTTTCAGCCATTTCACTTGAAGTCAACTTGAATGGATGATTAGTGCCACCTCTCCAATTTCCCCCTCCATCTAAGAAGGCAAGATATCCACTTAAGAAGTGAGACCGCTGTTCAAGATGGAGAAATTTCTCTCTGACCAGCTTAGCATTTCTACGGACTATTAACAAGCACTGACCCACTGGCAAGGTAATGTTTCTGGTAAAACTGAAGTTCCAACAGCTGCAATGTATTAAATGTAAGTTGAATATTTTTGCAAGCAGCAGGTTACTTTCCAGCATCCCAGTAAATCATTCCATACTCCTTCTCTCTGTAGTTGCAACTAGTTACGGTTTTTTTCATTACCCCTCTTAAAATCAGGTCTGCTTCGTGTTTGTACATCAAAAGTGATGTATGTATGCATAAACACTCAACATCCATAAGAATAACTTCTTATCACTGTTGTAAAAGTGTATCACTGATTTATATACCATCAGTGCATTACAATAAATTTTTTACTATTTTATATACATACTCATATAGCATATAAACAAAACATATTTAAGGAAAGCTGAGGCTATGAAATCAAACATTTGAAAGTTGTTACTCTGCTTTTCTTTCAGTTGTCCTTTCAACCTTACTCCAGCCCTTTTCATGGTATAATATAGCTTTTACTTACATCATTTTAAAGTACTTATTCCTCATTCACAGAGAGGCTCTTGGGGACTCCTTCAGAATACGTTTCTTCTATAGTAGACACATAAGGCACAGTTACCACTGCATAGGGGACAATTGCAGCTTGAGGAAGTAGGGCAAGTGTTACATCAATTACCCTGAAAAACACAAGTATTACATTGTTTCTTGCCATATGTACTGCAGTGGCCTCAGCACTCTGCTTTGGGATCCATATGAATATCTGCTCTGAACAGTCATTGCTAGGAGAAAGATAAGTAATGTAGTTGCCCATGCCAGCAGCTTACATGTTAGCACTTCCTAAGAAAGTAAATGATTGTAGGAGCTTCAATTAGGGATGTCCTTTAACTTTCACAGATTTAATTTTGGTAAGTCTGATGTCCTTCTGCTTAGCTCTCACCACCTGCTCAGAAATGCTTCTCACATTGCCATCTCAATTGGTGGCACTTGTCTGCTTGGTCAAACACCTAGATGTACTGTTCAATGAAGAACGGAGCTTTGAGGCTGACATTTGACACATTATCAAGCTATCTTATTACCACTTCGGGGATGTGACCAGATTAAAATGTGTGCTCTCACATGCAGATGCCAAGATTCTTGTTCATGCTGTCATTATGTCCAGACTTGAGTAGTGCAATTCACTTTTCTCTTTCCTAAGGAACAAAGCTTGCTATGTCACATCCTTCCAAACTCGCTTTTTACAGAGATTTATGGCTGTACCCTATTTGATGCCCCATACATTCCAGAAATATCAGTTACATGAGACTGGAATATTGTGAAATAATTGAACATGTAACACTGTAGTACAGGCCAATTTATTTTATCCTTTTTTCTTTTATTTTCTTTGTAATTTTATATATATCTTACACACACAATAGGCTAAATACAACCTTATTTTAAATCAATTGTCTCAATGGCATTTTACTAAGACTAGGGATAAAATTAATGTATTTATCATATATGCATTTCATATATACTTTACATGCTCTAGTGATAGAAACAGTCTCTTAGGATTAAGCACTTCATTATCATAGCCTCTTATCAACAAAAGAAATAGAAAATTTTAAAAATAAATGAAACTTTCACATTCCTCCCTAAATTCTAAGACACAGATTGCGTATATGGTTCTTGAATTTAGAGAAAAGTTTCAGTTTGGGGAAAAGTAATTAATTTTGTTGCCTCTAACCTTGCCCTCTTCTGATGCTAGAGGTAAGATTCCACTGTTTTAATTTCTTGGCAACTATTCTTTTGACTAATCTCTTATTTGGAAGATATTCAGCCTACGTTTTCCTTTGTTAAATCTCACCTCGTTAATCCTGGTTATATACCTTGTGACAGCGCTAAACAATTGCTTTCCTTTTTTGAAGTTTACAGCTATGTAATACTAGAAGATAATTAGTATATCCCCCTTCGTCATTCTTTGACCAAGCAACGCATATTTAGTACTCATAATCTTTCCTTGTTAATCCCCTTACAGCTTCTATTACTCATCCTCAAAACCTCTCAAATTTGTTAGCAGTCTCCTAGCACTAGGCAACAAGAATTAAAGCCATTATTCTAAAGGCAAGATTTACTAGTGCTGTGGATAAAGGGTCTGTTACCACAAGGTGTTTTGCTTCAGCTGGACACACATTGCATCTCATAAAACTGGACTTGGGTGTCTCCACTCCCAGAACTGGTTCCCAACATTACAGAAGTTGACGAAATGCTCTTGAAATCTGGTGCAATTTAAACTTCCTCTTTGCTGCCTTTAATATAGAATCTGTCAATCTAGCCAAAAGTTATTCCCCCAAGGAGATCCTTTTCTTTGGGAAGTTCTTCATTCTCAGCCAGAACACTGTCACAAAGTGAAAAAACACTTTCCTGAGTAAGGGCAGATTTTCACGGAAAGAAGAAATCCCAAATGGAAAAGCAAAGTTACAATTCGTATTTTTAGGAGTGATGGGAAAGAGGGGAAATGAAACTAATTAGTCTTTATGTTTAAGCATAAGTAACATTAGCAATAGGAGTCATATACATACTAATTATTATGCACTAGCTTAGATGGAAGGAGGGCAGACTTAAAAGCTGGAATTCACTGAAAACAGAATATTGGACAGTGCTGCCATGTTCTGTTTTTCCAAATAATTTATTTAGTATTTTTTGTATTTTCATGTATTTTGGTATGAACTGGACTAGTCAACTTTAGATTGATTGAAATTGGCTGGACTGCTGGGCTCAAAGGATAATAATCAGTTGTAGATGATGCTAAATTGGAGGAGTTGGGTGGCATGCGAAACATCAGACTTGCAATTTAGAGTGACCTTAAGAAAACCGAGGATGAAGCCAACAGAAACCTCATGAAGTTCAAGAAGTGCAAAATTCTGCACCTGAGGAATCATCCGATTTTGCACCTGCCTCATTAGAGGCCAGGAACCAACTGGCTGAGGGACAGCCCGGCTAAAAGGACCAGAGTCACAGTACCAGACTGAATGCAAAGCACCAGTGTGCTCTCATTGCAGGTAAGACAAACTGCATACAAGGCTGTATGAGCAGGAGCATGGCCAGTAGAATGAGGGAAGTTATTATTCCCTTCTACTTGGCACTGGTAAGGCCACACCTGGAACACTGTGTCCAGCTGTAGAAGGACGGATTTTGGAAGGCTGGCCAGTTCAAGAAGGATGTTGAGAAACTGGGGAGAAACACACAGAGAATTACCAAAATTACCTCTACCAAAAGACCTATAAGGAGAGACTCAGGCAGCTGGGCTTGTTTAGCCTGGTGAAGAGGAGGCTAAAGGGCAATCTAATAGCAGCCTACAACTATTTTGAAGGAAATTACAAAGAATGGAGCCAAACCTCAGTAGTGCCAGATGGTAAAACAAGGGGCAACAGCCACAAACTGCAGCCTGGGAGGCTCCAACTGGAGATGAGGAGAAATTTCTTCACTTTGAGAGTATAGCAGCACTGGAACAAATTATGCAGAGATAAAGGAGAATCATCATCTGTGGAGGCTTTCAAGGCTTGGCCAGAAAAACCTGCAGCTGTCCTGACCCATATTAGCAGTAGCCCTGTGCCAGGCAGGAGGTTGGAACAGATAACCTCCAGAGATCTCTTCCAATGCACATTTTTCTGATTCTGTGAGTCTATGTTTTGCTCAGAGTCTATGTTAGACTTATTAGGAAGCTCCTTTAATGTTTCCTTTCATGGCTTTATACAAAAGAAAGATTAAAATCACAACAAAAGAGTTCTGCCACAGAAAACTGAACTGCTGCGGCAGTTCAGGCAGCGGCCAGATATGTCTGTTTCAGCTAGAGCTTACCCCAGTCATCATCTCCTGCTGCTCATCATCTTCCTCTACCACCTACATTCTTCACTCTCTCTCTTGGAAAATGGCACCCTTCACACTGGATGATGTAAACACATGAACAGTTTCCCTAATCTACTTGTGCAGAAATGAACCAGGTTAAAAATCTTGCTGTTAGGCGTTGTTAATTAGCCTAGATCATTTTAATAAAACTGGGCAAGTGAGCAACCACACATGCAGTTATGCCATCAGCGCCAAAGGGAATATAACCTCTGGAGGAAAAGGGAGAGCAGTAGTGAGCAGCTGGATGCAGTAACTGCTTAACCATGCTAAGCTGCAGCGAGAGCACCACCTCCAACTGCACGCATAGACCCCTATCAAGGAATCCATTGGCAGGACATAAGGCTTATTGTAAAAAACGTGAGGTGATTGTGAAGCCATTGTACCATGCGAAGCACCACAAGCAGCTCTGTACCTTCCATGACCACTCTTATACGTAGAGAATTTCAAATGCATAAGGTACAAAAGGAATAAAAGAGGTAATATGTATAATTCATAAGACATGTAAATTATTTCTGCTCATTTGCAGATTAAAAAGTGTGTGGGTGTTTGTGTGTGTGAGGAGGGAAATTCACAACCGTCCTGAAAAAAGGTACGTAGGGAATCTAAAACAAAGAAGAGGTTATAAAGAAGGGATGAGGAACACTGTTCCAACAAACTGGACTAACTGGTCCTGTTCAGACATCTTTTTTCTGTGCAGAACAGGAGCCATGAACCTTATAGTAGTTCTCTGTTGAGCCTTAAACTTTATGCCTGTCGTCAGCTCTGAATTGCTGCCTCAAGAGCAACCTACTGAAGCAAGGCACAAGTTCAAAAGGAAGATCTGCCTAGAAGACTTTATTGCTCATGTGCAGTAGGGGCCATCTCAGGGTCCTTGTTTTTATTTGTACAGAAAAGGCTGTAGCATAAGCACAGTATAAATGTAGAGGTAATACACTCACTGATGTAGATTTCCTCATTTATTGATGGTGACACCATGTTTTCATAGTTTTTCAAGAAACAGGATGACAAAATCATGTGGATCCTATTTGGGATGAAAAGTAAATTATGCAGAAAGGGGAGAGGTATTTGCTTACAGGCATTATAGATACCGCATCTTTCCAGTAGCTGAGTCAAAGCTTACCAAAGATACCTAGCCCAAGACAGAGGACTAGGAACATGGCACTTGTGACAGGAATGCTTATTCATAAATAAAAGGTATAATCTGAATTGAGCCATGGCCAGCAAAGCAGCATTATAAAGAAAAGAGCCCGTGGCATCTGTGGATCACGAGACAGAGAGATGTCTGTTTTGGCAATAAACTACTTGGGAGTAAAATTCTAGATCTGCTCATGGCTGGGTTCTGTACAGAACAGAAAATCTAGCATGCTTTCTGGACCGGTTTCCTCCTACCAGATGCAGTACAGATTTTTTGAAGCAGGGAGACCGTAAAAACAAGCATTACAGGAGAAACTAGACTAGATTATTTGGGGATTTTCTGGCATATGTGCAAGGTGGCTAAGAGAAGTATATTCTGATGGACTATTGAAAGCAGAAAGAAATCCATGGCATTTACAAGCCTCTTTCCAGTTCAAACAAACTCAGTGATAATGGACGAGTGCTCCCTTCGTGAGAATTTCCCATTGGATTGAGCAGCATTGCCAAGGCTTCTGGTCCACTGCCAATAAGGATATAGCCAGGGTTTCTTTTTTTTTTTAATTCTGCTAGAAGAAGCCGTACTATGGCCAATTCAGTCTCTTATACCACAGGGGTTACAACACTGGTAGTACATGCACAATTCTTGAAGATCTCTCAGGAGATGGTAAAGTTTCAGAGACAAATTTCTGGAACTAGGCAGAAATTCAGACTTTAAGGAGACAGTAAGGAATTAAAACACTCCAGAGAAGAGTCCTAACAGTAAAGACCCAAAGAGCAAAGGTATTAAATTAAGCATGTTGTCTCAGAATCCTGACGTACTGACATATGCCATCAAAAGGCATTTCAGGATGAGACAGAGAGGCTCTGACTATTTATAAGGCAAGGGCAGCAGACCCTTGTTTACTTTTGGCCACAGGACAGGATTCCAAGTTAGGCTAATTGCAAATGCTGTTGACCCAATATAGACTGAATACAAACAGAGAAAATGGAGCTTTTTTTTTTTAAAAAGAACATCATCACACTTTCAGTGTATTTTCACTTCCCAAGCACTTTCTCAGATTCCCCTTCTGACCATCTGTCAGGAGTTCAATACATTCTTTATCTAACTTAGATAAAGAATAACATCTTCCAGGACATGTTAGCATTTGCAATATTTTAATTCTTCCTAAGTGGCCCAACTCATTCTGTCCCATTTTTTCTTGCGGCACTGGTTGTGTAAGTTAGATGGCTGGATCTACTGTAGTACAGCAATTTCTGTTTCCCCCTTCTTTCCTTTAACCCCCGAGCCTGAGTGTACGCTTCTGCTGCTTTGTCATTGTGCTGTACCTTTCACTTGGTTCTCTCCACACCTTTTCTTTTCCACTGCCAGTTTTCCCTGCTCGCAAACTATAGTCAGGTGTCACTGCAGCATGATCACTCTGGTGTAACTCACTGTTCCCTTCATTTTACCTGGGGTACTACATTTTATGCTTTTTTCCCTTTCAGGTTCAGAAACGTAGTTATAATAAAGATCTAGCCTTCTAGTACTACACTATACTGTGTTTAGGAACATAAGGCCATCCCTATGCTCTGCCAGTTCTCCTTAGAATCTATGATACATGCTATTTCTTTTAGTATCTCATTATACGTGTCATCGATATCTTGTTTGGCCTAAAGCCACATGGCAGCCTGACAAGATTGTGCTGCAGTTTGGCAGTTTCTGTACAGGGCACAGCTGTCAGCATCTCTTATCCTCCATTTCAGAAAATCAGCTGGTACTGGCAAGAGATCATAAGCTAAGACGAAGCAGTAACTGTGCATCCGTTTTAGAAAAGCAGAAATGGAAAAATCATTCCGGAGATCGTTTTCTGTCCTAGTCTTTTTGGCAGCCCTTTCTTACTGATGGCTAATCTGATAGTTACTTCTTTTGTGTTTCAGCACTTCAAATCATATAGAATGGGTTTTCCCATCCTCCTGTTACTACTTGTTGCAAATGCACAGCACAAGGCTAGAGGAAATATAAAAGGAAGGCTGCTCATTACATATATGAGCATATGCTCTGCCTGTTAAGAACACATACTCCAGCTGCTTCTGCAGGCCGCTGTCAGGAACACAGGGAATTAGCTTACTGAAAGAGAAATCGAAGGCTGTCTGCCATGCTGACTAATGTCCCACTTTATTATTTTATGTCAGAAACTGTGAGGATCATATGATGTGAAATATACTATCAAAGGACAGAGGACAAGAAGCAAAAAGGGGAGAAAGTAGCAGCTGAGAAAAAAAACACAGTAGCAAAGCAAAATAAAAGAAAGGAAAATCAGGAAGAAATGATTTACAGAGAATGCTGAACAATATGACACCCATCTCCTTCCAGAACACCATGTTGATTTTAGGGATGATTTTTTTACCTCCGTTATTTGATACACTGATATATTGAGAACCAAACTGGCAGCACATGTAGAAGAAATATGACCATCGTGCAAGAGAAGGAAATAAACAGTCAGGATAAATTCAAAAAAGGGAAAGTGAAGAAAAGTGGAAGTTGTAAGGCTGGGGTGTCTGTATCTGAGACTACTATTACACTTTTCCTAGAGGAACAGGCACACTGAAAAGAGTCCTTGATGATAAGTCAGCCCAGGATCACCTATGTGAATGCAATGTTAATGAAGATAAGTAGGGGTACTGAGGAAGTCTGGGGCAGGGTGTGAATGCAGAAAGGACACGGATCTGCGAAGCCACAGAGGAAGACCACAGGTGGTGGCTGCCAGACTTAGGGATGTTATGTTGGTACAATTAGGACCCTTAGACAACAGAACTACTCACACAAATAACTGCTCATCAGTACCAGTGAGGGAATTGCAATCTGGCCCATTACTGTGAGGCACAGGTGGCACACCTGAGTGCCTCTTACCCTACCGGTGAGCATATGACATCCTCCAAGGGAAACCCTATACACTGAAATACTCCTGGAGCATTCATCACTGTATTTAAAGTAGATTCTGAGACCGATATCCAAAGCTAGGTATATGTGTATATAGCTGATAAATAGCATACATAACCACAGTGTGAGTACAGCCCTTAAAAGAGAAAATAAGTGCTCATCCACCACGGCAAAAAGGAGCTGTATAATCATGCCTATACTGTCTGGCTTCTAAGCTGTCACAGCTCTCCTTGCAGCCAACTAAAAGCACAGGGAGTATCTACTCCTACGTGAGGAGGAGCGGGGGGGACCCACAGAGTACATAAATAAAAAGCCACCTCTGCTGGGGTTGCAAGGTAAATCGCCTGCTTTGGAAGAAGCATGTTAAATATTTATCAATTATAGTAAAGTTGTGATGTGGGGTATATTTCTCACCTTGATTATTTCATACTTGAATTGAACCCACATTGCACAGTGTCTTGCTAGAGGGATGCAGTTAAATTCCCCATGTCACACTACAGGCAAAATTGACACCAGTGGTCAAAAAGAAAACTTTTTAATAGATATCTTCTTTATTCTATGAAATAAGGTTTTAGACATGTGAACTGCTAATAAGCCTTATTTTCTCCAATATAGTTTTGTCTCATGTCCTTGCCTGTGCTCTGCTGCCTTCTTTTCTCTTACTTTTCACCCTGTGTTTTGTTCAGAAGCCTTGTCTGTGAACTGCAGGGCTACCTGGGAAAGGAAAGAAAAAGAAAGGACTGGATCAAGGGCAGAGTAACAAATCCACATGGTAAATGATCTGCTCTAATGCCTGGCAGGAACACTGCAGATCATAGATGTGAGGACTTAGCTGGAAGAGCTGACGCTGTCTGGAGTTATCTTCCCTAGCTCAAGCCATGAAAAAGGCTGTTCCAGAGTAGAGAGATGACCAGCATATGTACACGCAGCCAAGACGCATGTGAATTGAGTGCTTCACAATGCTGTGCTTCACAGAAATCAAGATGTTACTTCCTGAAAGCTGCTGACTCTTAGAACCTCCTGGGAAGTTTTTCCCACGAAACAAATTAAAGCAGGAAAAATTATATATGGGTGACTTTCAGGAGTTCTGTTGTTTCCTTAAGTCATTAAGACAAAAAGTCACAAATGACAAGAGTTAAGACCACAGATATTAAGTGTTTGATTTAGCGCGCACACACACACACACACACACTCAGTAAATACATGCTGACTGCAGATGTGCCAATGCCCAGGGCCTTTATTTTGCGAAAATCAGTGCCAAAAGGTCAGAACTACAAAGATGTTAAAACAAAACAGCCACTGCAAGCATAGCATCCATTTGATCTCAGAAGGAAAAAGGACAAAGACCCGAAATCTTTCTGTGCCTCAGTGAAAACCAAGTGACACAGGGAAAACCAAGAGCAGATTCTTAAGAATTGGTATGAACCAGCAATATCCTGTGGGAGCCATGTGTAGCAAGTGGAAGAAGCAAGATCATACAATCAATCTACATCTCAAAAAGCCTGTGTATGCCTAGATCTCTTTCAAAAAGAAGTATTTTTATCACTTTGATATTTTACTTGCAATGAGGGGAAAAAACTTCAAAATTATCATAAATCTAGTTGAATTTGGGAAAGAACATTAAAGTCTGAGATCATAACCGAGCTTTTTTAACTCAACAGAACTCTCTTGAAATCTTAATTTTGCAAGATACTTAAGCATGTGCTTAATGGTAATCACCAGCTGAAATCGGTGGGACTACTAGCATGCTTACAATTAGTATGAATGCTTAAGCATCTTGCATAAATTGAGACCTATTATTCTCAATACGTATTGGGAGCCCGTCAGGAGACGAGTTTCTTGTGACTTTCTGCTATTTCTACTTCCCAACTACTATAATATATACTTGCAAGTTCACAGATTCAAAACTACATTTGTAGCTGCAATGAAAACCGAGATGGAGCTTTAGAGTCTGTTACTTGTCAATACAATTATTGTCTGCCTTAGCAGCCAATTGTCTCTCAATTTTTTTAAGTATATCCACCTCTTATAATGAAAGTAGGGCTTATAACTTACTGTCCTACAAGAATAAAATATTTACTTGTGTTTTGGGTGGTACATGTATTCATGAATATAGGAAGCTATTTCTTCAATTAATGGCAAAACCTAGGGATTGTTCACTGCCTCCGTTATGATATCCAGTAGTGTGATAAGCAGCTTGCCTATCATTCCTATCACTCCTAAGCACACTATCTGCCCTGACAAGCAGAACTGCCATGGCTCAATCCTGCCACTACTCTTACTTGACATCTCCGTAGAACCATCAAGGAATATTCTGAAAGCAACTGCCAACATGTCTTTGACAGGCCACTCATGTTTTTTGGGTTTTTTTCCTTATCCAGCTCTGACTGTGCCATCTCAATGAAGACTAGACATTAGAGTCTGAGTAATAAATAAGTAAAATGAAAAACATCAGGAAAAACAAAATAAATCAAAGCCTGACAGAAATAAGGTGTTTTAAAGAACCTGTGCATAATATCACCATTCATCCATTCTGGATATTGCAGGTAAAGCAGCAATTGGTACTGGTTCATGCTGGGCATCATACTGCCTTCGCAGTGTCAAAATCACCAAAAGAAAATTCTTCATCTTCAGCCAGCAGAAAGGCTCCTCTTAATCTTCTCAGATGATGGCCTGGCTTGTCTTTGTTCCAGGCTGATACACTCTAATTCAGTCTGTTTGGGTCTAATCAAAAGTTCTTACGAAAACTGCAGATAAATCAGAGTTCAGTGGGATATTTCTGATGCAGCAAGAGTGAAAGACAGTATAACGTTCCAGATCTTCCCATCTGCCAATGTCTCCCCATTCACTAGGCTCACTTCAAAGTTCTGTCCCTTTACTGAAGTAGGCAGTATCTAAAAAGATTGGTACTTTTCAGAAGTCTGTTATGTTTGTCAGGAACTGTGCAATTGGAGGAGCATGGCCATAAACATACAGAGCTAAAGGAACAGCCCTGTGAGTACTAAGTCTCCCAAACTAAAGGAAAGCAGGCAATGTATTACTGAACACAGACCTATAGCAGAAAGAGCATTTTTTTTTCTGCACCTCTATTACTATTACTCTATAGCTACTATTTACAGGAAGTATAGAGATGACTGCAGATGAATCTAAGTCTTTTCTTCTGTCCATCCTGGATAACACATAGTGTTGAATTCTGGACTGAAAGTGCACATTTACATTAGTTTATATAAACTTGACCAGCACACTTGGAGATCTTACTACACCCCAGCCAGCTTCCTGGCACCTTTATTCTTTTGTAGTCTCTGATCCTTTGTGTAGGTAGGGTTGCTTTGGGTTTTGCAAGAGAAGGCAGTTTGAGGGCTGCTCTAATTTCTTCAGGCAATAAGTCATCAGTGAAGTCATTCCATGATCAGTGCACGTTGAGGTGCAACATGCTTGTTGGGCTTGTTAATGTGTGACCTGTATATCTCCTAAGCTGGGAGAGGATGTGATCAGCAACAGAAAAAGTGTAGTACATAGGCAACTCTAATGCCTTTATATACAGCCTCGGCTATGGAGGGGAATTCTCACCTGGCTGCTTAACAACAGCAAACAGAACAGAGCAGGACTGAAAGTCTGTCCCCTGTTTTAAAGTTAGCAAAGCCTAGGTAAGGAAAAAAGCTGTGTTTCATACTGTGGTTGTTTATGTCACAGCAGAGTGTTCAAATCCATTGTGAATTTAAATGATTAGTGTACACTACATCTCCAGGTATCTCCAGCAAATCCTAGAACAGGGAAGTATATCCAACTGTTTCTGCTCTGCCAAAGTTAACTATTATTACAGCACGGAGATACAATATTAATTTTGTTCCAATGAAATTGGCTGGCATATGTGTTTCTGTGAGCCAGGCAACAGGTCATTACTGAAACAGCAAAACAAACCTGTTCACCATTCTTGTTCCAGCACATTGCATTTAGATTTTAAGATCATAACTGTTGGATACCTCTCCTGCAATGATGTACAAGACCCACTCTGCCAGAAGCTATATTCTTTCATAAAATGACTTTGCTGTATCTTCCTTTTCCAGACCCATCTCAATATAACAAAATTTAACAGTCCTGCAGACAATGCCAAATATCCTTCATTCATAATTAAGGTGAAGGCAAGTGGTACAAATCTCTAATTATCTTTTATGTCATATTTGTTTTCTAGTGAATTATTAAGCAATGATTTATAGCACGAATTCCATATGTGTACCTGCTAATTCAGGGGGAAAAATATCAGTCCTTCATACTCATTCAGCTAATGGGCATCGCTAATTGAAAAAATGTTCTTTGCACATATCACTAACTTTCCAATCATTTACTTGTAGAGAAGTTTGAAAACTAAAAAAAAAAAAAAAAAAAAAAAAAAAAAAAAAAGGTAAAAAAAAAGAGAGAGATTCAGTGGAACTTTGAAAGCTGGGTATGGTGCTATGCTGAGTTCTCCCTCCTCTGTGCAGGCAGCAGGCAGAAATCAGTGACAGAAATATCCTGTTGCCTCACATTAGTTTCTGCCAAAGTAGGAGGTTGTCAAGAACAACAACTGAAGTTTGAAACTGGAGTTCATATCCCATGCATTCTTTTTAATGCTCACTGTACTTCCTGCTGGCAGGATGTTCTCTACATTGGCATGCCTTGATGATCTCACACTGAAATGTACTACTCTTTTAGGGCCAGGATTTCAATAAACTTTTTAATCAAGGCTACAAAAATGTGTCTGAGCCTGAAAACATCTCTGGATTCTTTCACTGAATTGAATTTTTCCCGCAAAAGAGGTTTCCCTCTCAGAACTAAGGCTGCCTCCTGTGCTGGATAAAAGTCCTTGCAAGAATCCTTGCTCCATCCTGAGCCACTGCTTTTGTATAAGGACTGGTCCTTTGATAGTAGCAAAGAAAATCCCTGAGCACCACGAAGCCAGGAAAAGCAGAATCAGAGACTAACTACTGAAAGAGCTGCAGTACCAAACCCTGTAACCTTTCTTCCCTGCTTTTCTTTTTTTTTCATTTCTATTGTTTTCTTCCTAGGTCCAAGTAACTTCTCTTGCCAGTGCAGGTTTTGCTGTGTGGACTGTGAATTCAGAAAGCTTGGCTCTCTCTGAAATGCATTTTTGTATGCACTTTTGTATGCCCTAAAAATCAATTGTTTGGGTTGAAATTACCACATATTTTGATACGCTGACAAAGTAGAGAGGAGTCTGAAAATCTAAAAACATTCTGTCTGTCTTCTTTCTAAATCTCACAGTCTTTGGGGAGCTGATTTGTAGTTTTTGACCTGTTGTAGCTGGCAATACTGAGAATCAGTCCTAAGCAGCCTGCCTACTCTTTTCACCACTCCCTAGAGTCTGTGTAGACATGAGGCAGAATGGCTGCTTTGCACACATGCACCCCACTGTACCTATCCCTGAATATTAATTAGCATCTGACAACACTTGCTCTTTACAAAGCAGCTGTAAAGAGTGCTACAAGGATTGCTGCGCTCTGGTTCCCCTGAGGCATTTTGGTCTGTTCTCAGGAAACCTCCTGCAGTTGATATAACGCCAATCCATCCACCACTAGAGCAGAGAAGCAAAGCAGAAATTTGTCCCATAGCGTACATATACATACCACGACTTTGACTTCAAAGCTGTTAACCAGATGCTTTCCTCCATTACATGTTTATTTTTCATAATGCATTTGGCTGCCATATCCACATGCCTAACCTTGGCCTCACAGCCACCATGGATTTTGTGCTGTATAATGTGATTATGACCTAAATGAAGCCTGCAAACACATTCTAGACTTAGAGGAAAAAAATAGAGGAGCAAGTATTGCTTTGTCAACCCCTTCGTTAATATTAGAAAACCAGACTATTTAGTACATAATATTTTTCTGACCTTAAACTTTATAATAATTTAAATTGTCATTGTTAACACTTTACAAGTGACTCAATAATTTTCAGAAAGGAAGATAAAAGAACTAAAGTTTTTAACTGAATTTAAAAAAGAGAATTAATCATTTCATAAAGTACCATACGTTAACCTCATTGTCTGCTTCAGGAGTCTAACCTCTGAAGTTGATACAAAGGTAACCCAAATCCCCCCTGTGAGGACTATTCATATCCATTAATTGTTGCAATACAAGATACTGTAGGTTTGAGCTGGTTGCCAGTTCTTCAGTATCTGAAACGTACTCTCAGCAGAGTGGAGGACACCACTGGGACTCATTTAACTCTGACTTTCACATTAATTTTGCTGTGCTGTGAAGAGCAAAGACAAAATCAATGTCCATCAGTGATTATTCAAGGTAAAATATCTAGTGATATTGAATACCAATGGTAGTAGTGAGCATTAAACTTACTTAAGGATTGTGGAGTTGACAAAGCCATTTATTCCAGTTTCACTTAATTTTCAATGAGGCATACGAGTTTAGAAAAATATAACAATTACAATGAAAATACTGGATTGCAGTTCCTGGCAAGTCAGATTTTAAATCAAGAAAAAGTATTGTGTATATAAACTTTTTGCAGTGCACAGTTCAGGGAAGGTTTGAATCATGCAAGGACATGCTAAATCTCTGCAAAGAACATTTCGTGACCGAGGGAGCTAGCCTTTGTAACAGCTGTATTAATTTTGGCATTGGATCACTTCTTTGTGGCTTCAGTGCTCGGAGTGTAGGAAAAAAATGCAACTCGTGTGACAGCTCTCCCACACCAGTCCTGTTCACTCTCTTCTCTCATTTTCCCCAATAAACCATGTGTGAAATCCTCATTGAGTTAATGGGAGTTTATCAGATTTCATCATATAACTTAAAACTTCGTAAATATAGCAACAATAAACTGAATGAGCATAAGGGTTTCTATTGACAGTTGTTATGAACATTTCTCAAGTTTTCCCTTGAGATTCTCATAAAACCATTTTTCTTTCTTCCCTGAAATCTCCCTATTATTATTCCAATGCTATTGGTTATGTCATGTCCCACATTCATCAGAGCTCTTAAAGCACAGTATTTATCTTGGCAAAAAGATAACTGATAGCCCAGTTCTCCTCTCATGTAAACCACTGTCATAAAATCAGATCCATTACGCTTAAAAGGCTTCATTAGTATTGAATTTAAATGGAAATTATTTTCTTTTATTCCTCCCAATGAAATGTAAAAAAAAAAAAATCACAACTCAATGCAAAAAAATACTTTGAAAAGCAAATCTGGATGACTGTTTGGTCTTGTTTACCCATGGAAAATAATTTATCTTGCATGGAAGGTGGGCAGCTTTCAGACATAAATTGGTATCAGAAACTCACACTTGTTACAAACAGTTTTGAGGAAAATGTTTAACCAGCCCTCATTAGTAAAGACCGTGTTTTGGAATAACATCAAGGCAGAATTAGATCAGCCAGTTTTGATTGTCTCTAGGCAAACGTTAGCAGAGATGCTGAGAACCATCCTGCAAAACTGCTTTTTATTGGATTCTTCTAGTAGTATCCAGAAGGTGACTGATACACAACAAGTGGTGAAACATTGTCAGTTAAGCCAAATATTGCCACTTCAGATTTGGAATAGCTTTGCAAAGACGGTATTTTGAGATGCTCTTAGTTTACAGTAAAGTAAGGGATAAAGTGAACATACTCAGTACCTGTTAAAATCACAGTTTCTTTAAAAGACAGTGTACATAGTGTGGTCAACAGAATTTTTTTTCACTGTAAAGAAATCCAGTGTATTAAAAGGGCACAAAGAAACCCTGAGGAAGCAAATGAGTCCTTCCCAAAACAAAGACTAAGCTCACAACAATGGTGAATGCAAGCAAAGCAAACAGCCAAATGAGAAATGCCACTAAAAGGGTCTCATAAATGATTATGTCTTTAATTTTCTTGTTTCTCCAGCTTAAAGCACCATTCACTGGCTTTGACCTATAGTAAAATGTTGTTCATAAGACACAGAGGAAAATGAAATAGCATTTAAACAAACAAAATCTTCTTAAAAACATAAGCCACAGGGGGGATGGAATTTTTCTCCTATCTTCATTTTACACTTTGTCCTTTACTCTAGCATCAAAATTGTTAACTAATTAAATTCTTTCTTCTAAGTAAAATTCCCACTGAATATTTATTTCTATTCTAATGATGCTTTTTTTTGCATCTAGCCATAAAAAGACTAGCAGTATTTGAACACATTAATCTCTGCAGTTAAGCAGACAATAAAACCCCTACAGAGCCTCTTTCGTACCACAACTGTTTCATTGTTTGAGGTAGCATCGTTTTCCAATGCACTGCATGTGCAGTACAAAGTATGGCCCTAATCCTACACTGTGATCTGCCCTAGCAGAAAATGCATCTGCCTAGCGGTCCAAATCACAGCCAAGATCAGAATGTCTTCAAAGTGTTACAAGGTTTACTGTACAGATCTACTTGAAAATTGAGTTTAACAGAAGCTGAGTCAGAACCTCCAAATACAGCTAGAAAATGACAAAGCCAATGAAAGTACAAAGGAGAAGAGGCAGAGTCTGACACTGGGATAATAATCAGCTTATTCAGGGAATGATACACCTATATTGAAATTACTGGCCACAGTTATTTGATGTTAATACTTTTTAATTGCTCATTTATAGGTAAAGCACATTGATATTACTGTCTCTAGTTCAGACACTCAAACACAAAGTGCCTTTCCCAAAGTGACAGTTAGTCTCAGAATCAGAACTAAGACCAGCTCTCCTGCCTCCAAATGCCATGCCCAATTAACTAAACCATAGTTTCCCACAGGAACAGAATCTGTGCTCATACAGGAAAATCTGTGTGCATGGTACTCAAGGAAATTAAAGTGCAGCTATAAATCTCAGCTAGTAGCTGCTGTCTGGCCAGCTGCCCAAATTAAGGCCAGAGGTGTCCTCACTATGAAGGAAAATATTTGCTGCTTGTAAATTGATTTTTGTTTCTTCTTCCAAAGGAAAAAAAAAAATCAGCCACGCATATCCAGCCTTCTCAATTTAAAATGTCACACAATACAGCCTCACAATCATTCAGGTGACACTCTTAAGTTTATCTCATGTGACACATTGTAAGTTCAAGGGACACACCAAGGACAGTTCAGTGACATGTTAATTATATCTCCAGCAAGAACATCCACTTAAAAAAAATGTATGTAGGTATACGTATCCCTTTAGAAGGACAAGAGACTAAGGAGACTGTTCTTTTGTTCTTATTTGAGAAGAACCATTACACACCTCTCAGTAACCAAAAGAGGCAACAACCTTGACAATATACACTTAGCTTAAATCCACTTGCTGAAAAAAGCCTGTAGAGTGTCAATAGAAATACATATACAATAATTATATTGATGGTCCTGTGCTGTTCAGCTAGGAGCTTTTGAAATGGAGATTAGTGGCTGAAGATGATAATGTTCAGGTTCAGGATGTGGCTTTTCAAAAAGTAGTTTTGAAAATGAATGCAATGTGAAGCAGGTCCATTGGTTCAGATAATTCTGAATTATATATCTCCTGTGGAGGGAGCAATTGGACTCAACTTCTGTTATTATTAGTCAGAGCACTTATGCCTCTGCTGCTGAAGAAAAGTTCATAAACTCAGGTTTGCCTAAGATGGATGAGCCATAATATGCTTATCAGAAGCTACCTACTGTTTTATCTTTCATTACACATTTTCAGTGTTTCATTTTTCCATTGCCATACTAGGTTGTTAATGAAGATGGCCAAATGGATCATGTCAAATTGTATCCCCATATATATAAAAATGCAATATGTCACCATATAAGAAAAACAATTCTCATGCCAGTTTATCATCACTGTTACTACCATCTGCAAAGGTTTCTGCAAGTGCCTTTATCAAAAAGGTTTAAAATGGTTCTTTTGGCATCATCTGGAGAACTATATAATCTCAGAAGCATATTTCTGTCCCTTCCAAACTGATGACAGATTTTTAACTACTGGCAGCAATAAAACAAATTTCTTTCCAGCACATGATCTCCACTGAAAAAACTTTCCAAGCATATAGTTTCTCTAATGTGCGACAGTCATTCCTGCATCATAATGCAGAGTGAAATGTACTGTATCGTAATATATACATACCTGAGATGATAGTTTTAAACTCTAAAGTCTGGGGGTCAATCACAGTTTAGAACTGGCAGCAGAGAATTTGGTGTGCATCGTGAAACCTGTGTGAGGATTTAGGTACATACTTGAACAGCTTTCCTGTCCTGAGCTCTGTGTTGCTCCTTAGGTCAGCTACAGGGATCCTAGCTCAAAGATAAACAAGCTATATACCTACAGCAACATCTTCAGTACAGATACGCTAAACTCAAGATGAACAGAGAACGTTGCCTTGAGCCCCATTACTAAATCTTGTTGTATCACATTAGGAAGCTATTCAAGAGAGAGAAGCTGATGCAATTAGTTGGTATTAATTTAATAAACTGTCCCTCAACTGTTAATCTTTGGCAGAACTGTGATTTGCCAACCAATAAAACATTTATTTTTAGGCTATCCCACCAATACTACTGTACTCTTTGTAATGCACGTCTTTAAAAATCCATTTGTTTCATTATGGTGTCCCCCTAGCGAAAAGAGCAATAATGCTAAAAGGATTTTTGTATTGGTACTTAACTTAAACTACTACATATTTTGCTGAATGAATGGGAAGAGATTTGGATGTGACTTTGGAAATTAGTTTTAATAAATTGTCAGTCCCTCATTTCAGTGAAATGTTTGCCAGAGATGAATATTTGCTATCATCAGTACTTGCACCACATCTCAAGGGCAGAATTAAAACATACTTCTAACTCAAACTGACATAAATTGCAGGAAGAATCCTTTCAAAAATAAAGGGCTGAAGGCCATGTCATAAAATGCTTCCTCTACTTCCTCTTCTCTGTTTTTCATCTTCCTGGCAAGGTGAGCTTTCTGACAAAAAAATCTTTTTAAGCCCAGCCAGGAATGCAAAAGAGAGAAGTAAAATGGAGAGTCATCACGACATTACTGTTACCAGCTGACGCAGTTAAACTGGGTAAATGCCCAGCCACGCACTATGTTTAAGAATAATGCAGCCCCCAGAATACTTTGTCCTTTTCTTAGTACAAGAATTGAATACCTGATGTTCTGCAACATTAGCTCAGAGAAAGTTACCAAATTATGCCATATGCCTGGCTTTTTATCTGGTACTTTAAAGATCAGGTTAAGTCAGGTGTCAGTGAATTACAATGTTAAACAGTATATATATACATGTCTCTTTCTTTGTTAGAAACAACTGGATGCTCATTATTTGTGAGGCTCCACAAAGTACAGCTTCTAGACAGCTAACATATATTTTACTTTATTCACTAATTATTTGCACGTAGATGTTCCAGCCTGGGTCATTTGCTTTTAACCATTAGAAGGTAGCAGAGCTGGCTCCTGAAAGGTATTGGTTTCAGAGACCCTTAAATATTCTCAGGATACATTAGCTGATACAATACTCTCTCTTCACTTCCTGCTTATTATTCCAGTCATTTTAACCCTGGCAGACAGTGTTCCAGCACAGCTGATCCCAGTTTAACATTTCACACAACCAGTTTTATTTCAGCTATTCATACAACTGGACCAGACAGTTACCAGCTGCATATATGAGATTTTTCCATATGCTACAATGCCTACAACACTCTTTTGTTCAATGAAGATCTTGGATATGCCCTTTACCTCTGACTTTAGCTTTGGATTATTTGAAAATTACCAAATGTAACAAGATTCAGATTTTGCTAGTATTGTAACGAACAGAGACATTTCAGGATTTAAGCAGAAAGGAGTATGGATTCTTTAATGGAACCCTAGAAAATATTTGTGCAGATACACTTGTTTTTTAACTTTGTAATTTTAATGGTGACTGTATTAATATGCATAACCAGGGATCCAACCAGTTATTCACAGAAAGTCGTTTTATTTTAAAATTAAATGTTGAGGACAAGTTTTCTGCTAATCTGGTATGCTATGACCTGAGCATCAGGGAGCAGATCAGGAAAGGAATAAGTGGAACTAGGTCTTTCAAGGCAGGATTGATACCCAGAGAGAACCCTTTCATTACAGCCACCGCGTAGCCATTTGCCATTCAGTTTCAGGAAGCAGGGCTCAAAGCCCACCAGTGCTATTTGAGTACCACAGATTTGATTCTTTTCTGGAGGGTCTTTGTTTCCACAGCTAAAAGTGGATGTTGGCTCTGGCAGTACCTAGAAGAATTGTCTTGAACCCCTGAAAAGTAATACTGCTACAGGTTCAATCAGTCCTGCCATACAACACTAAGACCATATCGCCAGCTTTATTTGCAGTGAATTATATCTACACAGGAAGGCTCTGACATCAGCACCTCACGGCTCCTGTTTTTCTATCCCTGAAGAGAAATTTGCTTTTTTACCTCAGTAGCAAAGTACATCGGTAAGCTGAGCAACGCCTGTTCTTCACAGGAATATTACAAAAATTTTCGAATACTCAAACATTTGTGTAGTATTTGAGTAAACTTTCGCTCCTTTACATCAGGAGTGAAATCCTGGCCTGTAGGAAGACACCAGCAGGTCTATAGTTGTGTCGGTGTAGCAGTAACATTCCAGCACTAAGACTAGCGATATAATCAATGGCTTCGCCAAGGAAATGTCACTGGTGAGGTCCAAGAACCACTGACACTTCGTATGGGGATGGCTTCTACTTTCAGGCACAGGCAGTTGTCATGATGCACTTTGCGCCAGGGCTCAGCCTCTTTGCCAGATGAACATCTGAAGAGCTCTCGGGTTTTTTAGACTTGTATTTTGCACTCACTCTGCAATCTAATTTCATGCTGTGTTATGCCATTCTACAAACTTCTAATTCATATCATGAATTACAATGTTTATAAGCATTTATTTTCTTGCAGACAAGTATCAGAGTTTGGTTTTATTTTTATAACTGCCACAAATGCCAGGTCGAATAAGCATCTGCAGGGGTATTTTCACTCAGGGGACTCTCCTCTTTCCATTTTGAAGAGGCTTTCTGTATGTCATCCTTTGTGGAGAGGCAGCACAAACCCTGAGTCCTTTGTAATAATACTTAATATCTCACATGGTGTACTAACCTTGAACTAGGCTTTTACACAAATACAAACCCAGCAAAGGTGTCATTCAGACAGTTACAGTAGGCCAGAAGTGACATAAGAAGCAACTTCTCTTCTTATTTTACATAAAAATAAGATACACACAAATATATTATGTATTTCTTAAATCAGCTTTAAAATGTACGGTTCTTGTTTGTGCTTAGCAGTACCTACCAACAAGTTCTTTTCATTATTGACAAGAGTATTTACTTTTACAGAAAAAGTACTTGATACAAAAGGAAATAGGAAAATGGCTTCTGAGACTGTATTATTGTTTGTGAAGCTCCAGAACACAAAGCAACAACAAGGAACTGTTTTCATTTGCAAAGAATTCCTTGAGTGATTACTTTGTTTTCCTGCAATTTAGATCTGCCAGCTTGGAAATGGCTATTTAAAGGTTTGTGAGGATTGTCAGCATCATTTTAGAACTGCATAGTTTTATATTAGTGGTAGGTGCTTTCACAGTCAGCTTGTATCTTGACTCTTTAAATCTCTTAGTTTTACTAGGCAACACAGATACCTTGGGATATATTTTCCACTTGGCTGAGGCTTGAAATCCTTTTCTAGTGGCGTAAGTTGCCCAGTAAAATGTGTGCCTATTAAATAAATTGCACCTCCAGTTCAATGAATGGTGCAAAAATGTATATCCCTCAAGGTTTTAATAATTAAAAACCCCTTTAAATACCAAGCTAGCTTATTGCTTTTCAAACTCATTCAGGTTCCCTCATGGATCACTTTTTGACAAAATGGACTTTTTCATGCATATTTTTAAATTTTATTTTGCCAAAGTCACATTTTCAACTGAAAACATATAAAGGAAAAAAGTTCAAACTAGCTCTAGGTAGAACATTGCAATCTAAACAATAGGGCCAGCAGTCTGTTAGTATCACCTTCAAGGACTGAATTTATTTGTGACGTTAAGGTGGGCTGAATTTAACACTCCAAAAATGTAAGTCAGCATGATTAATATCTATGGAGAAAGGACGTTTCTCATAAAGACAAAAGGCCATGCCTGTGTTAGGTGGATCCCATGGAGTTCTGATGAGTTGGAGGTGTTTATAAAACAGTCTCTGTGAATATTCCTGCTTCATTTGTTTTTAATGTATGATGAGACACCTCGGCAATATTTCCATGCAATTTCACCTTATAAATGCAATGACACCTTTTATATACTCACAGATCATCTGAGGATGTCTGAAGATGCCCGAAATGCAGATTTTGCAAGATCCACTTGCAGGGTTCTGTAAAACTGTAAATTCTTGGACGCTGTCATCATAGACTATGATACTGCCTGTCATTAATACTTCTGCCTTCCTCAAACACTTAAACACTCACTTTTTTTTACATACTACTTCTCCATATTTCCTAACAGGAAGTAGCTCACATGAATTTATTAACATCTACATTTAAAAAAAAAAATTGAATTTTTCTGTATTGTCTGGGAACATTTTAATAGACTTCAGCAGAGGGAACAGATTCCAAAACACTTGTGGTAGTTGGTAGGCAGTTGAGCTTTCTGGGGTATTCTGAGAAACTGACTGTTCCCCAAATGGACACCACAAATGATTTTTGATCCTCAGAATTTTTTGGTTTAATTACTGTATCAGCCATCCCCCTAATCAATGTATAAAGAAGGGTGTCTTGTTATTCATCTGTTTGTTTTCTAATGAAGTCACAGCTCTCTCTTTTGTATAAATAATGCTATGGAGCCATTTAACTGGCTAGAGAGAATGTGTAAATTATATCATAGTTATCTATAATATAACAAATTTAGTATCTTTATAAAGAAAAAAATTGTGGCCATGGTGTCCTATCAAAGACATAACAGAAGAGGATTAACATCAATAGGAACTATAATTTACGTATGCCATAGTTTTCTGGGTCAGGAGACTTTAGTCCTCTTGCATATAACAGCGTCTGAACTGACTTTTGCTCATTTTCTTAGGAGTACATTTTTTGTTATTAATGCTTCCACTGGATGTCCTAAAAGAATGCCATGCTGCATTTATATCCTTATAGGTTTGCTACTGTCAAAAATAACAGACTCATAAGATACTAAAATGCTGACTTTATCTTCAGCTCTGAACTAAGCTTCAGTCCAGAGGATTTGTCAAACCTGGTCTTGTTTTGACCATATTGAATTACAGGTGGTAATACTATGTGATGTGACTGCACGCCTCTGTGTGTGCTAGTCTGAGACTTTACAACACAGAGGGCACAGGAACACACATGGAAAACATGATGTGTTTTAAACCCAAGCCTTCAGAGATGATCTCCTGGCTCAGGATGCAGTTGAGAATTCAGATTTCTGATACCTTGTATTAGCTATAAGCAGCAGAAAAATTAACACAATTGGATAGTGCTTGGTTTATGAGGTTGCACAAAACTATGTCAGCCCAGAATCACCATCATGAAAGCAGTCAGACACACAGGTACCTTTTTTTCAAGACTCCCATTTACCGAAAGGAGGATAGAGAAGAGCCTGCACTAGCTCTTCACAAGGTACAGCAGACATCTGCTTAGGTTTAGCTTCTGTTTGATGGAGTGGACCTTGTGGCCAGGATTGTTTCCCAACATTTCATATGTTTGACCTTTTCCTGAGCATTTTTATGCACTCCTTCATGTTCTACAGCACAGAAGCAAAGGAATACTGGAAGTGGGATCTCATTTCCTGGTTGTGCTACAATGATGAGTTTGTTGTTTATGCTAGACAAATTCGTATCATAAAATGTGAACTTATCTGTAAAAGTTTTGCTTACATTGTTTTTTGAAACTAGGCTTAATTGGACTGAGTTTGGACTCAGACACAAGCTCAATACACAGCACAAAGGTTTCCAGGGAGAACTATTCCTAGAAGATCTGTACTGAGTTTTACTGTAGCTGCTCTACACATAATGCCTTGTCCAAAGGGAAGGTCAAAATATTTTACTCCACTGGGCTGGTAAAAGTGAAATGTTCTAAATAAAAAGAGACAGAGAAATAAAAAACTAATAATACCTGATCAATGAACAGTAGTAGTCTAAATGGCTTGACACTAGTCACTATTGATGTGTGGGATACAGTAAGTCAAGAAAACTGAATGTCATGTTGCCCAGCAATGACCAGCACTAGTCTGGTCATAATAACAAAATATCAGAGGTGCCAAAATAAATCCAGGCCAGGTGGGGTTTGAAACAAAAGAAACCAGGCATTTGTTTTGCTTGCTTGGCCGTAGATTATTGAAATGCCTTAGCCTGTCATTGTCAGACACAGGACTTACATCCGTAGTGGATGCAGCAGTAGAACAAGGAAAACAGAGTATGGTGGGGCCTTGCATATCCTTGTAGAGAGATCAATTTTGGACTTGCTACAACGCCAGCCTCAAAGAAAGGGTGATCACCTACAGTTCCTGGGAGCACACTGGGGAAGTACAAAGAAAAGGGACAGACCATGTCCATTAACTCCAATTAATGTAATAAACCTCCCCTGAATTTTGTTCAGTTTTAAGTCCAGGTGTGTATTATTTTCCTTTATCAGTCTTTCCTTCAAGCCATTAGAAGAAGTCTGTGTCTTTCTTTTCCCACAAATGGAGATTCTACACAAATGTGGTCCCACAGCAGGAAACTATACAGTATAGTATAAAAGAACCTTTTATCAAACCTAAAAGGATTAATGCATTTCTTTCAGCAAAAGCTCTGCATGTCTCCCAACTCAAGCAGTTTATAAAAGGACAAGGATTTTTGTTTAAAAGGCAGGTAAAGCCCAATTATCCAACATGAAATCACAAGCTGTTTGTTTGGGATCAAAATTGAATGTGGGAGAAGCAGCCCTCTCAGTAACATGTGCTGGAATGTCAGTGCCTGTATTTTGTGGACAAGGAAGCCACCAGGAAAAGAGAAAGATTTTAGCATTTAACATCTCAAGCTAGCACTGTTTTCAGCTTTTGGGCCAGGGTAGCTTAACTGCAACAAAGCACCATGTCCAACAGAGCCTGTCACGATTTCAATTTTCATAATGAAAGATGTGAACAGTTCTTTTTAGAAAATCTTTTACCAGCCATTTTTTGCTGTGCTTTTTAGAGCAGTAAAATGAAAATTAGTATCAATTTCTTGTCATTGTTACGAAACCGCAACCCACAAAAGCGTTAGGTGCTACAATGGTAGACATCGCAGAGTTGAATGGCTGGACATTCAAGCTCTAACAAATCCTGTTACGATGGTTTTAGAAGTTACTTCCCCAGCTGCCCTCTCCGCTCCTCTGCCAGTTTACCACTCCTACAGCACAAGGAAATGTAAGTCCAGTCTTCAGCCATTACAATGCAGAGCCTGACATTTTAGCATAAATCCACCTTTACGGCTGTACAAATGAAGTGTTCTGACTCGGGAGCTTTGGTGATGGTTCAACACTAGTGTTTACTTCACCTTTCAATACTGAAGGTGCCCCCTATAGCAGAAGCAAATATATACTTTTTCCTCAGAAAAGTATTTCCCAGGCCATTATACTAGCTTAAACTGCCAGTGAAGGTAATATTCTGAATAACACATTGATGTGTTTTAACTTGGCTCTTAATAAAATTGAGGATTATATCACAATTACATTAGAGAATTATATGGATAAAGCACTGTAACCAGAGAGTTAAAATCTTGCATTGACATTGAATCTAAAATTAAAAACAAACAAGACAAATTGTAGCCTGAACAGACTCCTACATAATTTGGAATTTCAATGCATTACTTTGCTGTTAATCAAAGTCTCCTTTCTTTTAACCTTAACTGTTTGAATATCTCTCCTGCCTGAATGTCAATATGAGGCAACAGTGAAGGTCAATGAGAGTGCCTTGCCATTCACATCGTGTCCTTTATCAACATGTACTTGTTGGGAGTCAGGCAAATGAAACACTAAGCGACATCAGCAGAACTTACGTTCTTGAAATCACAAGATTTTTAAAAATATATTTCAATTAAATGTGGAGCTTGTAGACAGACTCTATGAACTAGAGACACCTTGGTAAGTGCAGTGGGGAGGTGGGGAGCTGTGAAATGCCATTATGTGCAACTGAGCTGGATAACTGTGACACAGGTAAAAGCAGACCCATTGTCTTTGGGATAGAGTAAAGGATATTTGCCCTCAAGAGGCATTTTATTGATAAAGGGACAATAATGTCGATATTTGGAAATTAAATGTCAAAATGTCAAATACACAGAGGCACAGAAGCATTTGTTGCCAGTATTACCAGGGCCAAATACCGCATTTCCACTGATGTCTGTAAGAACTGATGATGCTCAGCAGTTGTGAATATCGTTCTCTGTTCTGAATCCCAGCCGTGATGCTGGTTACAAGGAAGAGACCAAGAGATGGCTCAGCTGCTCCTTCCCTGTTTTTGCCATGGTATGTGAGGATAACAGAGGTGCTGACAATACCAGGTATTAAGCCGTTAGAGTATCCCAAATACTCCACCAGTAGGTTTTTCTGTTTCTCAGATAATGAAAGCAATCCTCACCCCAGGAAATTTGAAAGGATACAGAAAAACCTGCATGAAAGAATGGGCTACAACACCATGGGGGGAAAACCAGGGTTAGTATATAAAGATGAAAAATGTACATAGTTTGTGCATATCCTGATGCAAATATATTTCAAAGTGCTCTCTTCTGTCACCACCAAAGTATCTTGTTAATCAATCAATAATCCTCTTGTTCTATTACCTGTGTACACATCATTTGAATATCACCTCAGTTACTATCATTATTCATTAGCCCCAAATCCTCTACAACGTGACATGCCTCATCATGTGCTTTTCCTCTCAGCGTTCAGTCAGGCAACCTCATCATTCACCACTGAAATGTTTTGTGAGCTAGCAGATTCCTGATTCCAGAGATGAGGACTGGGGAGGGTTAGCCAAGGAAAGGAACCTACACAGATCCTATATTACATGCCTTGGCCTTTTTGGTGCAATGTGATAAGGAGACTCACAAGCAACTATAATTTTTGCTTTTTTTTTTTTTTTTTTTTTTTTTACATTTACAATACTGGAGAGCTGTAGCATAATGTTTAGGCAAAAAGTGAATTTACCTACTGCCAAGTACATTCAAAGTTTTAATGGTGTCCCTTAGACATCACTGTTTAAAATGTGCTTATAACTACATTAAACATACCAGGAAAATAAGGGGAGCTCAGATGCTTAGGAGCTCCCATAGAGCAATGACTATACTACATCAAAGCGAGTTGAAGACATTCAGTATTTTTCTGAAAGGCATTCAGTACCTAGCATTACTGTGCCTGAAACCAATTTTGGATGTTGTTCTGCTAGGATTTCACAAGTGGTTAAAGGGAGTCACTCTCCACCTCCCTGTGCCTTTTAAAAATCCTGGATTTCATGAGTAACAGCATCATAAAAACAATTAAAAAAACCTGCCAGACAGTCCAGCAGAATGAGACAGAATTGGGAGGTATTTGTTCATCAGTGTTCTATACATTTATCTTAAAAATCTTTCCAGATGTATAATGAACATGTTGACTGATCTTTCAATGTTTAGATATGCTTTCATTGTAATTTTGCCATTTGCCATGACCATAAAAGGAGAAAATAGATACTAAAAATTGTGAAAAGATTTAATTATGGTACCTGCATGTGTAAACCATAAAAAATAGGAACAAGCACACTCAAGTTTGAAAACCTTATCTGCAGAGAAGGCTTTTATGCAGTGAGATCCCATTATAATTAAACCAACCTCCTTTGGTTCTGCACAGTCTGCATTCATGGCCTCTTGGAAGAAGCATTTAGTCAATTAACTATTTTATTAACCAATTGATTTTTTCTCTTAGTCCTTAACCTCTTTGTACCTGTTAGGAATGGTTACAAAAGCTGAATAAATTGGTTTCTTTCATCTCTAAAAGGCAACAATAAATAATAAAACAGGCTGAACAAGGTTTCAGTGGGGAACCCAAATACGAATAAAAATACCTACCGTGTATCATATAATATAAAATACTAACTGCTAGGAGCAGCACAGTATTTCAATAAATCACGTTGTCACACTGACCTTTATTGATATACTGTTTCTCAACTTAAAGGATTGGCCCTGCTGCTTTAGGAGATCTTTTGTTGTGAAGGGCCTGCAGATTCATCACGTAACAAAAAGATTATTTGCCCACCATAGGGCTGTCTAAGTCTATATGCTAAGCAGAAGCAAAAAAACCAAAATCTTTTAGGGACAGTTTAAATTTAGAGATTTATTTAGCATCACAGGAGAACAAACATGCATTCCTGAAATAAATACAAAATGTGATTTATACTATCACTTAGTACAAAGTGAAAAAGAAAAAAGGAGAATGAAGAAAAGAAAAGCTCTTTCATTTCTAGTAGATAATAGATTGCTTGATTTTATGGAATGTTACACTGTGTTGCAACTATGCAATGACAGTCCAGTATTGCAAAATTAAATTCACCATACTGGCTGAAACTCAGCAGAGTTATTGGCTCCTTTGTACCAATGGATGAAATTAAAGACTAAGGAGGTGTGCAAAGGACACATTTTTGCAGTGACAGAAAAAATCTCACAGTAAAAAAAAAATATGTGCCCCTCTAAAGAACTATTCCCTGCTTCAACAAAAATGACAGAAACAATCTGATCCAGATCCAGAACATAACTGAATTTGTACTGCCTATCTAAAGAAAAATCCAAATTATAGTCTAGAGATTCTTCCAACATACAGTCAAGAGCTGTAGAATATTTTCAGTCATATATACAAGACTTTTGTACAAATTAGTGAAAAGCTTTTGAAACCTAATGTTCTTCATGAGGTTCCTACTGCCTTAAATGATAAAGATCTCCTGGGAACTTTTGTTCCTGTTAATTTTAACATTGACTCATGCTGGTTTGAATAAAATTCTGACTCCAGATGCAGCTGTCCAATTGAGAAGGGAAGCTGTATTGTTTTGTAAAACAAATAAACAAAAAAAACCCCTTTGGGGGTCTCTTCCTCTTACTGAAGCCGTAGCTATTAATCTCACTGTTTTTAGGTGGCTCTGTAATGAAAAAAGGCGTTGAAGGCCTGAAGGAGAATATATTTAAAGAATACCTCATTGAGTGCTCAGTAATTTATTCACTGAGCAAAGATCCATGAAGACAGGTGAGGAACCTGTACCTTGCGTGATCCCTTGTGCTGTGACTTCTTTTCTGTCCATGTTTCTGGTGGTCTTACACAGAACAGTTATATGGTAGGGACTGGCTGCTGCTTCTGTATCAGATGCTAGCATAATATTCCCCACTTCTTGCTATAAAATCTCTCTTTACAAGTAAATCCACGTATGGCTCTTCAAATAGTTAGCTGACTTTGAAGAGCTACTACAATGATGCTTTTTTCCCCGCTTCTTCCTCTAAATCAAAAGTTTTGCTAAATTCCATACAAAAATATCCATGGCTGGGCTAACCTTCAGGTGATGTTTGGCTGTATTATCTGTCCTTTTTTTCCTCTGACAGCTTATATGCTGCACTGCCTCTGCATTGCTAGCTATTGGCCCAAATGTGTCCTCCCACCTCCCCTTCTTCAGTCTCTTTTGATGTTTTACTAACGCAGCCTTCTCCTACTCCACTTTTTCCTACTTTGCTTATTTCCACCTGTTTCTCTAGCAAAAATTCTACCACTTGCTGCTTTCCTTGCACCTCTCCACCTGAGCCTCCTTATTCCAGTTGTTCATCCCATGTAACTGCCAAGGCACTTCATGCAATGCACAACTGAGACCACTGCTAATCACCCCCACCTTCTTTCCTATTTCCAATCTCCTCTTCACCAACCATAAATTTCACAAAGAAGTCTGGATGATGGGGGCAGAGACAACAAGTGTTGCATTTAAATACAAAATTAAAATGACACCATATGGCACAATCAGATCAAAATTAAGCAAGACGTGCCAGGGTAATGCCTTTGCTTTCCCAGAATATGCCACCAATGATGCAGACATGCCATTCCTTTGTTGGCAATGTTTGTGTTGGTTGGTAACACACAGAAGAGCTGAAGGCAGTAGATTTGTCGACATTTTCGGATATACCTGTCATGCACCCTACCTTCCTGGCCCCAGAACTCTACAGGAGAAACTGGGCATAATAAAGTTGATTGATTTGTGTTTGTCACTCATCCAAGTGGCTTTCATTTTGGTGTCCCTCAATCTTGCTTTTTCATTTTCATTTGGAGCCACTGAAATCTCACCTTCCAGAGAATCCAAGCTGTTGGACTTGTCATCTGGTTCAAAATGTCTGCACAGCATGAACAAAATTTACTGTCCTCTGTGCAAACTGTTTTGGTGGCTCTAATAGAAAACACAGCAATCACTCTTTTATGCTCTGCTAGGAAACAATCTGCCTTTTTTTTTTCTTGAGGAGAAAAGTTTTTGATAGAACTTTGCTAGCTTTATATAAACCAGAAAATCCTCAAAAAACAGCATGCAGCCAACAGTACTTACAGTGAATTTGAGTCATTGAATGTCCTCACTATAGTTTCCCCTTAGATTTAAAATCTTGGTTAAAGCAAAACTTTAGTCTTTTAAATTGCCAAGGCTAAAATGTGGCAAAGTAATTATATGACTCATGAAGCACTGTGCTCAGTTGAAGTGTTAATGTCATCAGCACTAATTTGTTTTTGTCTTTTCTCATCCTAAAGGTCGTTGTCCGTTGAAATGTATCACTAGTGTATCATCTTGTGTCTCTTAATCTGCAAAACAATTGCATTCCTTAACAAAACTTTTCAACGGTGACATGTTTTTCAGAAATTTTAAGGTCCCTGAGTTTTAAACAAGGAAATAGATTTCTTCTCTCTCCCCCTCCCCCGCCTTTCTTTTTTTGGTTACAATTTTTTATATAAACTATGTGGCTTGCTGCTGTCAGCTAGAAAGGCCCCAATGGGAGATCCAAGGTCACTAGTAGCTGAAGAGAGACACTGCACAAGTAGTTAGGATGAAAGAATATCCCACTGGGGTTTTGGACTTACAGTTTCTTGGCTGTTGTGACTTGAAATAAATGTATCATCACTGTCTGGAGCCACCAGCCATATTCTCTCACTCATGAAGCTAACATTACAGTCAGACTTAAGCAGGTGAAGAGGATAAAAACCTTTACCATTTATTTTATATATAATGATACTTTGACTTCTCTCTGCTAGGGGCAGGATGAAATTTTTTACTGGCTTCTACAGAGCCTGGAATTTCACACAAATATTTTAGGAAAGCTCTCTGCTCAACAATTTGTTGTAGAGATTTAGGGATATGCAAAGTGATATGCGAAGGGATGATGACTTAGCAAAACCCTCAAATTCTCATACATGCTTAACTAGTCTTATTCTGAATGTGGTTTACTTTTTATAATCCTTCAAGAGGAATTTGGTGTCCGTCTGGGATTTCCCCCCCTCATAATTACAGAAGAGAGAGACTGAAGTGAAGAGATCTTGTGCTTGGAGCCTTCTGACTGAAGTCTAGGTTACCTTTCAGGTTTTGGTACTGATTTCCCTTGTGATCTTCTGCATGTTGATTAAACCTTTCAGTCCCTATCCTTACAAATGGGATTAAAACACGTCTGTGCTTTATTTGGATATTACAGAAACCATCATCGATGAGTGGCTACTGTGCTGGCTTATAAAAAAAGTCACAACAAGAATACAAACATATCAGCAAAAGGAAAGATCCTGAATGCTTGTCACATGGGACACTTGCAGCCATCTGGGAACTGACCACAAAACTTCACTCTTTCAGAGTAATTTAATGAACTGTCTAGTCAGCTCAGTCTCCTATGGTTGGGAAGAAATAAACAAAAACTCTTCACAAAAAATTCCAAATAGAATAAACCTTGCAGAAAACTAAAACCCATCTCTGACCTCCTACCATCTGTGAACCAAGCTCGGCTCATGCACTGCAAAATCTAAAGATAGGGAGAAAGAAAGGAAGAGGGACTGTAGATAACCTGCTTAATGCTTTCACTTACAAAATGAAAATGTCCTCTATACCTTGCGTTAACCTTTTATCTTTAACAGACATTCAACAGGGAATACACTCAATTAAGTTTGACTTTAGCTATTATTAGTGGTATCTTGGATAAAATGATTTACCAAGCAACTAAAGAATAACTGAATTTTGGCTCTCCAAAGCAATAAAGTAGAAAGCCATCACTGAGATATACTACTGAAACAGGACTGGACAGAACGTCTGATGTTCTATTGAGCTGACAGGTCTTGAGCAGTGATACAGTACTGTATGATGGATCCAACTGGACATGAGATTTCACAAGCCACAGTCTTCCAGTACAATATGAATATGAAGCTTTTTCCATTGCACAAATGGGGGTCCTCAGAAGCTAGCTGTCAAAGCAGAAAACTGCAAAAGGTTTCTCAACACCAATACTTAATATTTAGGAATCAACAGTCTCACAAGAAATTCACTTCTGTTCACTCACTAGATCTGGAAGAAAGAATAAGTCAAGAAATTCTATCTGTCCTTTGGGTCCTGATGAAAAGTGTGCTTTCTTAACAAACCCCTCAAAACTCTATCTGCTTCAGACAGAAATCTTGGATTGTCTGAAACATCAAGGCAGCAGTCAAAATGAGATCCCTGGGAGAGACAATGCACGAGGTCAGAATGCTGCAGCTTCAGAATTTTCACAGTGGAAATAAACAGAGCATCAAGCTATGTACTATATAAAAAATGGCAGAATTAAGGGCTACATTCTGTCCGTGGCCTTCAGAATCATTCACAATTCATCTTAACTGAAGCTGCTTGCATATAGATGGAGGAGAAGATAGAGATAAGTGCCTTGAGGGTCTGAATGAATGACAAAAGGCAGGAATTAGTCTCTTACTAGAGCACTAAGTGCATCTGCTTCTAAATTGTGCAGGGACATATCTGCCCCCTAAAATCATGCTGCATTTTTTCCCACTGCTTTCCAAAAGATCTCAGAGGAGTCTTGACTTTTGCCATTTCTGTTTTTTCTTTCAACGACAAAGAACTGAAACAGTAAAATGTGGCTTTTGTGAATTTGTTACTGATTTTGCTTTAGCTACAGCGATTCTCTCGCTTCTTGGCTGTTGCTGTCCTTACCTTGTTACCGATATACCTCACTAACTAGACAAAAAATGCAGATACCTAGACCTTTGATCTTCCCTCTGTTCCAAGCATCAGCAACACACCCTTCACTGTTTAGATCATTCTAGAAAGATCACTGGGAAGAATAAAAGATTAAAATAAAGTATTGCAATGTAAACATTTTCCTTACTGTTATAAACTCCACTGTGCTTGTAAGCTGGGAATGCCGCAGGAGAGATGCAGTCCCAGGAGAGCAGCAGCAAAAAGGACACTGCCCACTCTCTGGAGAGTAACTCCTTCTGTCAAGTACTCTCTTGACTGAAGAGCATGGCTGTCATGATAAATCACCTCACAGAGAAAGACAGTTTATAGTCTGAGATACTCTGACCTCAGACCACAGACTACTAGATCAGACATAGGCTAGAGGTCCTGTCATGCTTGTGCATTGTGGAGAAGAATATCGACATTCATTTGGAGAGTGGCACAGCTGGTGTGTACTGCATATGGGCCTTTGCCATTTCCGTGCTAAGAAATATTACTCAGAGGTGGGGTGTGGGACAGGAAGTCAGACTGCACATACCTTTTCACATGTGTTATCTGAATATACTCACAAATAGATACAACCAAGTGAATTTTATCTGTTGCTGCAAGAGTTCCAGCTTGCCCACAGGGTAGTCCCTAGTAGGACACGTTTCTCATCTCTAGGATACAACACTGAGAGGTGCTGATATCTGCCTCTGAGTATATCACTTGTTAAAATTGATCCTCACCGTGAAAAACCTAAGATCTAGGAAAGATTTTTGTATAAACTATGGATACATACTAAACATAGTTAAGTGTAACTTGGGACCTTCTAAGGCTGAGTGACAAAAATTGTAACTGATCACTCTGTCTGAAGTGCCAAGACTGCTAATGTTTGATACCTGGAAATTTTAGTTCAAACACAGTTATTGCAATCCATAAAATCATAGAAGAGTAGAGGTTGGAAGGGACCTCTAGCAATTGTTTAGTCCAACTCCCCCTACTCAGAGCAGCGCCAACTAAACCAAGTTGCTCAGGACCGTGTCCACTTGCATTTTGAATATCTCCAAGGATGGAGATTCCACAGCCTCTCTGGGCAACCTGTTCCAGTGCTCAGTAACAATTTAATCATAGCCTACAAAGTTCAGGGCAACTACCCTCCTCACTTCATTTTCTGTCCCTATGTTTGATTTCATGTTCTGTCAGATCAATATAAACCTCATTTGGGTCCTGTGCATTCAGCTTCTGTTCCTAGAAGTCAAGGAACTGTTTTCCTGTGATTTCCCTTTGTTTATAAGAGAATACGCCTTTGGTAAACACTGGTTGGACCAATACACAGAGGCAACATACTGTATCATTCAATTCACATCCAGAGCTTAAAATACAAATGTCTGAAGAATATGTTCTGAAATTAAGCACTGGGAGACCATGCTGAATGTATTTCAGTTAAAAATACATACATACATATACATACAGGTAAAACACAAATAAGAAAAATAGTCAATACATACATTAATCATACATGCATTGAACCTCATTTGCACAAGCACTCCCTAGAAGCTCAGTGCATTATTTTGATTTGTGAAATTATACAACAGAAAAGTATTTCCAAGACCGAAGCCATAACTTTGGAATTATAAAGTCAGACCATCACTCCAAGCTATTTCATCCTTTATTGTGGGGAAAGTTTTTCTTTCTTTCTTGCTACTCACAATAGCCAAAAGTGTAAAGACTTGCCAGGGTGATTTTTTTATTATCCAGTTTGTTCTGTCCCTCTAAGCTAGCCCTCATTCTCACCTAGCTTTCATGGTTCCTTTCTGAGTTAGCTAAACTGTTTAATATCTTTTGAAAAATGCATACAAATTCACTACAGACAATTACATCTGACAAATCAGCAAAATGTTTTTGCATCTCCGGACTCCTGAACAGCTCCACTGTATCACCCTGTGAATATCTGTCCAAATTCTTTTAATGAGTTTTTAGGGCTGTGGGAATTCTAGGACCAGCAATTCATTTCACATAGCTTCAATAGTCATCAGATGGTTGTGATTATCCTCTATTCTGTGCTGAACTTGGTTAAAATTTGAAATGATGAATATGAGCTATAAATCCCTGCACTTTCCTTGACCATTACGTTAATTTAAAAAAAAAGTATCAGTTGAGCAATGATGTATGTTGCCAATGTGCCCAATCTATCAGACATTTGACTCTGCTCTCAACTTTAAAGATAGACTGATACCAATTTTCTTCCTGTCAGCAGCTCAAGTAGATGATTCTCATGCATTCAGTTCCATTCACAGAAGTCAGCACTAGGTTTGTTAATTCTGATAAAATCTGCTTTAATTTTGTGAATTCTGATATGCTTAATCTACGCGAAATATCCCTGAAGGATTTCAGAGAATCACAATTTGACTGAGATCAAAGCTCTGGCAGACATTCAAGTTAAGTTCGATTTGAAATGACAAACTGTAGACCATAAGACTTGACTGTGACTACAGCCCTTTGGGATGCTGAATGGGTTTCAGATACAAATCCTGTTCATGCTTTGATCACCCAGTAAACTGCTGCATACGAGTAAATAAACTGCATCAGAGAAAAATCATATAAAACTTTCATTTTACAAAATAATAGACAATAGTACTTTTATGCCAGAGATCATCACAGGAAGTAATCTTCTAATGCCAGCTCTATAAGCACTGATCATGGGTATAAATATCACTTGCGAATTGCCTTTTGTGTAAAGCACTGGAGTACTACAAAATAAAGCAGTAAGGAAAAACATATGCAATTAACATGTTTGCCTTCTCTTGATGATTAATAGATCCCAAGCTATTGGAACTGTGACAACTGTCTGTAATTTAACTGAGCAATACTAGTTTACACCTGCTAAGGATCTGACCTTATGTAAACTGTTACAGTGCACAAATAAAATCCCTAAAAGCATAGATATGTTCTTCTAGTAAATTCAGATCATCTTAGGCTGCACAATTAAATAGGTCAACCTCAGCAGTTTGATAAAAGACTTCAAAAAGATGGTGTCATTATGGCTTTGATGTTTTGAAGACCTGAACTGCATTTGTAAGTGAATGCATTGAAAGCATTAGCTGAAGGAAAGAGTGCCGACCATAACAAGTAGGAAAAACAGTAAGAGAGTCCATAATAATACCCCCTTGCCTTCAAATGGAAATGCTTTCTCATTTAGATAGGAAATTGGATTCATAAACCTTAGCTAAGTATGACCTTACTCTTCTGAGTGTCTATCATCGTGGATAACTATTGTATAGAAAAGAATTTTAGATCTGCAGCTCTTTATAGTCAGAAGTGCTTCTTATTATTGTATCCATTGCTCATAAACTAGCGTATAGATTTTGTGCTACTATATATAACAGTCAAAAAAAGCTAATTCAGTGCTCTTTGGGGGGCAAAAATCTATATTAGAAGAAAAATAATCTTTTACATGCTGACATCTAATGTAGTAATTCTATCATAATCAGACAAAACATGCGGACAGGTCATAGAACTAGTTTTAGTTAGTCTGTATTTCCTAACAGAGAAGATTTAAGTATTTCTGTAAGGGGTCCTTGGTTCCTGCAATTCACCATTTCAGCAGAGTATGCAAATAATTTACTGTCTCTCATTTCACTGTGATTGGCAATTACAGTGATATAGGACATTTTCACTGAGAAAATTATGTTATGGAAAGATGTATTACTCATACAGTCATGAGCAGTCACAAATCAGCCTTTGGTATTCCCTTTGTAAGTGAAAAAGAAAATCACCAATCATCTTCCTCTTCCTAAAAGTACATTTGAGGCTTGATTTTTGGCTTCAAAATGAGACTGAAGCAGGAAGCATATACTCCTTTAGCCAGTGCTCACAGAATCTTTGCAGCCCAGCAGCATCCACCCATTTCCAGAGCAAGGGTACAGTATTAAGACACTAGGACACCATTTGGAGCTGCATAGTGTATCTCTTCCCCACTCCACCTTGTACCAGATTTTCTTACCTGCATGGAGGAGCAAGGACTTGGCTTTATTTTAGTGATTTTAACAAAAGCAGATACGAAAGCTTGGAACAGTCATCGGAAATGCGAAGACTTACTCTCTTTATTTTGCCTATCTGTCTTATTTCTATGGCTTGCCAAGGTAAAATGGTTGCTTGAAACTGCCTCAAAATCCTTTTGCCCTTTCATACTTGCATATGGCAGGGCAAAGGCAGACTAGGTTCGATGACTAATAGATTCACGCTGGTAATTCATCCTGAATCCTTCCATTTGGGAGTACTTCCTTTCCTGGAATCCAGCTCATTACACAGTAAAAAACAAACAGCTTTTGTGCTTAGCCATAAAACAGATCCCAGTTCTCCAATGCAATGTGCCCTGTAGGGATGTTTCCACCCACAACAATACGAGCAACTGCAGAATTCTAAATTAGAAATGATTAGCCACTAGGAAAGATTTAGAACCATACTCCAGCAACACAAGCTTGCTTCATAAGACTCACATGCTTGTTTAAAATTATAGATAACACCTTCTACTAGGAAAAGGCATTGTTCAATGTAAGTATGATATTTCTTTTGCAACTTTACAATGTATTATGTACATACTTCTCCTAAGCTGCTTTCCTCTTATTATTAGCAATTTTTAAAAATATAAGGCAAAATAACTGACTTTTCAGCCTGTATGTAACTCACAAAGAAATTTGGATCAATAGGGAAATATTTAAAGCACTTGAATATTCAGATTATGAATTGCATGTATTGGAAATGTGGTTAGCCAACTGCAAGGCTCCAGAGTTATCAATTTCAATATCAAACAGTTTATGCCCTTTTCCAAGCAATTTTAGATGAATAACAACACTGGCAGTAATCAGTCTTAAGTAGCATAAAGCTCATCTTAAAGACAATTACATCCATCAGCATGGTGTCTCCAAAAATCATCCATGATCCCCCTGAAACTTGGTTGTAGTTATAATGATTCCTCCCACTGCAAATTAATACACTGATTTTTCTCTGTCCATTGTGGACTTGTTTACATCAGGAATATTTGCTGAATTTATAATGGTGCTGACTTACTCCCACCATATTGATGACATCAATTTTTGCAAAATCAATAGTAAGTTATTTAAAATGAGCAGTTCTCATCCACTACTAGCTAGTTCTTTACATTACTTTAATGGTGACTTACAGCTTCCTTAATTGAAAGCTTTATCTTCCAGCTCAACAGATAGACATAAATCATACGAATCACTATACCAGATTAGTTCAGCACCACTTGTAATAGATGTGGGGGTAGCTGCCGCATGTCCCATCACTGCTCAACTTCCAGAGGCCTGACCCTTCACAGAGCCCACTACTCTGCTGAGTGACCACATTTTACTGATCAGTTTAGACATGGATGCGCTTCAATTCTCAACTGGAGAGACTTGCGCTTCACCAAACTCCAGTGTGGTAAGCAACAGTGACAAAAATGGAATAGATTTCCACTGTGAAAAAAATATCAGGTACAGACAGATCTATGAGACACTAAATCATCATAGTTTCAACAAAATCCTTTTATAAAACAAATAACCGTTCTGGAGTTGTTTTTTCATCTGAAGTGTTTCATTAAGTACACAGAAGCAAAAAGCTCCTGTCTTGGGACTCAAAATGGTCCAAACTTGGAGAAAGATCTGCCTAGGACTTCTCCTGTACTGAGCTTTCCAAAGAACATAGAGAATTTTCACACTCAGAAAAAAAAACCAGTCAGATTTTATTAGAATGTAAGCAAGAAGAAAGAGCAGAAATTAAAAGGTTTATAAGTAACTCTTCCTTAGTTAACTCTGTCTCTGCAGATGCATCCTTACCTCCTGACTTTTAGATGAATCAATGACTTGTGAATTGTAGGAACTCCAGCCTATCCTCTTTAACCCCTTTGAATGTTTCTTTGTCTTTTTTGTGACCTGGATGCCTGCTGTCTGCTCCTCAGTCTCTCTGCTTGATCTACAAGCTCACAAATCCTTGTTGTGACCATCTCCATATATCCTCCTGCCTGCCTCCCACTGCAGTCTCTGGAATCCTCAGTTGCCAATATTCTCAGTTGCCAACAGCACATAAAACCTCTCCTTGTCCTTCCAGAGGGCCCACTTGACCCAATCACAGTCACTGAGGAACATAACACAAATTAAGAACAAATGAATAAAACACATTCTAGCATATCCACTAAATACATAATCAGTTCAAGTATGAACACTTGCTCAGAGCAACAACACCAAAATCCTCCTTTATTTAGAAGTGAAGGCGAAATAGCTGCAATAATGCCTCTTATAAATCCTTTTCCTTTGTAGATCTCAAAGCACTTCACAGCAGAAGATAGTTATTATCTCCTTTTTATTCAGATGTGGACTAACAAATAAAGTTTACTAGGACACTGGTAAAACAAGAAAACCTTGTTTTATAGGTTTCTTCTCAAAACATTAAGGTGGTCAGTATCATTAGTTTAAAGCTGGGGAAGCCGGCATAGGGGTGATGCGATATGCTCAAGCTTCCTTTGATAGTGAGCATCATACCCACATACAGGCCTAGTGCTCAGAAGAGAAAGCTGAAGGGATCTTCACGGAAAAGACAGGATGTCTCAAGAGCAGAGTCCTTAACCTAATGTTGTGCAAACACCAAGATATATTAAACAATTTCAATTAATGTGGCCACAGAAGCCCATACATAAACATTTCAGTGCTAACCATAATATATTCAATCCCTATTACTACATCACAGTGCTTCTGGTTTTCAATGCTCACGATGAACTTAGTTAATTATCTGTTACAAATAACACTCAGAAGTATTCAGAATAGTATGTAAAAAATACAGTAGTTTGGGATTCCAGTCATTAAAGAATCTCTACTCTTAGTGATTGCTGTCATCACGGATGGTCTGGCAGCCATTTGAGCTCTGTTTTGCTGAGGATAATCATAATTCTTCAGGGAAAATTTATACACTGTTTAGCAACTCTGGACCTTCTGACTATGCCCAGAGGCAATTAGGCTCTTCATAATGGCATCAGGAGAATCCCAGTGAGATTTTTCCCTTGTGTCTCTCTCTTCCATCTCTCCCTGCATCTCCTTTATCTCTTAAGTGTATGCTAAAGAGAGAAGATATAATCACATTATGTCTGTAAAAATACAAATGAAGGAGTCTCCTAAATGGCAGACCACCCATCTCTTCCAATAATGTTTGGCAGGATATGACAGGAGAAGAGAGGCACAGAGTATCCTGCAGCTATCCTGGAAGCCAGTATTAAGCTTCATTTGCTCTTTAGACATATGCCATACAAACCACCAATATTCTGACAACATAGGAGTGCCTGAATGCATGTACACACACTGAGCAGAGTACAATTGCATTTGCTTCTCTCTCCTAATGCTACATCATTATCATAAAAAAATCCTATGTATTATTTTATACAAAATCATAAACATTACTAACTTGTGTACTAATCCTTTAGAAGACAATCAGCAAGCTTTCAGCTTTACAATAAGTCCCACTGACACAGAGATCACTAAAGTGAATGAGATTTCCATATACAGACTAAGAGTCTCTATCTTGTGCTACTTTGTGATTATATCTGCCCAAAAATCAAGGGCCTGATTCATGCAGTATTAACCCAGGATGAAATCCTGCTGGAGTTCAAAGTCATTTTGCTGGTGCACAGACTGCAAGAATGTTGGTCAGGGTAACTAAATATACAATAACAAGTTACATGAAAGACTTCTCAATCTGTTACAAAAGGATCTTCCCACCAGAGTAAGAAGGAAAAGTCATGAGCATTTTATTAGATGACATACACTTAAGCAATTTCTTTTTTGTTTCCATATTCTCTACATTTGCTGCATTCAGGTGTGCAATAAGGTTACCCTGGAACACTACACTGTCATTGGTTCCCTCCCATTTCTGCTGTAATTCCTCTCTTCTCTCAAAGGCACAGGTGAGTTAATTAAATACTTTTTGTCAAGATATAACTTTATAACATCTCCTGTTTCTTGTTACAGAACAAGATAAGCTGAAGTTCTGGACGTATTCTAACAACATAATAATGCTCACTTTATTAACTGAAACATCTGTGCTTTGTACATATTTTAAAGGAAGTTGATTTTTAATTGTTTAAGAATAATTTACCTCGTTCGGTCATTTTTCAATTTCAAACAATTTTTTCAAATCTTGCATCATGTCTTCGTTATATTAATGATATGTAAAGTACAAATGAACATCAACATCATGAACTAGCATTACTTTTAAATCAATGTTGAAAAATACAGCATCAAGCAGGCACTTTTAAAGAAAGATTGAATGCTCTGATATAACTAGCACTGCACTGCATTAGCACTGCGCAAGTAAAATTAGAAACATGTTAAAAGACCCAGACAGAGTGGGATTTTTTTTAAGTGTGCACTGGAATATATTGATTAATGCCAGATTAGTCTTGCATAGCACCTTTCCTGCATCTGTGAGGAGAAATACAACAACAGACAGAAAACTCTTTGGAAATAATTAGAATACAATATAGATCAGGTATTAAAGGACAAGAAAAACCACATTTTTATCAAAGCCCTGCAGGATTATCATGATGTATTGGACACCTGAATAACAATTACTTCAATAATTATATCATCGTCATGCCTCACTTACACCGTGGCTTCAGAGGCCACATGGGACAAAAACAGGAGTTGCAAGTGTCTTAAGCCTTGGATGTTTCCAGTATTAGGCACTCCTGGAAAGAGCAGCAAGATTGGGATAGATATAGCTATATTCTGTCCCTGCCAGGAGGACTTTCTGAATTATTATTTGCTGGAAGCTTTTAAAACTACTTTTGCCACATTGAAATTGGCAATAAAACTCACTAGGACAAAGAGTTCACCTGAGACATTGCTTAGTTTAACTGAGCCATATTTACAGTTAGAGGAATAAAGCAGTTACATAGTTGATGCAAGAATTTAAAACATGAAAATCCGGTCTATTTAGTTTAAATATGTCCTCTATCATGATGTTAAAAATAGGTCTTTCTTTTTTTACCTACGGTTTGACCTACAGACTCACAATTTGTTTTGTTTTGAGGACCTGTGTAGAGAGGTGTCTTTTTAAGGTGAATAGAGTTTAATGTGATGAAATTACAAATATATCTAAATATAAAGTCCTTCTGTTAGCTTGGCAATGACCCCAGTGAAACTTTTCTGATAAAGCATGCTATAAGTGACAAGTACATGAGTAGGACTTTTGGTTTGCCTCCAAGACAGCACGGTCATTCATACCCTGAAGAAGCTCCTCTGATGATAATATTATAACTTTGTGTTGTATTTAATCCATGCATTAAAAAGGCTCTGCATAAAATACTGAACAAAGACCTTCCTGGGGAACATAACAAATAATATATCATTCAAAGGGTAGCCAAGAAGGAAAGTGGGCAGTGATGGTGAAGAGACAGTAATTGGTTTCCTCTGTACCTGTCAGAAAGCTGCTTGGTTGCTATATATTTAAAACTCCATTCAAGTATAAACTGGATCATAGGGGACATCTATACCTGGATGTTATCAACAACTTTGTATAGAACATAGAATACAAGTATTAAGTTTACAGAGCTGGCAGGGAATGGAATTACCAAGAAGTCCTATCCAATCTAGGTTATTAAATTAGCATATCTAGAAACTTCAGGAAGGAAAAATGTATTTTACAAAGTGATACAGAGGCTGAGGAAGTGACTCCCTCTGTCCTTACCTGTATCTCTCAACTTCCATTGCAGTACCATTAAAAGAGAAGTTTTACCACGCTTTGAATGTTTAACATTTAGGGCCAGTATTGCAACATTATTGCAATATGGCAACACTACTGCAGAACTGCAAACCTACTTTGCAAAGGGGTGAGCTATTACAGGCACCAGTAATCTCACCTATACATGTGAAAGTTCCAGAATTTACCTTTCTTTGAGCTAAGGCAAACTGGACCAAATATTATAATTTGTTTCTGATTTCTCTCTCAACAACAAATGGATAGAAACCAAAACTACTCATGAAGCCTAAGGAATTACATTTCCTGTACTGTTTATTTTTTGGCATAATAATTTTACTTTTATCTTTTCCTCTGGATCCCTGCGGAAATTAAATTAACATTTTTAACTGCCTGTTTTAACTTTGCCATAATAAAAGAGAAGAGTTATGGCTAAGCTTTGGAGCATCAAAATCAAATGTAATATCGGTAAAGCAATTTCTCTGAAATTTGTAAACAATATATTGCCTGGGAGAGCCTGCTGTTGTCAGTAATTTTGGACCGAGTCCTTTATAGCTGCTTATTCTAACATGGTGTTTCCATCCTGTTAAAATGTCATATGGATAAAGAAGTAAATTTTGACAGCTGTGACAGGATTATCATTGCCAAGGAAATCACATTTCTGGTACTCATATGTTTCAGTACACCTATTTTGCTTTGTCTTCGGCCTTGCCTGAACTAAAAATTACTTTTTGAGACAAGAAGAGAAACATAACAAAAGAAAGAAACAAAGTATTGTTATTCTCTTAAATAACTTGATGCTTGAAATTATAGCAATAAAACCCAATCTTTTAGGGTTATTATTAAATCCATTGTTCAGATTTTGAGGGAACACAAGACTTCTCTCTTCAAGGACATAGCCAATACGTGTTTTATCTGGGCATACTGAGTTACAGGAGGGTTTTGCTCATATGTATGTTAGACAAGAAAAACTACGGAGGATCCCCCTAGCATTAGCCATTCAATCTGTTCAGCCATGTGCAAAACGGATATGAAAAACCCCAAATTATATTTGCAGTATCCTGAACTTTTGGATCGGGGGAATTGCCATGCTGGATCCATCCAATTTCAATATCCTATCTCTGATGAACGCCAGTATCCAAAACCACAGAAACTGCAAGGATCCTGCAGTGGAGAAGTGTAACTTCATGCACTGGTTCTCCTTCTCTTCAAACAATACAAAACTGAAATAGCAGGGAAGACAAAGTGTGGCAATAACTGTTATTAGTGTTGGCATTCACATACTGCCTCCCAGGGTTCACTCTTGAAGATTACTTGATATAAAGGGCATGTAAGTTCCACTGATTGAAATGCTGATTTATGGGCTCTGAAATACTATCCCCAGAAACACAATCTCCCAGTAAGTATCAGTTATAGTAGCAGTGGTAGTATTAAAGTGATTCCTCTGAGCAACGGGGGAAGGGGTTATAGAGGGAGTAAAGTGGTGCTAAATATTTGAATCAAAGCTACCAAATACTTAGCATTAGTCTTAATTCATGATAAGGCTATGTTTAGAAATATGCAACATCTTAGGAATGTTCTTTCCTACCCAGCTATTTTGTTGAATGCAGCCATTTATTTCTGGAACTAGCAAGACGACTATGGATTTGTCATGACAACCTTCTGTACTGTATTTATACTGATGTGACTAAATGGACATTTCTTTTGATTGTCTTCCAAAACTGCCACATACCGGTATTTGCGAGGTCTGCAAATCTTGATTAATGTCCTCAGATTTTGTCTTCACACAGAATTGTACTAATTCACTTGTTCTTAAGCTATTATAATTTATACAGCAACAGCATGGGGTACAGCTCAGTACCCCACCGTCAGATCTCATCCATGTATCTTTATATCCAATGGTAAAAAGACCTTCCTTTCCAATACCAATCAATGTGTGTCCATACATTGGTGGTATCTGGCAAAAAGATATTCACATCACTAACAGTTTTGTAACAGTACAAAAATAGTGTATTGACCACTGTGTTCTCTTTGGCCAATCATGTAAAACACCGAAGTTACACTGTGAGGATGTTCTGCTGCCTTATAGGTCTTTGACAATCTCTTAAATATGAGCCCTATGTTTCAATGTATAATTTACAATTGCTGAAATACTAACATTAACATCATTTTTCATACTTACTACACTATTCCTGAAGGGCAGCACATTCCCTTGAGAAATGTGTTGTTCCATCAGAGATGGCTTTCCTGTTGGTTTATTGAGGCACTTCACAGTCTGTTTTTGCCTTCATCCTTTACCCCTTCCCCCCCTTTCATTCCAAAGATCAAAATAAAATAAACACTTAGGCTAACACTCTACCATTTCACAAGCACGCCCTAAAGAACAATCAGCAGTAACAAAAAGGCCACAAACACATGGCCACGTATGAAATACATGCCCTTCTCAAGTAGAAGCAACATTTGCCTATGCTTTTGTTGTAAGAACAGTCCTTTTGTCGACTAGCTAATGGAAATGTTACACCTGACAGTCAGAACTTAAAAAAAAAAATGACAAAGGCCTTAAGGTAAGGTTAGCTACAGAAGTTCTTTTATATATGAACTGACCTAGGGTCAAAACTGCCAAGGTATTTAGATACCTAAAGCTAGATGGTGTGTTAGGTATTAAAAATACTTGAGTGCTTCTGTAAAACTCACTAGGCATTCATATTGTGCTAAATTCGTAAATACATGAAAAATCTCGTCCCTGATAGGCAAACGGCATCATGTGTGAACCTGATGGTACAGTACATATAAAGTAATAAACATTGCTGTATTGTGGCATACATTATCAGTCTCCCTTTAATTGCACACACAAAGCCCTGCAACTGCTTGCAGCATCTATTTCACACTTGCAGGCTTCACTTCACACTTCCGCTGCTTGTGCGAATGTCATGCTCCGTCAATTTGCATTTGTGAATGTAGGGTTTTGCATGGGCAAACAGGTGCACTCAACAGCAATTACGTTTTGCAAGGCTGATGCCAAATGCTAATGTTTTTAGATCTGAAAAAAAACCAACCTCATACACTTCTTTCCCCTTTACACTGTCGTATACAGAAGATGAGGCAAACACAACATCTGACCTGTCTTAAAATACTTCTCAAGAATGAACCACAAGTATCAGTGGGCTTGTATCAACTCCATAGGGTGGCAGTTCTGTTCAATACTGTTGTTTCTCTCTATTCAATATTTGTTACCTTTGATTTTTGACACTGTTTGCATCATGTAGAAGTGATATTCACTGAATAGTAAAAGTAGTATGTACTACACAAAAAGCCTCAGGCTGTTATTGTTTGGAAGATTTTGTAGCTTTAAACATTGACAATTGGTCCTGCCAATGGTCCTTTAGCTGCCTGAGTGAAATATAAACAAGAAATATGCACACAGCTTAAAATCCTTGAGAAAGTCATAATTATACATTCATAGACAATTTGTTTCTTTGGAGATTTTATTACCCACACACCTCTACTTAATCCTGGTGTTTTTACAACAGTGAAGTTCACAATACTGCAGCTAAGGTTTTGTCAGCACTTTAATTATTAACTTATTTTTACCATGACTACAAAGCATCTTGCTTATCTGAAACTTGACACAGAGGCCTCACTCTCTTTTAATGGTTCCTCAGGTAAACCCTATGTCTGTATCTTGTGAACTCCCAGGTCTGCGAGGAGCAGGCTTCAGACCTTAAGACCATTTTGAAACCCTTCCAAACCTGATGTTTGAGACAATGAGCATCCTTTTTAACTTGTTAAGAATCGACAGTAAAATCTTTTAGAATGCTCGTTACAGCGAAAATAACCAGCCACTGGTCTAATTTCCGCAGACATTTAAGAAAAATTCTTGCTTTGATACTAGAAACAACATTTTCGTTGATAACATCTGAACAAGTTTTGCCCCTAATTTTTGTGCATTTTGCCCGCTTTTAATCATACTTTTCTGTTGTGTGTTTATAAAACATGATTTTAAGAATATATAATTACTAGAAAGACTGGAAGGATTCAAAACTTCTCCTAGCTGATCAGATTAGTTACTGTAGAGTTTCAAGTGTAATTAATAAGTAGCCGTATTGATGAAATTTTAAGAGTTTTAAGGGTCAAGCTACTTCCACTGTAAGTTAAAATGCTCCCTGAACTGCAGCTTCAATACATTTCCAAATCTCCGAACGGATCTTTGACATCTTACAAGAGCAGCAGTACCACAGCAATCCAGATGCTCTAAAGAACAAGAGGAAAGGTGGGGAAAGAAAGAACTCCCCGAGACTCCCTATGAAGTAACACTGCAGTGGCCTACTAGAGTCATGCTGAGACAGGTTCTAGATAAACGAGTTATTTGCTATTTGCCTCAAAGTTCCTGAACTAATGGGAACTAATTCAAATATAAATCTTTTTCATCATTTCTGCTAAAAATATTAGTCATACATAGGACTACAAAATGAATTTTACATCACTTAGATTTTTGTTGTTTTGTGTGGTTGTCTCTTGCAGCGTGACACATTTTTTACATTGCTAGTAGAACAGTTAATTGGGGGTCAGATTTACAAATGTGTATTAGCCCCGAAAGACAGAGAAAGTAATCTCAGAATTGAAAAGCGTCTGAATGAACCTGTTGCTCTTCAGACAGCTGATGGAACTGAGGAGCTTTTCTACTTCTGTTTGTAGCTTAGTACTTCATTACGTTAAAAAACTTGGCAAGTCAGTATCATACAGCCCTCCTTTCCATGTGATAATAGTTTTGTTAGAAAAAAGGGGATAATATACTGCTGCGGCATTTCAACTTCTTTTTCTTGTCCTCTCATGTTGGCTAATAATTTCTTTGAGGTTAAATGAGCTAATTATGCCTGTATCAGAGCTCTTTGAGAAGCAGGAATCACGTTCTGTTGTTGATAATTAAATGAATTGAGCTTGATTTTTGGTTTGGGATACAGTTCTAGACATTTTTCTGTATTGTACATAGTATAAAGTGGTAAAAATAATTACAAGTGATGTTTTGTTGATGACGGAATGGAGGCAGCTTTTCAACTGTGCTGTAAAAGGTTTTGTAAATTGATTTAAATTACTAGGGGTGAGAGTAAGGAAAAAGGAAGGGGAATTGTACCCCTTCTACTCATTCCTGAACAGCTTTAACAATCTTACAAGAGTTAGAGAATCCATCAAAAATTCACATGATATTTAGGGAGGAGAATGTTTTGTGAATTCCTTTCACATCATATGACTAAAATGTAATTTTTTTTTCTTTAATTTCACTCATCAAGTCATGTGCATATGTTTCCCTGTGACACTTGACAAGAAGCTGAAGGCTTTTATACAAAGGTCAGATATACTGTAGACAGCACCTATTCTTCTCCTTACCCTAGAAATGATGCCCTCTTTGATCTGAGACATATTGTCTGCTAGAATAAAAAAGTGTTTCAGTCTTAATGCTAGTTCTGCTCTGACTGTCTCCTGACCAGAGAATATCACCTGTATCCAGTTGTACAAATTACATATAGTACAGAAAGGTAGAGGGCTCTACATCAGGGATTAAGCTATAACCTCTAAATTCAGTAAGAGCTGAGAGCTGCAAAAAGACATGCAGCTTTCACACAAAGTTACCCTCTGAGCTGGGACCCAACAGCAAAATGCTGAAAGTTTAATTAAATGCATGTATATCATTCATTCTCTCTTAGGCCACTTCAGCAAAACACACTTTTACTTCAACCATCCTTGTTGGCATTACTAAGATTGTGGAGAGAGGGAGATTAATTTTAATGTAGATATTATCTCACTGTGTACTAATCACATCTGTATAATTTGTCTGTCTATAAGGCTTGAATCAAAGTCTATTGATATTGATGGGAAAATGCATATTGATATCAATGGGATGTGGACCAACCTAGGCATAAATTGCCAAAGCAATTTCTGAGCATAGGCGTAACTTGCTCATGACAACCTACACTACAGCATGAAGACAAACCCTGAGTACAACAGAAAAGGGCCTGCACTGAATGAAGAGAGATTTGGGGAAGTAAGAGCACTGGAGGGAGAAGCAGAGTCATAGGATAACCTTTTTGGTTAGTGACTAGGTAAGAAGTAAATAGCTGCTGAGATTGAAGGCTCCGGACTGGCTCTGTGGGTAACCCACGTACCGCATTGCTTACTGTTAGTTTGCTACACTTGAACACTCCCAAATCTGAAGCAAGCCAATACAGAGACCTTGATTCATTGTGTTTGTCTTTAAATATTTATGTCCTTTTGCAAGAGTTATTTAACTATATTCAAGCCTATTTTAAATTATTAAATCTCTCATCTCCTCATTTCAAAACCAAATCTGAATAAAGAAAATCACATAACTGACATATATGATTGATATTACCTGACTAGAAGAGCATATGCTGTGAGAATCAAAAGTGGAAGCCTGAAGCAATTAACCTCTGGCACTCTGGGAACCCAACTTTTGTACAGAATTGACTTGCTTCCTCAAACTGTCTAACTTTGCCTTAAAAAGCTGAGAGCAAAGTAAGTTTCCATTCTTATGCTACCAAGGAATCATTTAATACCCAATTTTAATCTTCCAGATGCTACAACAATGTAATATGCCTGTGAATTGGCAATGATCAAAATCCAGGCTGTTTTTTGGTATTAGTATTTGACTATCTCTAGTTGTTGTGCGATTAGTTTCATACTCTATATTTTTAGCATGTGTGAGAATACATTCCTTTTCGACTTCTAAAATCACTACGATTCTCTTTAACATCTGACACCAACTTTAAGGCAATTAATGCTTCATTTGCAGTCCCTTCTCCTGCACTGACATTTATCAACTGTAGAACTACTGAGAAATATGCTTCTCTAGATTATAGCTGTGTCAGCTAGGACAGTTTCAAACAACAAAAAAAGACTATGACCCTTTCACTGGGGCATATTGTCATATTGGCATTTGCTTCTCTTCAGGAAACAACACCTGTTGAATGTATAAATGCTTATATTGGCAAAGGGTACTATTAAAATAATTCTTTAAAAAATCTGAATCTGTGAAATGGTGATTTTTATGGAAGGGTTCTTCAAAACCCTAAAAGTAAAGGCTTATGGAATATAATAGAAAATAAATATTCCTTTTGTATGCTCATATCTAGGTTTGCAGATAGCCTCTTTATACAGTTATATTGCCACCTTTACTAAAAAAATCAGACAAACTTATTTGCATGACTGAAAGATATTTCCCTTCTACTAAATTATTCTAATGGGACTTGGTAGAGATAAAAGTAAACTGTTAAAATATTCTGCATGGCTAAGTCTGTTATCTGCAGGTAATATTCATTCACAAAGATAACATTTTTAGGGTTTGCAACCTAGCTTCTTGAGGGTAAAAATAAGCCTTTATCTGTCCTTCAGGATTATTAACAGTAAGTGATTTCCACATTAACATCAATAGCAATAATGAAGATGTCCTTTTCAATTCATCCTGGGGAACTTTGAGTGAGAACTGTTATTTGGTGAGGCTTCATTCTTTAATAGAGTCCAAAGATAATTGGTTATTGAAAATTCCATCTAAATCAACCAAATAAATCTTTCGGTTACCAAATTAATAATTTCATTGATGTCATCAGCCTTCAATCTTCACTCCATTAAATTCCTAAATTCATGTGAGAATGGCACAGCAAACAAATTAAAATTAGTTTCTTATAAAAATGAGAATGATAAGATTATGCCTTCTAAAAAAGCAATTTAACTCCAATAAATTATTTTTAAATTATTAAATGAGGCATTGCATTAACTATAAAAGAGGAGCATAAAAGGGCACTGGCCTATGGAAAATAAGACATCTATAGACCTCTATAACCTTGGACAATCATATCTGTAATAATTGGCTCATAAAACTTTATGGCAACTTGTACAGTATTCCTTTTTCTTAAGACAGCATTCTGATCAGCAGAATGATTAGACAGAGAGGAACAGAGATTTTTTTTTTTCCTCAGGATCACATGGCTAAATGTTTTCAAATAGCCTCTTGCTGCTTTGCTCAACATAGAGCATTAGAGCAAAGTGTTACCTGCTCTGTGTGGAATATTAAATCACATTTAAACTACATCATGTTGCAGTAAGGCACCTTAGTGTCAAGGAGGTCTGCAGGAAGAATTCAGGATACAAGACAAGAAAATTCCATAAGTGTTTTCTTTAGACTATGTGCTCAGTACATTGAAGGTCTGAACTTTTAAATGTCAGGTTTGATATGTTGTCTCCTTTTCAGTTCTTGTTCTGTCAACTTCATAGAAGGCCAAAATTCTGAAGAATGAGCAAAAACAAAATAGCAAGAGACTGCAGTAACATCTTGATAGCAGAGCAGTGTGAATAACAGAGGTTTTTATATACTTCCTGAAAAAGGAATAAACACTACCTGCTTGCGGTGGAATCCTCTGAATAATGTACAAAAAGCAAAACACATGGAGCTGAAGAAGTGTTTCGCACATGTACTAGACCTGGAAGTCTGTGCAGGTAAAACTAAGGTCTGTTAAATGAAAACAAATTCAGCCTTTCTACCTCATGGCTGTCTTTGCACAGATAACTCCTCCTCCTCAATCACACACACATAAATCTCTTTACCAGTGCCTTGTTTTCCCTACCTTCTGTTCACTTGAAAAAACAGAAATAGAAATATGAACTATGTCCTAAAGTTAGATAAACATTTCATATTCTATTTGAAAACATGATGCAGTAAAATGTATGCAAGCTTTTTCACTGACTTCATTGAAGTACCATGCCTTAGATAAGAGAATTGCAATGAAGTTAGATCTACTCCTTGTTTTCAGGAGATAACAGGCATATATAGCCACTACTATACCACAACTTCCTAATGAAAGCCTTGTGGGCACGCATTAAATCCTTCTCAAAGATCCTCTGCTTGCCTCCTCTCAGTACAATGAACCAGCCTACTCTCAATCCAGAAGCCAGACCCCTGCTGATTTCAGTAATTCTTGCTTCTATAAGCTAAATCCTTTTGTGGTTTCCCTTCACTCTCCATTCTACACATTCCAGCTAATTTTAAAATGAAACAAGTACCAAACCAGGCAACATTAAAGAACCAGAGGCATGAACTCTATCCAACAATGTGAGTGCTGTTTGAATTAATGCACTATAGGGTTTAGACATTCCTGATTTCTTCACCTTTGATTTCCCAGTGATGTCCAGAATAAATAATTGCCTTATTAAAGGACTTCTGAAGCCAACAGAGCAAGGTAGAAAACACTGAAGTCACCAATTCAGCCTTTGATTCTGTCTGACAGAAAATTAAAAATGAATGAGAAGAAAATTAATAATAAATGTATTCATGGCCTTATTGGGATTCATGACTCTCTTGCCAACATTAAACAAGTTCAACCGATTGTTCCTCTTAAAGTGAAATAGCATCAGAGTTGCCAACTGTTCAAGCAGTATCAGTACATTTTTTTCTTCGGTATAGTAAATTTAAAAAAAAATCCAACAGAATACTGCCCTAGTTGCAAAATCCTTAAAACTAAGACTTTTAGCAAAGTCTTTCAAGAAAATCATACTTTCACATCTTAATACAAGTGTGAAAATAAAACTCCTTACTGAAGTCTGGCCTTTAAACCACACAAGAGTTTGAAGACAGGTTCTTACCTTCTTCCTTGCATCAAACAGTACCTTGACATCAGCAGGGTTCTCAGAGTCACTCCCTGCCATCACCCAAAGGACATGGGGCATTTTACTAGAAGTACAAAAATACATTTGCCCTAGCCTTGTTTTCAGATGACTGAAGCTGTACAGGTAATTAATAAATCCTTCTTGAATTTCAGCTCAAACACATGGGGTTTGACAAACTTATAAAACTGTAGCAGCCCAAAAAAAAGTCTTGTCATGGAAAACGGCAGAAAATAACTAAAGCAAACTTGTATTGTGATTCTGCCTACATACGTAGTTACAACAATACAGATTTATCGTGTAATGTGGAGAATCTTTGGAATCATAGGAAAATTCAGGTTAGAAGGGACCTAAGGAGGTCTGTAGTCCAACCTCCTGCTTAAAGGAGGGTCAGCTGTGATCTGATCAGTTTGCCCTGGGTTTTATTAATTCAGGTCCTGAAAACTCCCAAGGACGGAGACTGGGCAGCTTGTTCTGATGTTTAACTGTCATCCTGGTGAAATGGTATCTCCTTGTATCAATTCTGAATTCTTGTTTCAATTTATGTCCATTGTCTCTTGCCCTTTCAACATGCACCACTGTGAATAGCCTGGTTTCACCTTCTGGACAATCTTCTCGGAGGTATTAGGATACTGCTATTAGCTCCCCTAGAAGCCTTTTCTTCTCCAGGCCCACTGCCTTCAGCCTTTACTCACAGGGCGAGTGCTCCAGCCCCTGAACATCTTGGTGGCTCTCCGCCAAACTCGCTACAGTTTACTGATGTCTTTCTTGATAGGGGGACCCAAAACTAGACACATTATTCTAGATGCAGTCTAACAAGTGCTGAGCAGAGGAAGATAATTGCTCTACTCAGTCTAATGGCTATGCTCCTGTTAATTCAGCCCAGCATGCTGCTGGCCGCCTTTGCTGCCAGGACTCTCTGCTAGTTCTTGCTCAGCTTGCTGTCTGCCAGACTCCAGGTCTTTTCCAGCAGAGCTGCTCCCCAGGCACTCAGTCCCCAGCCTTTATTGTTACAAGGGGTTATTCCTTCCCAAGTACAGGCCTTTGCATTTGTACTTTTTGATTTCATAAGGTCACTGTCGACCCATTCTTCCAGCCTGAATAGGTCCCTCTGAACAGCAGAGGGACTTCTGTCCTCTAATGTACCAAATACCGCCCCTTCCAATTTGGTGTCATCTGCAAATCTGATAAGACTATGCTCTGTCACTAAGCCCCTTGCTGTACTCCACCTGTCACGAGCATCAAGGTTAATGTATGACCCATTAACCACTATGCTCTGAGCATGATCATCCAACCAGTTTTTTACCCATCTAGTTGTCCACCCAATCAGACTATACAGCCCTAATTTGGATATAAGAATATTGTGTGCTAAAAAGGACACCAACATCATGAGGCAATTGCTTCTGATTATACACCTTAACTCCCTTTCCTAAGGAAGCAAGAGTTAATTCACAGAGGCAATATCACACTTATTATGAAAAGAATCCTTTTATCGAAATGGTGAAACCCTCAGACAAGTTCAAGAGCTAAAAATTACAGAGGTACTTTTCTCCCTTGTGTACTCTCTCATCTGCATATTAAAACTCTCTGATCCACGGCAGGATTCAGGCAGCACAAGGCGGCCAGTTCAGTCCATGCTATGAAGTTGGGGAATAATATGAAGCCAGAGTCATAACTTAGCATCATAAGAGCAGCCAAGGATCTGAAATTCCTTTGAGCCCAGCATCCTCTTACTGACTATGAGGAGCATCAGATACTTAGACAAGAGTATTGCAGATACCCCTTCTGCTTGTCCCATCCCGCAGACAGATGAAGCCATTCAGTTCTAGTGACGGGTTTTTTTCACCTCTTCCACGATCAGCCTCGCCACAATTATACATGTGATCTCCAACCAACGAAAGTCTGAGAACGAAAGAAGATACCCTTTAAATTGCCAAAATCTGAGAGAAGAAAGTTTTACCATTTTCAATGCATATTTGGGAAAATGAAACAAAATGAGATTGAGAAACTTGGCCTGTAAAAGATAACAGACAATGAAAAATAAATGGCCATGGGTACAGTTGTGAATGATGTCAGTGTGACTTTGGTCAGGAAAGCACAGATTCCATTTAACTCAGGGACAAAAGTGAGAGCTTGTTCACTACAAGTCAACCTACTGTGGGTCACTACAACGTGAGAGAGAGCACAAGAGTAGTCCTTACTCCGCATGGATGCACAAACCATTCTCATGAAAGCAGTGTCAAGCTTCATGTCTATGCTACTTCATGTTGCGCAGCTCCGCATAGAGGTGACAGGATCCCATGCGCCAACCATCTCTACTCCAGCTGAGTTTTTCCAGAGGCATTCCAAGCCTTAATCTGTGTCTCTGCACAGGGCTGTGGCACAGAAGTGATTATCCAGCAGTTCTCCCTGCAGTCCTCAAGAGCAAAACATTTTTGCTGTCTTAAGAACGGGATGACATTCTACATACGAGAATAATACTGATTTATGAGGCTGAAATCAGTAAACTTAAATCAAGATCAGTAAGTGATGGGAAGGAATATCTAATACAGCAAGTCTTTTAATGTCGTGCATGTTCCCGTGTTTTAATTAATAAATGACATTATCTACTATTATCCTTTCAATGCACTTGATTGGTTAGGGTTGACATTTTATATCACTATATTTACTAATTAGATCTAGAGTCAAAGGAAAATGAATACAAATTAGTTTTTCTAATTACTGCAAGGCTAGTATACACTGCCAGTCTATTTCAAAAGTAATTTCTGTGGCTGATTCCCCGGCAACCAACTTGCAAAACACAAGACTAAACCAACTTGAAACCTTTGATCGGGGAGGGAAAAAAAGGAAAAAAAAAAATCCTGGCAAAGTCTGTATCTGCACAGCTGGTGAGAAAACTGGTTGTCCAGACTCCAGCACCAAAGCCTCAACACCACGCCACAGGATATCCAGATCCAAGTGTCCTATTAAGTTACAAGAGCCTGTCATAACCCTGCTCATTCAGGAAAATCAAGGAATATCTGCCCTGGTGTCAAAGTAAATTACGGTGCTATAAATAAATGTAATGCTAAATTAGCAGCAAAGAAATAAGGTAAAAAATGTGTCTGTTTTTTAAAAAGCAAATACTTTCTGCAGGTCAAAGTAACAATAAACACATATTTGCATCTAAAAATAAAGGAAATAATCTTTCCTGAGAGAAGTAGATTTCTCATCTTTATGCGAGTGGGTTTTCTATCTTTTTATTTTGAGAATTTAGTATTTGGCCGTTGGATCAAATTCATTAACAAGATAACTCCAATAACTTCAGTGGCTTTTTCAGAGGGATAAATTTAAACCTAATGTAAATATATCTGTTGATTTCAATCAGTTTTGGATCAGAACTTCTATGCAAATTTGCAAAGTGATACAGAAAGTGTCTCATTGAGGTACATTAGCTTAAATATTCTTGTCAAAACCATACACCATTTCCAATCCATAAAATTAAATAGGAGCTCATAAACTTATAAATATGTTTATTAGTCTTTCAGAAGCAGGCACAGACTAGTAAACATTTCAAAGTCTGCATCCCTCTAGCCCCAAGGGTGTCTTCTTTAAAGAAGTCATTGATTTTTGTCATCAAAAAACAAGTATTCAAGTAACTGTCTCAAACACAAGCTGATGGTAAAGTACCCAGGATTCCCAAAGGTGCCATCTGTAAAAGGATCATTGATTTTGACCTTTTGGGTGGATTTGTCTTTTTTCCTAGTGTTTTATTATGTGCATCAATAACAGGGAAGGCAAAGAAGACAAAATGAGAAAGAGAAAATATAACTTTTTAGAGATGTATGTTTGGACTTCTGTCAAGAAAATATTTTTGCATTCAAGTGTTCCACTGTTACCAGCTCCTAATCAAGAACCAAACCAAACCCTAAAACCAAAATACCCCTGAAAAATGTGATTGTTTAGACCAACAGTTGGCTAAAAAATTATTCTAATTATCTGTTTTTCTCAAATTCCTTAGGACTTAGCATCCCTCATGCATGGCTTTGGTAAACATATCCATATCCATTACTCTCTCCCCATATGAAAGTATAGATCTTGATTTAGGAGGAGGAAGCTGGGATCAGACTCAACTGTCAGCTATTGTTAAAAAGAATCTACAGAAGCACCAGTAAAATCAGCCCATAACCCCACAGGAAGAGGACACTGAATTTGCCCTACGTTATCTTGTATAAATAATTTTTTGCTGTTAATCCCAATTAGTGTGTGAAGCTAAAATATGCACTTGTCTGGCTCCCCTACATCTCAAACAGGGTTAGGAAAAGGCTGATATTCTAGTTTTGTACCCGTAGAAATACTACGTAACATCCAGACTGCAGGAAGAAAGGCAGCAATGTTAAAAAAATCAATCTGCTTATTCTCCAGCACTCCAGATGAACAAAACAATGGGGCCATCACTTCAGGGAAAGTGGGCACATGCCAGGATATTTGGAAAGTATTTCACATGTAGGATGCTGAAAATAGCAGAAGTCAAGTCCAGTACAGCTTCTTATTCCATCTCCAAACTGGTAAAATTCTGCATGTAGTATGACAGGATTGCCTTTATCTTCCCCCAGCAATGCAGCCAGAGAGCCAGCGGAGGAAGAAGCATGAAAAAGTACTTTTACTGGTGCCAGATAGGGTTTGGCAGGAGACCAGATCAGCAGGTAAAGCCATGGCCTCCGGTCCTGGTCGATAATAACAAGGAGCACCTTCAGATGCCAAGCCCTCCCTCGGCATCAGCAGTCTGAGCCCAGTCAGAACACTTAAGGCTACATTTTTTCTGCCACCTGTACACCACATATTGCCTATTTTAATGAACTTCAAACCGGAAGGCCATGTAACCTTTATTTTCAAGCTTAAACTAAGCCATGTCAATATTCTATCAATCACAGCTATTCACGTGTATCTGGAGTCGTATTAAGCACAGGTAAAGAGGGAGTTGTCGTGGTTTAAGCCCAGCTGGCAACTAAGCACCACACAACCGCTTGCTCACTCCTCACCCTCCCTGGTTATCAGTGATAACACACTGATGTTTTAGTTGTTACTAAGCAGTGCTTATCCTAAGTCAAGGATTTTTCAGTTTCCCACGCTCTGCAAGCGAGGAGGTGCACAACAAGGTGGGATGGAGTATAGCCAGGAGAGCTGACCCAAACTAACCAAAAGGATATTCCATACCATAGGATGTCATGCTCAGTATATAACTGGGGGGAGTTGGTCAGGAGGGGCTGATTGCTGCTCAGGGACTGGCTGGGCATCGGTCAGCAGGTGGTGAGCAATTGCACTGTGCATCACTTGTCTTTCTTGGGTTTTATCTCTCTCTCTTTTTGTTATCTTCCTTTTCATTACTATGATTATTATTACTATATTTTATTTCGATTATTAAACTGTTCTCATCTCAACTCACGAGTTTTACATTTTTTTTCCGCGATTCTCCTCCCCATCCCACCGAGGGGGAGGAGGAGTGAGTGAGCAGCTGCGTGGTGCTTAGTTGCCGGGTGGGGTTAAACCATGACAGAAAATTAACTCTATCCCAGCTGAACCCAGGACATTATCCACCCCTTAGTCTATATCATGCCCAGATCCCACACTTTCCAATTAATCACCACCACTTTCCCTGTCTTTGAGATATATATACACACACATATTTGAGATATATATTTACACACACAGATATCGTTCCCTTAGTCTATGGGCCACCCCTCTAACGTGTCCGTTGAGTTCATTTAATCCATGACTTTGGGGCTCCATCTGTTGTAACAGTCTTTCAGAGTAGGAGAGATGGTGTGTGGTGTTGTCTTGTTACATGCTGCATCTGGAGCTCGCAGCTGGTGTATTTGGCATGGCCCACACCCACGGTCTGCGGGCTGAAGATGTCGATCTTGAGGAAATTGTTGGGCACCAGTTGCTGAAGCCAGTTCAAGTTCTATCACCGCTGCACTTTGCTCGATTTCATCAAAGTCCATCCTTCAGCGATTTGGGTGATTCTTACTGTAATACCACTGCGTATAGCAACTATAGTAGTGATGATATACAGTGGCAGGGTTATTTAGCAATTAACATCATACAATTTAATTCATTGGCTATTCTCACCCAAAATCAAATCCCCTTGAGGTACACATCAGACTTCCCTATCCTTCCGCATCACCCACCAAGTGCACCCAGGTCCTTGAGCAAAAGCAATCCCACAGATGGGTTTGCCTTTGCCCGAGGCAGGACTAACCCAGACTGCCTTCCCTAACATATTCTTCCTGTGCACTATGGGGACTTTATCCCCTTCTACAGTACATGGAACTTTTGACTGGGCAGGGCCAGCCCAACTGGCAGATCCTCTAGTGTTAACTAACCAGGTGGCTTTTGCTAAATGTGTATCCCAATGTTTGAAGGTTCCACTCCCCACTGCTCTCAATGTAGTCTTTAACAACCCATTGTATCGTTTGATTTTCCCGGAGGCTGGTGCACGATAGGGGTTGTGATATACCCACACAATACGATGCTCTTTGGCCCAGATATCTATGAGGTTGTTTTGGAAATGACTCCTGTTGTCTGACTCGGTTCTTTCTGGGGTGCCATGTTGCCGTAAGAGTTGTTTTTCAAGGCCCAGGATAGAGTTTTGGGTGGTGGCATGGGATATGTTTCCAGCCCTCCGGTGGCTGCTTCCACCATTGTAAGCACTTGCCTTGGCAGGTTTGTGGGAGTGTGATATACTCAATCTGCCAGGCCTCCCCATATTTAAATTTCAGCCATTGTCTTCCATACCACAGAGGCTTTAACCGCTCGGCTTGCTTGACTGCAGCACGTTTCACGTTCATGGATAACCTGTGTGATAGTGTCCATGGTGAAGTCCATCTCTCGATCACGAGCCCATCTATATGTTTCATCTCTTCCTTGATGGCCTGAGGTGTCATGGGCCCACCGAGCTATAAATAATTCACCCTTGTGTTGCCAGTCCTGATCCACCTGAGCCACTTCAATCTTAGCAGCTTGTGCTGGTTTTGGCTGGTGTAGAATTAATTTTCTTCACAGTAGCTAGTATGGGGCTATGTTTTGGATTTGTGCTGGAAACAGTGTTGATAATTCAGGGATGGTTTAGTTATTGCTGAGCAGTGCTTACACAGAGTCAAGGCCTTTTCTGCTTCTCACCCCACCCCACCAGCGAGTGGGGGTGCACGAGAAGTTGGGAGGAGACACAGCCGGGACAGCTGACCCCACCTGCCCAAAGGGATATTCCATACCATATGGCATCATGCTCAGCATATAAAGCTGGGGGAAGAAGGAGGAAAGGGGGGACGTTCAGAGTTATGGCATTTTGTCTTCCCAAGTAACCGTTATGTGTGATGGAGCCCTGCTTTCCTGGAGATGGCTGAACACCTGCCTGCCCATGGGAAGTGGTGAATGAATTCCTTGTTTTGCTTTGCTTGCATGCATGGCTTTTGCTTTACCTATTAAACTGTTTTTATCTCAACCCACGAGTTTTCTCACTTTTACTCTTCCGATTCTCCCCCTCACCCCACCGAGGGGGGAGTGAGCGAGTGGCTGGGTGGTGCTTAGTTGCCGGCTGTGGTTAAACTTCCACACAGCCTGATCCACCTGCTGGTTGTTTTGATGTTCTTCAGCGGCCCTACACTTAGGTACGTGGGCGTGTATGTGACATACTTTTACAACCAGCTTCTCTAGCTGGGCAGCAATATCTTGCCACAATGGAGCAGCCCAGATGGGTTTATCTTTGTGTTGCCAGTTGCTCTGCTTCCATCGCAGCAACCACCCCCACAGGGCATTTGCCACCATCCATGAGTCAGTATAGAGATAGAACACTGGCCACTTTTCTCATTCAGCAATGTCTAAAGCCAGCTGGATGGCTTTCACCTCTGCAAACTGACTCAATTCACCTTCTCCTTCAGCAATTTCTGCAACTTGTCGTATAGGACTCCATACAGCAGCCTTCCACCTCCGATGTTTTCCCACAATGCAACAGGACCCATCAGTGAACAGGGCATATTGCTTCTCATTTTCTGACAGTTTATTATACAGTGGGGCCTCTTCAGCACACGTCACCTCCTCTGGCGATATTCAAAAATCTTTGCCTTCTGGCCAGTCCACGATCACTTCCAAAATTCCTGGACGACTGGGGTTTCCTATGCGAGCCCATTGCGTGATCAGTGCGACCCACTTACTCCATGTGGCATCAATTGCATGATGTGTAGAGGAGACCCCCCCTTTGAAGATCCAGCCCAGTACCAGCAGTTGGGGTGCTAAGAGGAGCTGTGCTTCACTACCAACCACTTCCAAGGCAGCTCGAACTCCTTCATGTGCTGTCAATATCTCTTTTTCAGTTGGAGTATAGCAGGCCTCAGATCCTCTGTATCCCCGACTCCAAAACCCTAGGGGTCGGCCTCGGATCTCCCCTGGAGCTTTCTGCCAGAGACTCCAGGTAGGGCCATCTTCCCCAGCTGTGGTGTGGAGCACATTTTTAACATCTTGTCCTGCCCGGACTGGCCCGAGGGCTACTGCACGAACTATTTCCTGTTTAATTTGTCCAAAGGCTTGTCATTGCTCAGGTGCCCCATGGTGTGTACCTTCTATATCCTCTCTCTTGAGAAGAGGAACGCTTACTCCTGATAGCTGAGATACGGGCCCATACATGTGGGGAGTAAGACATATCCTCTTTGAATTGCTGGAACTCCAGGGACAGTTTCTCCACAGCAGAGATGCAGGCCCGTAGGGAGGAAGAGACTTCCTTCGTATTGCCGGAATCGGCCAGCCACTTCATCCACCGTTTGTTCCTCGCCTTCCTTACAGGACATTACTGCCAATGAGTTGGCATACGATGGTGGTGCACTTCATAGAAACTTCTGCCACATGGGTTGTGTGCACTGGACTTCATCTGGATCTGTGGGTGTGGTGGGTTGACCCTGGCTGGATGCCAGGTGCCCACCAAAGCCACTCCATCACTCCCCCTCCTCAGCTGGACAGGGGAGAGAAAATATAATGAAAGGCTCATGCGTCGAGATAAGGACAGGGAGATCACTCACCAATTACCTTCACGGGCAAAACAGACTCCACTTGCGGAAAAAAAATTAATTTATTACCAGTCAAATCAGAGTAGGATAATGAGAAATAAAACCAAATTTTAAAAAACACCTTCACCCCCACCCCTTCCTTCTTCCCAGGCTTAACTTCACTCCCGATTTTCTCTACCTCCTTCCCCCAGCGGCACAGGGGGACGGGGAATGGGGGTTGCCGTCAGTTCATCACATGTTATTTCTGCCGCTCCTTCCTCCCCAGGGGGAGGACTCCTCACACTCTTCCCCTGCTCCAGCGTGGGGTCCCTCCCACGGGAGACAGTCCTCCATGAACTTCTCCAACCTGAGTCCTTCCCATGGGCTACAGTTCTTCACAAACTGCTCCAGCATGGGTCCCTTCCACGGGGTGCAGTCCTTCTGGAACAGACTGCTCCAGTGTGGGTCCCCTGTGGGGTCACAAGTCCTACCAGCAAACCTGCTCCAGCCTGGGCTCCTCTCTCGATGGGTCCACAGGTCCTGCCAGGAGCCTGCTCCAGCGCGGGCTTCCCACAGGGTCACAGCCTCCTTTGGGCATCCCCCTGCTCTGGCGTGGGGTCCTCCACGGGCTGCAGGTGGATATCTGCTCCATCGTTCACCTCTATGGGCTGCAGGGGGACAGCCTGCCTCACCATGGTCTTCACCACAGGCTGCAGGGGAATCTCTGCTCCAGCACCTGGAGCACCTCCTCCCCCTCCTTCTTCACTGACCTTGGTGTCTGCAGAGTTGTTTCTCTCACATATTCTCACTCCTTTCTTCGGCTGCAGTTTTTTCCCCCTTCTTAAATATGTCATCACAGAGGCACTACCACCGTTGCCGACGGGCTTGGCCTTGGCCAGCGGTGGGTCCATCTTGGAGCCGGCTGGCATTAGCTCTATCGGACACAGGGGAAGCTTCTGGCATCTTCTCACAGAAGCCACCTCTGTGGTGCCCCCACTACCAAAACCTTGCCACGCAAACCCAATACAGTGGGTAACTGCTCGTTATCCGGATCATTATAAATCATCTCCAGCATGGCTAATTCCCTCAGGTACTGGACACCTCTCTCCATGATGGTCCACTTGCCTGAGTGACATGTAACATCTTCCTTGAGGGGGTACCTTTCCTTCACGTCTGTCAGAAGTTGACTCCAGAGGCTGAGGGCTTGTGTCTTTTTTCCAATCGCGTTGTCATTGCCCTCTTCCCTAGAGAGGGATCCCAGCTGCTTGGCTTCCCTACCCTCTAATTCCAGGCTACTAGCCCCATTGTCCCAGCACTGGAGCAGCCAGGTGATAATGCGCTCACCTGGATGGTGACTGAAATCCTTTTGCATATCTCGCGGCTCACTCGGGGATAGGGATTGGGTGATTACCTCTGGTTCTGTCTCTTCCTCCTGTTCTCGTGATGACCTTAGTTCACCTTCATCCTTCACTAAGCAAACTGATTTTTTTTGTGTATTTCTTCTTCTGTATAGGGGCGACTGATACCAGCACAGGTTGGTTCTCTGGTTCAGCTGCAGTGCCTGTCACCAGGGTTTGAGTAACCACAGTGCCTGTTGCCGGGGTTGGGGTAGCTGCAGTGCTTGTCACGAGGGTTGGAATAGCCACAGTGCCTGTCGGTCTGTTTTCTCGCCCTTCCCCCTGAGGGTGCTGCACAATATCAAGCAGTGTTTGGTAGGTACTGGCCAGGGCCCAGCACAGCGCAGTAAGTTGTACCTCTTTGGAATAGCCACAGCATTTTCCTTTCAAATGCTCTATCACTTCATCAGGGTCCTGTAGTTGTTCGGGACTGAAGTTCCAAACCATTGGAGGTGAGAAGTTCTCTAGATACCTGCCCATACTCTCCCATATGCCATGCCACCCATGACTATCCAGCCTTGGGGCAGATCTCTGGGTCATATTCTTAAAAAATTTTTGTGCAACCCTAAACAAGACCTGAGACACATTCAGGAGACATAGCAATAAGAGCATGCTGGCTTGAACATCCCAAGGATATTCAAAATTCTCAGAAGCTGTTGTAATTAGCCTGAAGGAGAAAGGAGAGGTGAAAGAGTGGGAGAAAGTATCCCCCTCCCCTTCCCCATAGATTGGGTGCAATTACTAATAAATTCCGAGAGAAGGCACCCGAGGTACGGGCATGACAACAATGCCACATGCAAATACCAGCTTAACCTCATGACCAGTACAGCAAAATGAGTCCTGATCCCTCTCCCAGAGGTGATAAACATCACCACAGGGAATACATAGTGCATATAAGAACTTACACCACGTGAACAAATGAATGAACATTGTGACCAGCGACTATTTAGCTAATGTAAGAAATGTGTATAACAAATTTGTTTCAACACGCTCTGGCCAGATCTGTCGTTATCTCAACCCTTCAAGCCTCATGTTGGATGCCAAAAAGGACTGTCGTGGTTTAAGCCCAGCTGGCAACTAAGCACCACATGGCTGCTCGCTCACTCCTCCTCCCTCCTGGTGGGATGGAGAGGAGAATCAGAAGAAAAAGGTAAAACCTCGTGGGTTGAGATAAGGACAGTTTAATAGGACAACACAAGGAGAGAAGAAGTAATAATAGCAATAATACTAATAAAAGCATGTATAAAGCAAGTGATGCACAATGCAATGGCTCACTACCCGGAACCCAATACTCAGCCCGTTCCCGAGCAGCAACCCCTCCTCCCCCCAGCCAGCTCCCCCAAGTTATATACTGAGCATGACACCATACGGTATCGAATATCCCCTTGGCTAGTTCGGGTCAGCTGTCCTGGTTGTGCCCCCTCCTAGCCTCTTGTGAAAATTAACTCTATCCCAGCCGAACCCAGGACAGAGTGCACTCTCCAAATGTAGAGTCATGAAGATAAAATGCATGTGATTTGCCCCATTAAACAAGTTGCATCTGTTCATCACTCTCCAAGCATATGCTGCATGTGAAAAATGAGAAGTATAAGCTACATCCACAGTAGCTATCTGTACTCCAGCTGTGAAGGTTTATAGTTGTATTGCTTTTCAGCTCCTACAATGGATTTAACTAAGGGCAATTTTGCACATTATTAAGAATTCTTCTAAACAAAACAATCCTTTCAATGAAAATGAAGAGGCTTTGAAAATGATTGCAAAGTGGATTAGGATCACTTACAGTAGATAGCTGTTGACAAGATATTGCTTGTGATTACCATGAACATACATTGATAGGTGCCAGAAAGGAAGCTCATCATTTAAATGATACAGACATTTCAACATATGCTCTAATAGAACATGTTATGTCAAAGAATTCCTGTCATTTCAACAAGAAAATTTCCTTTGGCTACCTACCAGAGGACATTCAAAACAGCCCAGCACCAAGCTGAGTGTCAGTTACCCATATGATTCTAATCCACCTCAGAAAGAAGCAATTGTACCCTCATGCTATGTGTTTGCACAGTCACTTTACTTGTGCAACAGATGTTCAGTGATAAAACAGTTTTGCTGAATATGCTGAATATTAAACATCTCTTACTTTTACTGTTTCATTCTTCTTTATAAATAGGTATTATATTACAGGATTATCACACTACCCTGCGGTAATCAGGCTAATATTTAGCTAGTGCTCATAGGATCTGCAACAAAGGCTGAAAAAGGTTTAATACAACATTTGCTCCCACATCTTCTGCAAATTTTGAAAATTGTTCCTCCAGAAAGACAATTGCTCTACTGTCCTTTCTCGCTGCTGTCTGCCCTCAAGTTTAAATGAACAAGAAAAATCCACTGTTTTGCAAGTCTCTTGGTCTCTATACATATGCAATTGAATATATATTTTATATACTCAGGTGCGCAGAATGGAATCTGCTTGGATCTACCTGTTTCTACCTTTGCAGTAAAGTGTCACTGCCACCATTGTATAGACCAGGAAATATAATAAAGTATTTTATTTGGGAATGGTTTTGGTTTCACATTGGCATTTTCGATTCCTTTATCTTACTTATTTTTAGCTTTAGATGATCTGACTTTGTCAGATAATTCCCACAGCTGCCTTCCAGCGTAGAAGGCAACAGCAGGAAATCAGGATGTGCAAAACGATGAAAACAGTCTGAGAGGAGAATTCTTTATGCAATCCACACCTTCTCTTGACACCCTTTTGCAGTCCCACTCCAACTGCAGTGCTAGGCTCCAGCTCTCTCCAAACCTTACTCTTTACCATAGGTATAGGCAAAGCCCTAGCCCAAGAACTCCAGACATCACCCAGATGAAAAATTTCACAGAGGAGAATTATTCTTGCAGCCTAATCCATCCGTTGTGGTAGCTTAGGGTCTAGAGTTAAGTTCTTCAGTTACTCTTTGCTCTCTGACTTTGGGTCTCTATTTCTCTTCCTGCCCTCCTCCAAGTTCCCTCACATTCAAGCTCCTTTAGTCTTACACATCTGTGTTTTCTTGATTGGTGTTGCCATTCGCCCATGCTCACTCTCTCATGTAAGTACTCTTATGCTCATTTCTGCCTCTATCTAGCTGACCCTCACGCTCTTTCTTCTGGTTTTTTTGTTGTTCCCTTCGGAGACATATCTGTTTAAACTGATGATGAGGTCAGTACAGCATATTTTGTTGTCAGTGAGCTATAGTGCACAGTAACCAAACTTCAATTAATGCTGCTGTAGAAGCTGAAGGACGCTAACAGACGAGCCAGGCTTTGGAGAAAAAAATTCTGGGGCTTTGTGGGGAGAAACATCCTGTACATTTGCCTAACACACTTCTATCATATGCTGCCATGGTCTGCCAGGCACTGATAACAAAGTAACTGTTCCTAGATTGTGCCAGATTCCAAAACACAACCGTGCTTTCAGAAAGGAAGCAACATGGAAGCACTAACTTATTTCAGATCGATGGCAGAACCTGGATTCAAGACAGAATTAGCAGTAACGTGGAGTGCTTAAACAGTTCTTTATAGGCTCAGGCCCACAAACCATTATTATTTTGCACAAACATGAAACACAATGCCAGAAAATCACTGGGGTAAGTCATCAGAGTTTCTTTCATCCTGGCACAACCGCTCCTCCTTTTGGGATGTTGTTATTGTGTCTGTCAACGGGTGGTCAGAAACTAGGGTAGACTGACCAATTAGTGGAGTCCTCATCTGGCGGGGTGTCATGCTGCGTGTTTGTCCTACGCACTACTGCATCTGACACTCAAAATGGGATTCATGTGGTGCCCTGGCAGCAGCTCTGCCTAAGGAGCCAAAAGGGAGCCTCCCTCTGGGTAAGCCAGCAGGTGTTAAGTGCATGCTAAGCTGGTCTCAGCTGGAAGCCACTCTTTCAATGTTAGAGGATCGTCTTGCATATCCAGCATAGTTTTCTGAGCATTTAACTAGAAATACAGAAAGAATAATGCTTCTTTTATCTACTTCAGCCTATCATTAATAATAAAATTAGTTTGTCTCCTTTTTTAAGGCAGGTTCAGTAATATTACAAATTTAGAGTAAGCTCTAAATGGAGCAATTAAATCAAGTCAACTTCCTGATTATAATAATAATAGTACAGAAATGACATGCAGAAAGTGAATTCAACACGCAATTTGGTATGATGAAAGACTCTGGTAACATAGTGGTAATGTTAATAACATGCTTATTTGTGCAGGGTCTGTGTTTTGAGATCTGAGGGGTCAGCCTGTCATTTCCGTTATTGGTACCCCAGAGATTAAATAACACATTTACTATCTATACATATTTACAATGGTCTGCGTTTTAGAATTAAAGACTAAGGTATCCCTCAGCGGACAAAAATATCACACATAGCACCACACTTGGTTTGTGCCTTATCTTTAGTTAACAAAGAAGTTAGCAAGTAATGGGCTTGTTAAATATCTATCTATGTATATCCAATTGCAAATTTAATGTTGCTTTTTTCCCATCTCAGGGAAAGCAAGATAGAGATGGAAATAATCTTTAAATAAGCTTTTGGACAGTTAACACATTGTTTAATAATAGGGAATGGTGATTTCAATAATACTTGGAAATAACCTCTTATGGATTGTTTTTCTGTTTCAATAGTAACCAGGGATATTGCAAAAAGTTGAGGCACACATACAAATGCTCTGACCATGTTCTCTGATAGCTGGTAGGTATGGATTTAAAGTCGTCACGGAGAGTCCAAAGGTGGATTATCTTATCCATTTATAGTAGCAGCCATGACACTTCTTTCAGTAGCCTGAAAGAGATTCCAGAACTTTCTGATGCAAGAAGTGTGGTAGGGGAGAGGAAGAAACTTTGCAAGAATGCCTACAAATACCCACACAAGACACATTCTAACAAATCTGAAATCACAAACAGAGGAAACTCTGTGACAGTGTGTGGATAGAGATCCTGCCGTCTTTTCAGGGTCCAAAAGTGAATGCTTAGCATAAATGGAGTATTAGGCACATAACTCTAATAGCAAGTCAGTTCCAACATCAACACTCCTGTTGGCATGGTGCTGGGAAACACAACAGGATGCACAATACCTGTGTCTGTTTAGGAAGTCAAGGGGTAACACTACTGATACATGTACTGTTCAGCTTGCTCCACTTGGAAGGCGAAAAACACTTTAATCTTTATCTTCTTTCCCTGAAGTTTAAACTAACAATGTATTTTAACTCTTGACTGGGAGAGGATAAAAGCAAGCATGTACACACTCCATGGATAATGAAATACTCTCAGACGCTGTTGGGGGTCACATTATTGATGGCATATATTAAAAATTCATTCTCTCAAAATATTTCCAATTGGTACACTTTTAATGGTCATAAGACAATAATCTTGTTGAATATGCACCTGTACTGAGTTTAAAATTAAAGTCAAGCCTTTGTTCTTTCTTCCAGCCTGAACTGTAGTGTCTCCTCTTAGCTCTTTTCCTAATGAAAAAGCTCTGTCTCCTGTCATTTTAAAAGATGACAATAGAAATGGGAGGCTGGAAAACAAAGGCGGACAAAATGCATGAGCAAGAACGTCCACAAAACAGTTGTTAAAATGAAAAGCTTCTCCCATAATTGAAGAGTCCTGGCTGGTATCTCTATGCAATGAAATAAAAGAGAGGGCAAGTGCAGAGACAAAGGAAGAAGATCTTCATTAGGAGTATTGTCTACCACATGGTTCCTCTAAACAAGAACTTTCTAAAGGACTGACATTTCCATTAAAAGGGCAGGCAGTTTGCTATGAAATGACATTCAGTTTTAAAGGCTCAGCTTAGAAGCAATTTAGAGCATGAACAACAGTTTCCAATGCTATCTTTTCATTGCCTGGTTGGCTCTTTATCTGATATCACAGTTGCCACATGAACAATAAGGGAATGCCATTATCACCAACAAAACCCCTTATATGCATCAGGTTTGTTATTTACCCCACAGTCCCTTTATACTGCTTAGGAAATCATGCATGCATGACATTTAGACCCACATTAGGCTTCTATACACTGACAAAGTGGATGAAAAAGAGGCTTCCGATGGCAGGACTCTGGCCCACTGTACAGTAAAAAATACTAATGTCAGCAGCAGATAATAAAATATCCTTCATCTCCCACTCTTCCTTTAGGAAAAATGCACAGGCATGGACTCTAAAGGTAACCAATTCTTCTAACTCTGTGTTTCCCTGTTCCCACTTCACGTCTACACTTGATGCCACTCTGAATCTGTTAGCACCAGCGAGAGTCTTTTAAGGGTTTTCATCATACTTAAAAGGCAGGACAGGGGAGCTCTAAATTAGCTCCCCAATCAACTTTTTAAGTAAGAATAAGCCTACTGACTTTTCAGGAGTCGTTTAGTGCCACTTCCCTTCCCTGTCTTGCTGTGACACTCAGCAGCACTTGAGAAGTGACTGTGCTTGCTTAAATGCTGAACTGGAAGCTGATTTAGGTCCCTTCTCTTTCCCACTCCAGCAATTCACACTCACCAGGCTAAGGACAGTTAAAAAAAACCACAAAAAAACCCCAAAAAAAAGTTACCAGAAGAGGGAAGAAAAAAACATTCTGCTAAATTTATGAAAAAAGTAGCTTTTTGCCAATTGCACATAGTTCCTCTTTCTCTCACTTAACCTTTGAAACAATGGAATCTCTCTCAATATTGCTAAGGACATAGTAATATAGAAGTATCACCTTCCTTTTAAACGTACTTTTTATCTTAAGCCTAATGGGAAAATGGCTGGAGTTCCGCGATCTTTCATAAGTTTCTTGAATTATCTTGTAAGCAGCTTGCTGCAGTTCTTTTTATTAACCTCCAGACCTTACTATTTAACCACAAATAGATTTAGGTCATGCATATTGAATTGTTTTGATGACAGTCTAGTGTTTAATAATAAACTCTTCTCCAGAAAATTAAACAGTTCCAAAGCTGTGCTCTACAAATGTGGTTTTGGAAAGAGCACCATATGATAGTTCAGACGGGAAAAGAAACCACAGGACATTAGCAATGCTCACTGCAGAATCTAAGCTGAATAATTACTTAGGGATGATCATGACAGAGATAACAGGATATAACAGAAAATAAAGAAATAATAAAGTATCAAATAGCCAATGCCAGACAGCTGGCTATTAAAAGGCTACCACCAAATAAAATCAATAATTGAATTACAAGTTGTTTAGGACCCTGAGAGTCATCCTTTTCCATATCTAGTAAGTGTTTCTCATAACTTTGATAATCTGATGTCCTTTATGGAACTTTATTGTGTAAAGACGATGTAATATTTATTGGTTTACAAATCAGTCCATCTTAGAATTGTTTTTTCCTCCTTTCTATTTATCACAACATTTTTTTTTTTACATTTATGTATCTACCCACTGAAATATTTATGCAAGTTGCGTCCAGAGGGAAGCAATCTTGGTTTTGCAGATTGTAGTTGGTGCTCTGAGACAACTCCAAAGAGTAAGTAAACACAGAAAAAAGAATTGGTTTTGTGCATGCTTTCCTCGGGCACATGCTCCCTACTTGCTTTAATATTTGGAATTTGGTATTACAGAAGTGCTAGCAGTTCTGCTGAAGCCAACAGGAGTGAAACATTTGAAATGCAAAGATCTTTCCAGAGATTACTGTTTTTGTTCTTTATCAAAGTTGATAGAAGCACTTATTCTTTCAAACATAATAAAGGGATTAGGTTATCTGCTACACTGATCTGAGGGTCAACCACTTCATTCGATAAACTATTCACAGTACTTGATTAAAAATGTGTCGGTTTTGAATGTAATAAGGAAAATTATTTTGCAAGGACTTCCTTGCAAAGATTAAAGCTTAAAGATGGCTTCCTGAACAGTAAACATAGGCAGAAACCCAAGTATTTTTATGACAAGTGAATTATTCAGAACTGCAACACTCAACTGAGCCTTCTACCACAACTTTGTCAGTGGGGATCCTCTATTGTTGTTGATATAATCCAACAGTGCAGTATCTTAACCGAAAAAATTGATGGAGCTCTCTTCAGTTCTAGATCATCAACAACCCACTTCACACTCCCCAAATTCGTACCTGTTGGCAGTCTTACTAAGGACAGCTGTAACATCACCAAATATGGTGCCACACAGTAGTGCATGCTTCACAGTGTAATCTACAGCTTCTGTGACTAGGCAGTGTGACACATCCTATTTTATCACTATTGATTTGTGTAATAACTTGCGTGGGTTAAACAGCAAACCTCAGTCTGTAACTGTCAGTCTGATAATTTCTTTGAATGGTAAGATATATGAAATAAATGTATTACAGAGGAAGACTACGCAAAAAATAATGTGGTTGTTTTCCTGTTGCACAGACTTTCAATAACTAGAATTTGGGCTCTAAATTTGAAAGTATCAATTACACTTTATGTGTTAACATAAATATTCCTGCTAATATGTACTTCCGTGATTGAAACCCTCACTAAACTGCATCTGTGGATTTTTCTTGACCTTGCAGAAGCTGTAAGCTGTAAATAATAACATCCTCTCTAGCTATTTTCAGCAGCAATATTAGTGCCTTTTTTTTTTTTTTTAATCTCTTCCTCATCCCATCTCATGTACTTTCCCCTTGCTTCTTTCTCAAAACTGACTTCACCTATCAACCATCTGTGCTGCTTGTTCACTTCTGGTTAAATCCTCGCACACCTCATTCCACATCTCTGCTTATGATCCACCAATATTTCCTTCACCTTCACATCTTTAGTCAAATTTCAGATTACTTCCTTTCCACCAAAGCAAAAAACATTCTTTTGCTTTCTTTCTCCACTGCCTTGGGGATTTATCACTATTCTTCCTGTCAATCAGATTACTGTCCATTCATCTTTCTTCTAACATATGTAAAGTGTTACGAAGTTTTGTCATTTGTTCATCCACAGATTCGTAAATCATCCAGTACTACTTTTTCATTCTAACAACAAAACTACTTGATAATGCATCACTTGTTTTCCATCTTAATTCAGTAGTGTCCATCTCTTCTCTGATTTTTATGATGTCCACACAATACCCTTTTAATTCACACAAATGGATGGATATGGCAGGCATTCAAGCAGCCTCCCTGGGAGAATTCTAACTCTCTCATATGGCCAGAAGAACAAAAGCCGGCAGCTGTTGAAAAGGTCATCAGGAAATACAAGCTGCCAAAATAGCCCCGTTGTTTAAGCCATACTAGTCTACCTTTCAGCCCCTTCACTACACCTGTGGCACATCTCATCAAGCCAAATTTTTTATTACCTTCACAATATGCATAGCTTTTTCCTGCCTACACTGTAACACTCCTTTCATGTGAGAAGCTGCCTGACGTTTACACCCTTACTCCCTAACTAATGGCAGCCTTCCCACCTTGTGACTTTTCTTCCATTCAGTTTTGGCCTTAATAGCACCAAGTATGAAACCACGGACTCACAAATGCTTTTGCCCTAGTACTCAAATACATTTCTTATGCCTATGCTTGGTAGAGTTTGGTAGGGGAAAAAAAAGCAAGTTAAGCTCTTCATTGTGTCTACCTCATCTTGTTAAAAATTAACTTTTGCCCACTATCATCTTTTTGCATGTCTGAAGACTCTATCCACAGCCTGGCCCAGCTCCTCAGCTGGTATGAACTGGCTTCACACTTCAATCCAGTTCTCACACACTGGGGCTCTTTCCCCAAGTTAGAACTGTTATTAATAATAAAACCTTTTGCCAAAAAAAAAACCTAGAGAAAAAAATAAATTAAAGCAACAGTACAGAGAGGCAGTAATGAATGCCAGTTTATATGCTATAATATTGTACCTTGCCATATGTTCAAGTAGCTCTCCATGGAGAATTCCATCTCTCTCACATGGACAGAAGAATGAGAACAACAAACTGTTGAAAAGGTCATCAAGAAATACAAACAACACAGATGGCATAGGTGAAAGCACTGCAAAAAAGCAGAGTGCAGAAAGAATGTGTAGGAGTATCATTCTCTAATTGGCAGTACTGAGATAGAAAGTGCACTTGTATGCTACCTTTATTAATATTAAAATGACTATTGCAAGGATACCTTACAATGTACTTGCCAACTGGTCCTTTTTCTAATAGAGAGATGAAACAATTTCTCCTGTCACTGACATTCCGTGCTGAACGTTTCTCCTTTTCAGCAGGTTTTAAGAAAAACTGAGTAATCCAATGATCACAGAGGGGCACTCTGATGTCCTGCAGAGGAGTTCTCTCTTCACAGAAAGTTACCTTAGAATTCAAAGTTTTAAAGTACACCTCCTGTCCTAAGCAGGAATAAATAAATTTCTTGTCTCACTGATGTCCAGAGACCCTCCACTCCCTGTTATGCCTGTTAAAGAAACTCATGAAGACTATGAAGAACTTCACTAGTTTCCTCAGTGACTCTCTTCCATCAGATGATTTTTCTTATATAATACAAGGTCATTGAATTTCATCACAGTCAAAAGTAGTATATAGAGAAAAATGTTCACATACCATGACTAAAGCACAAAGTGAGTACAGACACTGTTAGAGTAGCTGGTTGAAAGTCCAACTTGCTAAAACCAACCAACAGAGCGTTTTCTGTAAAACTGGTGTTTTTTCAGAGAGCCTTTAGCCTCGGAAAAAATAAATTTAAAAAAAAAAAAAAAAACCCCAAACCCCCAAAATCCCCACAAAACAACCCCAAACAAAAACCAAACTAAAACCCTCTAAAAACACATTGCTACAACAGAGCAGGTAGTGGATACTATCAAAAACTCAACAGTTCTCTGTGTTCTGAGACATTGTACTGTTTCCCTACACATAGAAAGAATTGCGATAGTTAAGACAGAATCATAAAAAATGAAATGTAGATGTAGACTCGGAACTACCCAATTAAAGAGCAACTTTTTCCATTTACCACTACAGGTAAATGGTAGAGTAAGAGTATGTAAGAGTATGGACAGAGTACGTACACAAGAGCAATTCTCCACAATTTTTGCACAGGCTAGACTTGACACAACCATTCCTTTAAGATGGTACCAACACTGACATTATAACCCCTAAACTGGAGGGATGCCAAAACAGGTCCAGTGTCCTTATCTTTAAGCCAACAGAAGTTGTTCCAGTAGCTACAGTACCAGAAAACACTGGAAAGTACTAGCCCTATCCAAGAGCTCAAAACACAAAGGGACTTGTTATAACCTTGGACGTGACTCTCCTCCATTCAGAACTTATAATGGAGACTTCAGCGCTTCACTATGCTGTATGGTTCTGTGCAAAGAGAAGGAAAAAATGCACTTGGAAGAAAGAATCACAGCATCACCTAAGGACAGGCCAAGATCACTCAGGCTGCCATAATCAAAAAGAGGATGGCAATGACTCCTCATATTGGGAGAGAGAATTGCTTAGCCCAGAGACATTCACTATTTGCAGGAACTAATCACAATAAAATTGTGATGATTTAACCACCATTCTTTTAGGAAAGCTGTTTAATGCTGATCTGCTGCTCATCAGGATTGTTTTCTTCAAACTGAAAGCCTAAGAAAGGCTTAGGCCAAAAGGAAAGCCATAAATAAGCTTAAAAATCAGCCTGATTATGCAGCAAACCAGAAAGCTTAAGATAAACCTTTTCAAGAAAGCATACAGAGATATTTTAACCTTAAGAGCTTGACTACACAAGGAAATCACTGAGCATAAATTATGATATGAATTTAACATGCACTAGCAATTCCTCACTAATTTACTAGGTCTGAATACTAAGGGTTTTGACTTAACACAGTCCATGGAGTATGTTAGGACTGCTGACGAAGTTATCCCCTCCTACTGTTTGCTACAGCCCCCTCCAAAGGACTTGTCAAAACCAATGAAGTTTAACAGCCCACACAACAGCTCCTTACTTGCTGCAGACTGGCATGTTACTAACATATCTGGCACCAAGTTTGGAAAGTTCTTCACAGTCACTATGGGCCATACTGTGGCTTGGTAACAATGGAGCTAAGTCAGTCACAGAGAACTGGGCCTAGTGACTCTGTCAGTCTTACCATTTTTGGCTGTGGCTAATAGTGAGTCAGTAACTGTATTTTGTTACAAGAATGCCTTTTAATCTATTTGCAAAGTGGATTAAGTAAAGGAAACTGTGAAATAAGAACATCCCTCTAAGTGTTAAATAAGAGCATCCAGAAGCAAAGCTATTGCAGAAGAGTATTACATGATACAAATTATTTTTAGCTTAAAATATGCAGAATACCAGAGAGAAAAAGAGAGTGTAAAATGGCCATATCAAATGAGAAAACGAAACCAACTGGAAATAACTCTTCCTAATGACTAGATCGAGTTTGCCATAGTATTCATGTGGCCTTTCAGACAGGACAGTTTCTGTATATAATGTAGTGGTCATTGCTCTAGAAGGGCAGGGCTTGCAAAAGTAAAAAAAGAATCTTTTTATCTAAAAAGGTGGGGGGCTTTTTAACTTCAGGCTCCCTGCCTGAAGTTCTGGGACTTGAAAGAGAAAAAGCATTTTCTCACATTCACTTTCATTTTCTTTCTCCCCTTTTATTAATAATGAGTGGTTTCAGAAATGTGATCACACTTTATGCACTTTCTCTGTCTTCACCTTTACACACTTTCACAGAAGCCTTCTATCAGAGCATGGCAATTCATTTAGCACCATCATTAATTGTTTACTAGATCTTTTAATTTTGAAAGAGAGGCTTTCCGAGCTCAAGGGACTACTGCAGTTTCTTAGCTGCACGAGAACTGAAGAGCAAATCTACATCATAAGTATGGCTGATCATCCTGAGAACCATATGTCAGATGGCATCTCGCAGAAGTAGAACACTGCGTTGGGGCTGGATTCAGAACAGCATGTGCTTTGAGTGGGGGGAACAGGAAAAGGGCAGAGGAAGACACACAACAACATTCTGGGAGAGGAATTCCAAAAAGGGATGACAGGTATGGATAACAACAAATGAAAACATGAAGTATTCTTTTCCTTGGAGGTTCAGAGGGAGTTAGGACAGGAAGACAAAGCCACAGAACTAACCTTGACCCAAAGAGACATTCTCCCAACACATAGACAGACAGTTGCCAGATACCTGGGTCAGGCGTAAAGATTTATGCTTTGCATTCCAACTGCAAAGTTAGGTTGTCAAAGAGGTTTCTGAGGTGGTCACTCATGGTGAGGATGTGAGACACACAGATATTCTGTTCATTGTCTTTAATTGTTACAAACACGCTGCTGCGCAGGATGGTACTATGCTTATTCAGAGATCTGGCCTTCCTGTCATTGATCTATTGCAATTGCACCTAGACTTTAAGCGTCAGGTGGATGTGAATTTTATTTTTAGTATCAACAGTCTTCTAAAAGGGATGGGTGGACCCCAGTTGGGTTGCTAGGGAAGAAAAAAAGAAAGGGAGAGAATTGGTGTGAATGTTAATTGTCATTGGGAAGAAGGTGGCAGGAATGACCAAATTTACACAGGAAGGCAAGTGAAGGACAAAAAGTTTGGAAAACAATGTGTTAATTTTAAAGCCTTTTGCCCATCCACAATCTTCCACATTTGCCATTTGTTTGTACTACCTCGGTTATTCTGATAATTTTTCTGGAAAAAAAGCTTATTTTCCCTGTTCTGTTTAGTCATTAGTCAGACTGAGTTTTTTCCCTCTGGCTACAGCAGAAAGGCTGAGGCAGGAGGATGCTAGCCTTTGCTCTACTGGCAGCAACACTTTGTGTGGTTTCATTCCTGAGAGAAAGGCTGCTTCTACCCATCGCTCCTAAAGTGCTTTTGGCCTTTCACTGGTGCATGGTCAACATAGCCTAGCACTAACTTAGACAACACAGTCAGCAATTACAGAAACTACCATTGGGTTAAGGTTGAGGATTCCCATTATAAGTCTGATTTCCAGTGTTTCTGAAGACAGAGAAGAGATTTAATGGAAGCTTCCAGGCTACAACTCAAGTGTTTTTTTCTTGCTGGTTCCTGAAATTTTAAGAGTTTGATAAAACAATCAGAAAGACAATCAGAAAACTGCAGTGAAATCCTAGTCCTCAGTGACATGGGTAGCTGACTAGCCACTAGAAACAGGGTGATAGGAGTTTTTGAACATGTACCTAAAAGTTCCCTTGGAATTTTGTGACCTATTAAAAACCCCCCAAAAACCCACATAAACCATTTAGGTGTGAAATAACAGGAGCTGACATGTGGTTTTGTTTCTTTGGTCCGCATGGAGACTATCATTACCTCGATATTGGTTTCTAAATAGAGACTCAAGGTAAATTTCTGAGAAATGTGAAGTTAAGATGCATTAAATTCCTGTGTGAACAGGAGAAGGGAAGTCACGCAGCGGATCGTTTCACAAGCCATAAATCTGGTACAGACTGTTGCAATATTTTAAGACTTCTAGATCTCTAACCCAAATCCACAAACTTTTCTGCCATAAATAAAGAGATCAAGAGCATACTTTTTAAAATGTACTTTGATAAACAGGCCTAACATTTGCACTTTTACTTAATTCCCCTTAATTAACAGTGTGAACAAGCTTATAACCCAGAAACTGCCAAAGCCCCATTCCAAATGAGAACAGAAAAGGGTCATCAATGAGGTTCATTAAAAAGGCTAATACTAGTGGGATGCTAACAAGATATATGCATGAAAGTGCTCAGCTGAAATTTTTTATGTCCTTTGCTCTTGCTTAAACTGTTGAAAATGTTGTGTACCTTCAATGGCTTCTTTAACATCACCTCAGTGACCCTGAAAAGTTTTTAAGCAAAATAAACACCTACAACCAAACTATTGGCTGTCTTGTGGTTCGGCTGTCTTCCACGCTCAGCACTGGCAACACTAGAAGAACTGCACTCTTCATCAGAAAGCAAAAGAAAACAAAAATAGTGTAACAGACAGTCCCCTGAATAAAAATATTGCTTGGTCTAATAACAAGGGAAAAGGATGCTTGACAACATTAAGAATAGCACACAAAGACAGTGAGTCATAGGGGGCAATCTACAAAGGACCACAAATCAAGGACAAAGGAAATCAGGGGGATATCAAGCAATGAAATATTAGCACGGGAAAACAAATCACATGACACTGTAAAACTCACAAAAAAAATCCCAAACTAGATAGGGCAGCTGGACTTGTCATCCTCCTGTGCACTGTATACCTACGGAAAACAAAAGTAAAAAACTATAATAGTGAAAACTGCAGGTTTCCTGGGCACCGTATGAGTATGGCTTTAGCTTAACGAGACAAGGTGCAAGCAGATGGCAAATAAGGTTCAGAGTGCTCTTCTTGGTCTGCTACCTCTGAATATTTGTTAAGTTAAACCTGGAATACTAAGCTAATGTTGCTGATTTGGGGAAGGACTAAGAGCCTGACTCAGATGATCAGTGTCTCACACACATGGCATTTTCCACTATCTAAATCAGCATGAGTGTATGCGTCAGACTGGGTTTTGCTACATAGTGCCATAGCCACCAAATCCCAACACCCTCCCCACTGCCCCTGGGGTGCTGCTCTATCCTCATTTCAACAAAGTATTTAAGCAGAGTCCTTTGTCCATTTGCATTTTAGAAAATACTCATGAAAATTCTTGAATTTAGGCTCAGACAACAATGGGACTTAATCAGAGTTCTAAAAATAAGTCTGTATTTCAGTTTCTGCTGGACATAAGCAGGAGGTTGAAATGGGGACTTGTGTGCACAAAAAGTCTTACAAAGGCATGCCAGGAAAAGTTTATACCAGCTGTGCTGCACAGTATGTCAAAAAAAAATGAAGGCTGCAATGGTCTGCCTTCTCCTTATGTGGAGACAGGGGAAGGTTTTAGAATGGACAGATTATTCCTGTAATAAAATGCCCCCTTATTAACTCAGAAGACAGCCACAGGGAAAAGTTCAGAGGAGGATGGCAGGATGAGGTAGGAGGAGGGGAAAATCTCTTTGACATAGAAAAACTTTGTTGCATTTCTCCAGTGAACAAATATTAATACTTCATTTCTAGCCATCTAAAAAACAGACACAGCAAAATGTATCCCCAGCAGTAAAAGGCACTGCCCTATTACTCTCCTTCTGTACACATTTAAATCAAAGGGCAAATAAACGTTGGCAAACAGAAATGTGATGACTTACAGTATTTTCTTTGCTACAGTAGCTGGGAGGAGAAAAAAATCCCCCAGAAAGATTAAGAAGCAAATATAAAACTGATCTTGAAATTCCCATTTGTTGATGCCCCAGGGCAAGTACTTTTTCAACATTATACCTATTTTTGAAAAGTACCTGCCTATTGGGGCACCTATGCTACTGAAAGCTAGCCTGTTTTCAGATACAGAAACACTGACTCACTTGGTAAAAAAATAAATTAACCAACGCTCCCCTGATTAAAACAGGTATTAGACATCTAGAAAGTCTTCAGGAAAACATCTGTTGAAAAATACCATTTAATTTGGAGGGACTTTATCCAAAAGCGAGGGAAACTGAATGTATTTAAAAGGACCTGAATTTTAACCCCAGGAACGATTCCTCATTTTGTAAGCTGTCTAAACTGCAGATTGCAAATCAGGAGGAGAAGGATTAAACTCTATCCATCTGCAAACTAGATTACTGTTTTGCCTTAAAGGTTCCTTTTTCGTTTCCCCTCAATAATTTTGGCATTCACTGGCTAAATCTTTTATTTGTGGCACATATGCAGGCTGGAATAATGTTATTCTTAATGGACATAAGATGTTCTCACTGGCATAATTGTTAATTCTTAGGGAAACTTTCCTAAGATTACCTTACCCCCTGCCTATTACTATTCCAGCCCCTAGCAGGAGGGGATCTTTTATTTGATGTTTACTAATAGTGTTTATTTCAAACACACTTGATTCTTAGCATAGCTGCTGAGGTTCTGCTTGCACTTTAAATTTGCAGGTTTACTGCAAAATGCCAGGCACATTGAGATGAATCAAACTCATCTGAGCATGAATGAAATGTAGTGAGAAAGTCCCTTCTGGCATCATTTCTGGGATTAGTAATTTGTGAAATTGTGGTGATGCAAGGGAACAGCATGAGAAAGTAATTTCCTTCTCCTTTGTCCAGTCTAAATGCAAATCTGAACTTTCTTGGCAGTTCATTTGCATATTAATGCATATAGTATTCCACTCCAGAGATCACTTCAGATTTTCTAAATTAAGTTGGGTGGGTGGGCTGAGGGAAAGGGGTCATTTTTGTCATACTAGCACAAATATTCTTAGATACTTTACCACAAAGACAGAAAGCAGGCAATTATTTTACTTGCCCTATCTCTATTTCAATTTGCCAACTGGACCACTGAGGAGATGCAGAGGATTAAAGGCAATGGTTGACCAAAAGGAGGGAAACGCTTCATGTCACTGAAGAACAAACATGATGAAATTAAGAAAGGGTAAGAGTGCACACCAGTCTAATTAGCATTTCTTCCTAGTAGCTTGGGAAATGTCAGCCACCAGTTGGTGGCAAAATAAAGATGTAATGTGAGTAATAATGAATTAAATTGTGGCTATTTGCATTGAAATGTTAAGATAATGATCTGAAATTACTATTGTAAATATTCCCCTTGACAGTTGAAAATTGGACTTACAGCTAATAGTACTTTGGATGAACTTTAAGTCATGAAATCACTTTTAATGCTTTACACTCCTTTTGGCTATGACAGTGAGTTTCAGAAAGTTAATTTACCTCTGTTTTGTTCAAGCTGTTTGGTAATTGATGCATACATCATGGAGGTTTTAACGAACAACTACAGGGACTATTTACCCTATCCACTAAGTATAACTGAAACACTTGATTACTACTCCTGAGCAGAATAAACCAATAGTCAAGCACAACAAATATTTTTGGCTGGGGACTGGAGGAGGTGAGATCAGTAAGGATCTATTTAAATGCAAAGAAAAAGGCAACATTTTCAGAAAATGCTTGAACATTTCAGATACATCTTCTTGCATTAGCTGCAATTTATAGTTTTGCTGTTAGCATTACAAATCACTTAAGGAGAATTTACGTCTGTATGTCTACAAACTAGTACTGTCAGAGTAAGGTTAGCTGATAAAATGGAAAAGCAGCAGATATCTTCACAACATCTGCTGTGTAAATAGCTTTCCAGGAATAGTGCATTTAAAATGAGGTTTTATTTCCACACTATAGAGTCTAAATCACTGTAACATTATTTTTGCCATAAGGCATGTTTTTATTTAAAGATAGATGATGTAAAAGCTTTAAGATTACACAGAATTATGTCATGCTCACAAAAAGTGGGTTTGCACAATTAAAAGGAATGCTAAAGACTTTTAAAGAGTGATGAGGCTTTTGAGCATCTAAACTGAGATCTCTTTAGATCTCTGATAGCTCTTGCTTTCAGAGAGTACTCACTTCCTGGAGGTGTCCTGCAATGGGCAGTGAAAAATGGATGCACTTCAAACAGTCACAAGTTTTTCAGATGTAACTTACAGGGCTAATGAGATTCAGACTACCAAATCTATATTCAGTATATCAATCCCCCAAATCTGTATGAATACTCAAAACTGCCTTTTTGAACTCCCCCAAAAGTCTGCCCTAGCCTAAGTCCTGCCTGTTTGCAGCTGCCAGTAGTCACAGCTCTTAATGAACTTTCAAGAGATGGGTCTGTAGGCCCCAGTCTCACAATCTCCTGAAGTCAAACAGCTGTTTGTTTTCATGCACTGACTCTAGCATCGAATTACTGAGCCAAACTACCTTCTGTTATTTATACGGATCAGCCACTTTGTTGATCATCTTCCCTTTAGTTATTGGAAATACATGTTATATATATGAAAAAAATATAGAAGAATAAAAGCCAGACACTGTTAGTACTTTAAATGGTTTTGTAAAGAAAAAAGGCCCTGTAGTCTGACTATATGCAGCTTACAGTGCTTCAGGTGTTAACTGTTAGCTCTTTTTCTGGATCTGTGCAGCTTCCACACAGTGTTCTTAACTGGGTTACCAGAGACCAGATGAAAAATAAACTCTATTGAATCATCTTGCATTTCATATACGCTATGTTATATTTAGGGATGTAACTAAGCAGAAATACTGTCACTGTATTTGTCACGCATTATCCTACTGCGGGAACAGTAAAGAAACATTTTCTTTTCCAGTTCACATTGAGAGCCAAGTGAGTCGCTGAATTTCTGGTCTTCCTAAAATTTCGTATTTTAGTCCTTCTGTATTATTTTTCTGGATAGATAAAACATATTTTCCATCTCTACAGAAATGTCATTGTTTAGGCAGCACAAAGGCCTTATCAATGAACAAATATCCCCTATTTGCTATGTCCAATGCTGTGCATCCAGGACTGGATATAAAGCTGCATAGGCTCCCACAGCCTGAGGGAGTTAAGTAAGAAGAATTCAAGGTATCTTGGAAAAATACTGGGAGAATACACTGGTATTCCCACTAGTGGGAAACCAATAAGCATCCCTGGGTACCTCTCTCAAATTGTGAAAGCCTAAAAATGGCATACAACACATAGCCAAAAACCTGGAAGCAAGAAATATTGTATTGACAATGTAAAAATTTTAAGGTACGGTGTAACACATTTGATACAGGCTCTTGGTGCCACCTCAGTATCAAGATGCTGTATTGTGGGTACATTTTCTGCAATGCAAATCTGCGTAAAGCATGGATGAATTTGTGACTTCTGTAAGTGATCTGTCTTGAAGCGGAGTTATTCAGAGATAGAGCCTAAATGACAGCTATCTGGGGATTTGGTCAAAAGTGACATGGAATGCAGACAGCTGAATGAGAAATTGAGGTGGAGAAGATTCTGCCTTGGAGCCATCTGCCCTGCTAGTCTCCTTCACTTCTTCTAGCTCCTGTTCATCATCTCAGTTGCTGCTTCTACACTCATCTCCATCACGGAGAAGCATAGAAAAGACATGCCAAATAGCTGCATATCTACTTACAGCTTTGATGCGGTGAGTGAAATGCTTATGTGACAGACTTGCTAAAGATCTGACTTTTGTCAGCTGTGTTTATATTTATATATTTGATCAGAAAAACAAAGATGGGAAATGCTATAGATGTGAATACAAGTTTGATCATACACTCTTAAAGCTCTTCACTTTCCTATGTTGCCTCTTACCTTAGCATTAACAGCTTCAGACATTTGACTGCCTTGATTTTTAAGGGGGGGGGGGGGAGAAAGTTGCTTCTTGCTTACAGTGTTACTATTTAAACAGTTCCAGTTAAGTTTTGAAAAGCACCTTCCTTTCAGGTCAATAAAATGGCTGTAGGCCAAGTTCCCATCTGTGCTTAACTTGTATTTGCTGGCTGGAGACAATTTTCTACTAGGCCTATTTAAAAGGAAAGCAGTGTAGCGTGATAGCTCTCTGTTAGCTTGTGTCTAAATGTAAGTTTGGTAACTATGATATCTTAAAAGTTTCAGTCACACAGATGTAATATATCCCATATTCTAATTTTGCCCACAGACAAGTAAAGCCTTAGTGGTAAAAGTCAGGATACTCAAGTTGCACTGCAATCATTTACTAAATAAATCCCAAAGCATTCTAAAGAACGCAGCTCTGAGGTGTCCTAGAAGAGGCAAAAGAAAAAAGTTTCTCATGAAACTGAACATACTTTCTTTTCCCCTTTCCTGCTTCACTCCCACATATATGCCCCAGCTAAATGAACTGATGACTTCTATTTTCTCTCTAAGTCTTGTCCTTTCTCTTTGTGAAGGAATACCAAATATTTCATCAAAACATTCTGGAAATTCCTACATTACTATACTACTATTCTGAGGCCAGTTCTTACTGTACAAAGAGACACTATTCCAACAAGAGAGACCCCATTCCACAAGGGAGACTCCCCTGTGCAGTTAACAAGATCCTGAGACAGGAGGTGCTTTAATCTACAGACAAAGCCTCAGCTTTCAGGCCTCTTGATCCCAAAGCTTAAAAGTCCTGAGACTTGAGCAATGCAGCTGAGGAAACATGGAACCTTCCTTACTCAGTCCATAAGCAGACAGGTCTAAAGCTACTATTGTAAATTTCCCAGCTCCACCTTCATTCTGTCATGCTTTTCCAGCAGACATTGTACTTCAGTGGAAAACAAGCATAATAATGTCATCAAATCTCTGCTTGGTTAAGAGTATCACCAAGTCATATTAAAATTTAGGAAAAAAAATTGGTTTCAATCTGATACTGAAAAATGCCTCCTCTCTCCTTCCTCATCCCCTTGTGCATATTACCACAAACGAATCAGCCAAATGAATGTATGATCTTCGCTTCATCTGTAGGTCCTGTCTTCTCTCTCTGGAATGGAACTGCAGCCATTGAAGTATCAGTACTTTCATAGGAGTGGCCCTGCATCTCTGAGAACGAGGAAGAACATCTTCCCTAATTCGTGGCAAAAGTGAAGCCAGAAAAGGGAGAGAATTTGGGGTGACAACACTGCACAGCAGACCTAAAAGATACAGAAAGTTCACAAGAGAACACCACAGTACGTCTGCAAACAGACATATTGCAAAACATACAGCAACAACATAAGAAACAAAGCAGAACAAGAGATGACAAGGAGAGGCTGATCGGACATTTTGGAAGGCTGAAGACAGGTTGCCTGAAACGCTGACCTATTTGATACATAGGTCAGCCTGCCATATGTAATGAGCTGTTGCAGTATGTTGTAAAACTGCTGCAAGAAACCACTGCTATAGCTTTATCTCTTTCCTATTAGGAGTAAAGGTCAGGCACAAGCTCCTTCTGTTGCTCTTGGCTGTTCTGAGTGAAGGCCATGGAAGGAACCCATTACAGAATAAAAGTGAATTGCTCCAGGCTCCTAAGTTGCATTGCCAGTGGGGAGGCATACTGCTAATAAAAATGGTCTAGTAGTAAATCATTTAATTTCTTGGCGGCTCCTACCCCCATCTTCAGATGGAAGTTGCTGTTTTAAGAGCTTTAAAATTCAGCTCTGATCAGGAATGAATTCAGTTGTTTGAAAAGCAGCTGTTTGAAACAGCTTTGCTCCTTCTTTAGCCTCAGTGGAGCTTGAAATCAGCTGCTGATAGGGAGATACAACTGTACAATCCTCTAGGTTTTGGGGTTGGTTTTTATTCTTTTAAATAAATTACAATGAAATGTCTTTTCTCATTAGGATGCAGTTTCATCAGTCTTGCTAAGGCTTGCTACAGAAGGACCACCCATAGGTCTGTTAACTCATGTGAGAGCCACAGAGCCTGGGTTCTACGTGTGCTGCTCTCTGCTGAGTGGTTTCAGGAAACCACTCCATTCTCCTGTGCTTTTGTGCCTGGTCCAGTTTTAGGCCATCAGCTCTTCAGGGAAAAGACTGAGTTTTATGTAAATTTATGTAAAAATGAATGTGTCTAACATCAGGTACTGTTATTATATGACATAAATATCATAATGAAATAAAAAATAATTCTGACATTTTGGTTTCCAAATACTATGCTATGCTAATTGGGGGGCGGGGCTTGGACCATAACTGACTCATTAGGATCATTATAACTTTGAGGTATATTCAAACTTCAACTTGTCTTTTCTTTTACCTTCCCTTAGAGACTTCCTGTTTCACTTATACCATATTCTGCCCCATCTTGGATCTGCAAGATATTAGCCTGCTTACACAAGCGTTCTCTGTGATCACCCCTACCACTACACTGCTCCAACTTCAAGCTGGTCACCAGTTTACTGGATTAAGAATCTGAAAGTAAAGAATACTTCTTAGCTGTATGTGCTGTATCTTTATGACGGCTGACAGTGATGCATTATTACTGCAATCAGAATGTTACTTTTAAATATTCATGGAATTGCATTATTTTTCTTTTGTCTTGTCCGATAGCTGAGATTGATAGATTTTAACGGTCCCCCTTATTGATCTTGTACTTTGCACCAGCCTAGTTTATTGACCAATTTCATTTTAAAGGGGCTTATGTACTCTACAAAATTAAGGTAAATTAGTACATTTCTTGCACTTCATAAAATCTGCAGAGACCAAACATTGCCATGAAAAGTGCTTACATTCTACCGAGACGACTACTTTGACTATGAGAGGGTTTAGGGGATGTGCAAAGGTTTTAATGAGCTTCACATAATAGGACCCTCTGCATCATAAAATAAGATTCTGAAAAGCAGACTATATTAGGAAAAAGAAAGCTTAAGTAAACATATAAAAACAGTTTATTATATTTTCTTCACGGCACAGTTTAAGTTACTTACTACCAATTTTAACACAAAAATAGATTTGTGTGACTAAAGAAGATCACTTATACACTTCAGTGTAGGTATCCCACAGCTAACCTATTTTCCCAAAGTGACATAAAAAATTAGTAAAAGGAAATCAAGCAGTTTTGTGATACCATGCAGAGGAACAAGTGTTTCTGATGTGTTTAACAAAATTAATTAGAATGAGACTGGCAAAAATCTGCTGCTTAAGAATTAATTCTTAGGTTTGCAAAGTATATTGTGCTTTTCTTACTTTTCATGCTAGCGTAAGTATTTCCTGTTTTGTTGTTTCCAAAAACATTAATATCATCATCAACAGTGGGTGGCAGGAAGTGGAAGAATCTCATCTAAGTCATTCCATACCCATCTTTTTCTTCATGTCTAGCATTCCATTAGGTATCAGAGATAATACTTTAAATATAATCAAAAGAAGGTAGTTATTAATCCTGAAAAGTAGAGAACTGGGTCATTCTTCACTTTTGTTAAAAACAGAATGTGACTAAAAAAGCTTGTAGGTTTCTCTGAAAAATTGTAACATTTTTCAGAAAAATCTGAATAGATAAAGAAAAAAAAGGAACAACAGGAAAAAGATAAAAAAAAGAATTTAAAAGATATTTAAACTCTAAGTTATGAAACCAATGGAAAGCCTTTTCAGTTCCAACTTTGTCTTAGGCTTTGGTTTGGATGAAAGTATGTTCAAGTCCTTACAGTACCTGACTTTGAATCAGAGTTCCAGCTATTTCCAGCTCTGCTACTACTTTTCCTACTACTTACTACTAAATGCTCTGCATTTTCAAACACAATGTTTCCATTTCTGTGCTTAATTTTCCTTCCTACTTCACCAATAACGCAAACTCCATCAACTCACAGAGCATCTTAGAACACAAAAATATGAGCAGTGACTTATGGTACTTATGGTAATGGGATGCAGTTATACACTGCAATACACTGCTATTTTTAATTTGTTGGACTGACCTAGAGATATACATGACTACTGCAGTATAGAGTGACTCAGTTATTTAAACAAGTAATGCACAAGTCACCTATTTTGTGTGATAGCAAATGATAAATGATAAAGAATTATAGATTCAGAATTTCAGCCTCAGGTAATTATAGACTCTGCAGTCAGCCTCCAGTAAGCTGTTGATGGGTACATACAATCCCCCAACTGTTCAGAACTGTGCCTGTATGCTTTGTAATAACTGTTTTGGCTGATGGCATTCAGGTTTTACTTTAGAACACATTATTATACAAGAACAAATAAAAGGCTAAATATTTTAGCGACTCCCTCTTTGCACTTTAAACAATAAACATTTTTTCCATTATTGCAGATGTACCTTGGCTTTTTGGGATATACATTGTATGTACGCATAAACTCTGTTATCTACCACATATTCGTGATTAAAGCTTCCAAGCAGATTGTAAAGTACAAATACTACTACAAATAATATATAGCATCTCTTTTGATTTCAAGTAGCTGCTCGAAAACACAACTGAAATGCCTAGTCTCTTATTTTCTTTTCAGGTGATAAGCTCTTAACAGTACTTCAAGAAAATGTTGTAAGGAATTTTTGACACCTCTGAAAAAATTAGTAATTTTGAAAATTAAATGTAGAGTAACATTAATAAAGTAAGCCTTTCCCACATTTCTTTGCTTGCATTCTTTCAATAAAAAGTCATAGAAGACAAGTTCAACACCCATCAAGTCCAATACTGTATTTCTACTGTGCTCCCTTCTGGTTCTTCATTTAAAATTTCAGATCCTTTGAACTTCACCCATCTTCCTTTTTTCATGTCTTGCTCCCCTTCCCTAGACAAGTTGTTTTCAGCTTCTGTATCCCTATCTTCTTCCAGAAGGCTGATAATTTTCCTTTCACAACAGCTGAAACTTGGTAGTATCCAGTAAGGACCACAGTGGATTTCAGAAACAGGACAAACACAAAATAATCATGTCTAGATATATCCTCCCAGCCTCCAACTATCAGTAGTTAGTGGGCTTCCTATAAAGCCTGATTCAGAGGCTCTACAGCCCTGATGGACTTTTCCTCTATGAAATTGTCTAACCCTAATTTATACTCTCTGCCTCCACAACAACCTGTGGCAATGAGTTCCACAATTTCAGTATTGTTGAGCAAATGTACAGCTGACAAACATAGACTTATTACTCATTTTAGTGCAATTTCTATGCTTGTCAGTTTAAGAATGTGTCCTTAAATGCTTATGGGATATGCACATGAGCCTGACTTTTATAATCTAAGACATGCAAATTGGTCTTTATACCACTGTAAAACCCATTAAGTCAATGGAGTTTCACATGGACATACGGTCTGCCCACACAGATTGAATTACAGGTTGAGGGCTATAATTGTAGCAAACAGCACATAATTACTAGAATGACACTCTCTTTGTTACCTCTGAACACTGAGAATATTTCCTATACTAAAAAGGTTATTCACAAAGACAGCACAGTTCCTTCACAAAAAATTAAACGAAAAGCTACAAGAAAGCCATAGCCTATTTTTAATACTTCCATTTGTCATGAAGTGACAGAGAAGTCAAAACTTCAAATTAGTAAAATAAGGTAAAAATGTATATGAAACTTCAGTAGTCTGGTAGTTGCATTGTGCAATTGTACTCATCAAAAGCTACCCTGACAGATTTTTCATACTAAGTTAAAGGAAAGTATAATTATTTGTTTATATTTGGAAGTTCTAAGAATTCTGTGTACATATTTCATTTGACTGTATCACAAAAGAATAATTTATTGGAACTACCTAACAAAAAGCTCCCAAACCTGGCTGTTTCAATTCCTCACTCATTTCCTTCAGAATGTCTTTTTTATACTACTGTAAGATTTCATCCCTCCAGCCCTGTGCTGTAAACTTCTAGACTGTAACAAACCTCAGCCTCAAAAATGTCAAACACAATGAAAAATGGAAATCACCATAGAGTAAGCTGGTCTCGGAGCTCCTCTGTGCCTCGCTCACTCTGGCTCCCAGGTCCCTGCCTGAGCTGAATATGCAAGCTTACCACTACCACCCACACTGTTGTTGATTCTCTGTGCTATGTTACTAAAGTGAAGTTCACAGAGAAAAAAGCATCCATCCAATTCTCCCCCTTCTCTCCTCTTTTCCTCCTGCTTCCTTAACAAGAACATAGCATAGGAGCTGTAAATACATAAAAATAGTTACATTTTGAACAATGCCTGTTTTTCTTAACCACCACCATAAGACACACTTGCTAAGGACTTCTGTGAAAAACAAGAGTTTTAAAGAACGTACCAGTATGTTAGAAAAAGTCTACAGGGCTGATCTGGGAATATATTCTTCTTTTAATTTAACAATTACACTGACTATAAGCCAGGGAAGGAGAGGGTCAGTGTCTTTAGACTTGCTATGTTATGACATAAATACAGAATATGATACATGCCTTAATATTTGGTTTGATGGTAAAAGAAAATTCTAAGAATTCTAAAAAGGAATATTTGGTCTGCTATGTCAGCTTTAGCAGTCAGGTGAACAGAGTTTTCCCCACAGTCCCACCATAGCCTGGCTGGGGCAGGCAGCAGCTAAGGGAAGGAAAATACTTTCCTTTTAGCTTAAGCTTCTTCTAGAAGAGAGGAGGCAAGATCAACCTTTTGGTAATTGTAAAACAAGAATTCAAAAGCAGCTTTTCAAAAGAACCTCTGTATTTCCTCAATGCTCTTTCAAGATCTGTGTGGCCTCAGTGTCTGTCCCAACACTGACAGAGACATTGCCACAGGAGATAACGATATGGAGGAGGACGATGTGCTAGAGAAATCAAACTGAGATATAGAGAACCAGAACGAGGTGATTATATCAGGCACTCTGATGTTACATTGAGCTATTGTCTAGTAGACCTAAAAGGAGTTTGATTTTTATTTCCATGCTAGATCGTGTGATACTTTTTGTTTGTTTGCTCCGACAACCCTAAGGCAAGCTCAAGTGCTTAGTTAGTGAAATGTTCCTTTAAAAAACACAATTTAGTTCGGCTCTGTTTTCCAGCAGATCTTATTCTAACAAGCAGTAAGACCAGATGCTTTGGTGGTGTGACATTGTTTCAGTGAAGTTAAGAGAACTAGAATGATTTAAGACCCCAGCTGAGGAGCCAGCTGCACACATGGAGTTATTAAATTACAGGAAGACAAACAATGACTACCTGTTTGAAGTATATGGATTCCTACTGGTTCCTCACGACTACATGCGTGCATTTGCACACTTTCTGACACAAGTTTAGCTTGCTCAGGACAACGCTTAACATGATTTCAGTGTGCACAGTCACACGTTATAGATACATGCATCCTGCTGTACAACAAGCAGCTCTCTAACTCACAGTGACTGGCACAGGAACAATTAATTCTGACATGCAAGGTTTTCTCACAGTGTGTGGGCTCTTTTAAATTATTGATAGTGATTTGGAGAATACAGAACCATGAATAACAGTGCAGCTGTTTCAGCTGCTTTTTTATGGACAAAAAAGACAAACAAATTATATGTCTTAAGTGACAGTCTATGGAGATTAAAGGTAATTTACCTTCCTCAAACCTAAGGTTTTAAAAAAATATTAAACAACAACTTTGATATCATTCTCTGAAATCAAAGAACAATGAAAGTACTTGGAACCCTGCTGATTAAGAATACTGATTTCCCAGAACAAAAATTAAAAACTATAATTTGAATCAGACTGTGTTTTTAATAATGCTCATGTGTGAATTTCATTGTCATAATCCAACTTCAGCAGTTCTGCAGACCAGCTGAGGTCCTCGGTGGTGCATGCAATCAGAAATACACCAGCATCATGGCAGGCATGATAGTGTAATGCAAACATATATTCAATTGATATGACTTCTGTGATTAAAAACATTACAATATAAAACAATCATCGAGAGTTTACTTTTAATTTTCTTTTTAATCAGCTTTATTTTAATCAGAAAACTGTATCTAGTAAAGCTCATTAAATGACATCTATAAGGAAAAAAATAAAACCTTACTACTATGTTGGTAGTTTTTATGTAAAGTTGAGAGTTAATTTATGGCCAATGAGCAAGTCATAAGCAGAGAAACCTCCTGAAAAATACTAGATATGATACAATGCAGTCATTTATTTAAAAAACCTCAATGTATTATTTTCAGCAATACTCTCTAGTAAGCTGTTTGTAGCATGAAAATCCATTCTGTTGAAATCAAAACACTATCATCATCATCAGGAAATGCATGACTGTATTAATCTGCATTTTATTTTTCTTTATAAAGACTGCCAAAAAGATGGACTAACAGCTTTTGCAGTCTTTAATTGCCTTTTAGGGCCAACGCCTCTATTATTTTTCACCTAATCTCTGTAAGACTAGAGATAAAGTGGCTGGCTTTCACAAAATATCTTAATGAGCAGGTGTTAGTCTAGAGAGGGGTCTGGGAAAAAAAGACCCAGTCTGGAGCAGTGAGCTGAATCGATGCCTCCCATTTCCCAGGAAAACTCAAGCAGCTCCTGGCGCCACTTGGCTACTGCTGGTGGTAGTAGGGCTTACTGAAAAGTATGAAAGGATTTAGTGTTACTCTGATGCTCAAGTTAAAACAAAATGCTTTGTGTAGATTTTCACGGAAATGTGATTAGTGATGCCTAGCATTGTTTAACCAACTTCCAGCACTGCAATGAAACAAAACCCAAAAAATAATGCTGCGTGTCTTGTTCAAATCAAGTTCTTTCCCAAGATGGCTAAACTTAGCAAAGAATGATCCACTGAATACAAGATGTTCACAAGTCTGCAGATATTGTTGCTATCTACCCACTTAAACTATTAGGTTGGTAACTGTCTTTCATATTAATATTGCATTGTTTTAACAGAAATACTTCTGGGACCAAGCTTTTAATTAACACTGTGACCATTTCCCAGAATTGCTGCAGGAGGAGTCATTCTGGTAGAGAACCTGAGGGATGGAGAGCATCTCATCTATGCACCTGAGAAAGAGAACTACCCACAACTGGGAAATACCAGGCCGCAAACAGGGTCAGTGTCATATGATACAGTAGTAACAAAAGTTACTATTTAAAACTTGGCATGTTAGTTAGGAAGCTGGTGTTGGATTAAGACTGTGCACATGATCAACTATGGCTCAGCTATAAGCAATACCTTGCCAAACTATATACTTGATCCCTTCTAATCATGTGACAATAACCTAATGTGTCAAGGGAAGTATACTGCAATGCAAATTATTTTTCACCATCTGTTTATTGTGTAAATATTTTTACTCCCTCCATTAGTTACCATCTGCAGGATGATACCAGTCAGTTTGTAAAACTTTATGTCAAAAAGCAAAAAGTGCAATAGAGCCAATTCACCATCACTAACTTCTTCGCAATATTCATACAGAATTAATGACCACTGTTCTATTATAAAGACACAATTCTATCTGTTCCTAAATCAAATCAATTAATTGTAAATGGAATTAGAATTTCTTATTTAGTAATTTAGATGTCTAAATTATAAAAATCAGACATACTGTTACGCACAGGTTAGTTTCACACCAGGTTTCCACTATATCTGGTTGTAAGAAATTAGTAATGTTATTTACATACTTAAATAATGACTCTGACAAACTGAAGGGAAAAAAAAAAGTGTTACACCACAGAACTGCCAAAAACTATTTGCTTTCCATTAACATGGCTAAAAAAAATAAAAATAAATCACTGAGTTACATGTAACCACATGTATTTTAGAAGGTTGATTCAGAAAGCGCCCTTGAGAAGGCAAATTATCTGGACTTATTGCTTATTCTTTCAGCGTATTTTTTCCCAGAGCTCTTAGCTAATTAACATTTTTAGTTCACTGATATTAGTTAAAGGCATGCTTACTTATGCCTGAAATATTTTCACAATTAAAACATTGAAGTTTTAATATTTTGGTCATAAGAAAATTTACCATTTTGTTCAACCCAACATGTTTTGTATTCTGTTTGGTAGGAAATACTGAAAAAATGTTCTCTTTATAACAGAAAATTCTAATCTACTAATTTTCTCATGCAGATACCAACATTATTGTTCCATGAGCTTTAAAAAGGAGATTTATGTAAATGGTTCATAATAAAGATCAGGAATCTATAGGTGTCAGGAACATAACCTTAGTAGTATTACAGCAGCACCAAAAAAATTATTAAAAGACGCATGATATGTATCCATGAGATATATATAAATCCTTATATACTACAGCATTAGCTGCTCCTCTACTTCAGTGCAGAAGTACTGGTGAAATACATGCTGGCTTGCTAACTGTTCCTGTCAGTGAGGTGCATTTTTTGTAGAAGCTTAACCGTCAATAATGCATGCATAACCTGGACAAGAATTTGAGCACTCACAGCATGCACTCTTTTCATTAAGGGGACAAGCAGTTTCTCCCTACTCTAACTGAAGTTTTGCCATAATCATAACATGGCATTCTGGCTAAAGGAGTACATGCCAGTTCATGCTACCCATTCTGGAAAGAAGCACTTGCAGCCTGCTTACCAGTGGCAACAATTAAAAGATTAAATTCAGACGCAGAACCCGTTTTTGCAGCATTCAGGTAAAGAGTCTCAATGATCAGAGTGTGCAATGCTTCACACAAAGGCCTGTAACCCCTAATTTGTGGGTATGAAGTACAAGGAGATTACTGATTCTGGTTCATAAATATTTAGGATATCTTGTCCTTCTTGCGGGTGCATGTCTATTTATTTGGTGATATTTCTGAGGCACACATACAGCAGCAAGGCTATGATCTTATAAAAATACCATCTACCTTCCTGTTCCCCCATGTCATTTCCCAAGTACCTTTTCCCTTCTTTGTTTCCAACTGCTTCTCTTGCAGAGCAGAAAATGGGAGAACATTGCATGCAAATTCAATCCTCACTACAAACAAACAGCGCACACACAAATTGGGCAAGTGCATACCAGTTCTCTAACACAGAGTTGTGACCCACATGTAGAAATTCACCATTCCAACATCTAGCTCTGGATATTTAACCTTCATTGTGTGTGTGTATATATATATGTACATTTTTATACATATTTTTAATTTTTTATATATATAGTTTTTAAAGAATCACTAACAGATCCAAATAGAGAATTGATCCATATTGATAGGTAATGTAAATACATAAAGTGCATCTACACTTTGGCCAAAGAATGAAGAATTTGCAGATATACATTAAATGACTCCAAGGATCTTTAGAACTAACTACATAGGGGGAAAAAAAAAAAAAAATCTATGGTTAAATCATTTAAAAGACTAACGCTGGCATATTTACCAGAACACTCTCCGGAACAGTTGCACCCATTTTACAAGCCAACAGTCACATGAAAACAGCAAGCAGATTTACATTTTTTAAAGGTCTAAAGTGGTCAGATTGGTTCAGTGGTTCTTAGAATACACAATCTGCTATTTGCCACTGCCAGATCCAACTCTTACAAAACAGAATGAGAAAGGTGAGGGTGACTTTTATGCTGCTGACATCTGGATTTACTATTGTTCAAGTGCATTTTAAATGGGAAAGATTAGGCTTTAAAAGAGGTATCAATGTAAAGCATACATAGAGAGTACTAAATATTGAAGTATAACTGACCAATGGGAACAAACACTGAAATGCTAAATGAATCTCCACATCTCATGGAGGCTCATTAACCAGACAGTTGAATGCTAGAAAGTTCTTCTCACATTCTCTGTAGGTCATGAATTGAAAGGTGATTGGATAATGAGGGAAGATGCAAAACACAGTTAAAAGAAATAAGGAAAATTGGACTTCAGAGGGACTGAGAAATAGACATTTTGCAGCAGAAGGAAAAACGTGGCAATTTAATGTACAGCAGCAATTAGTTTTGTTCATAATGAAGAAATAAATCATATCTGAAATCTGGATCAAAAAATCACTTAACCACCTCTGTAAGTTCAAGTCTAAGTAAGCCTCACAATTTCATTGGGACTTTTTAACAAAAAAGAATGAAAACCTGAGTAAGTCTGTGAAGAGATTTTTTAGCTCTTTTTCTACTTAGCCTTCTTTTTCTTCCATATATTGCTGGAATACGTGGCTCTTACTTATTGCATTGAATTCAGCAATATTCAACATCTCCTTGGAGCAGTACCATGCACCTTAAATATCATGTTCTTGAAGATGTCAAGGTAAGTCCATGAAAACATATTTACTTTTCTATTAATAATTTCAGAGACAAAGATTAATTATAATGTATAGCACTACTATATAAAAAAGAAAAAAAGTCTGATATGCTTGGCCATAGATGCACAGGATGTTTCTTCAGGTAAATTAATTCTAATCTGTAACATGATTACTAAGTGGCCAAAAACACTCTTGCCATTTTCTTCAAAATGCATACACAAGGCTCCAGCCACTACTGGCATTCTGATTAACATGGTTCATGCACAGAACAAGGTCAGAAGAAAAACAGATTGTGGCTTAAAAAAAAAAAAATAAATCTAAATGTATACTTTTCCCCCACACACACTTGGGAAATTTTAACTTGTTCCTCCTTAAGCTCTTCAAATCCCTTCTTGCACGACCAACTTATTCTAAAAAATACTAATTATTTAGGGTTTTGACAATATTATACATGTAGAGTTCTCCTCTTTGCAATTTCCTCTTCAAGTTCTCCATTTAGTAGGGAAATCAATTGTTAACAGCTTGCATTTTACTATTACGTAATTCCTAAATTTCCACTTGCCTTACTGGAATTTTCTGCCTGAAAATAATAGTTTAACTCACAAATAAACAATTCTCCAAGTGTGTTCTGCATTGGGGTGGAGGAGTATTCTATTTTAAGTGATTTCTATTTGTTATTGAAACTATTTCTCCATACTAAATCTACTTTTGAAGGAATCATATTAAGGAGGAATAGAGGATTGTGAAACTGTTATTCTTCTGGCCTTGAAAGACTATTTAAATCTTTTCTACAACATGATATAGGCCAAATTGAATTGGATAGCATGTAGGGGGATTACCACGTGGTATCCACACATCATCCCATTAATCACACTCTAACCTCTCAAGCTGTTCAGCACCCTATCCTCACACATTATAGCCAGATTTTTCAGTGGAGCGAAGGATAAGGAACCAGATGGAACCTGGTGGTTTCTGCTTTTTCACTACCCAGAGATTTTATCTCCTCAACTGTTTTTAAGCTTTCAAAGATGGCAATCATACATCTCCAAAACTGTGTATACAGAAAGCTTTTCATATGTTCAATTTATTAGGCCTAGATCCATTAAACATTAATCTCTTTGCCCTAAGAGTTGAATTGAGAACCTTATATTAGGCAGCCTCTACACTCGTTGTCTCTGTTTGGCATACAGAGAACTTGGCAATTTGTTGTTCTATAAAAAATTGCTATTATGAGTAGGGGAGCTGCTTTGAGACAATCAGTAGGAAGTGGGAACCTGAGTCAGCCAAAGCTGCACCTTTCCTGAAATAGGTATATCAGACTTCCACTCTCTACAGTAAAGTCTTGCTAAAGCCTGAGAAATAAACTTGGGAAAACAACCAAAACCCCAAAATCCCTCAAAACTCCTTACGGAACCATTAAATAAAAAGCTCTGAAAATAAACCTTTACCTGTATGCCTATATAGAATGGTCTGTTCTTGCAGCTGTGCTTCAGAGCAGCATCCTGAGTGGGGCAGACAGTCCCCTCAGGGGCGCAGGAGACACCGCCTTCCTTCCTTCCCTCCCTCCGAAACTTGCCTTTGAGGCTGCTCCGTTACCAACAGCAGCACGAGGTGCCCTGCTTGCTGCCTGCAAGGAGACAACCAGCGTCCCCCTCTCCTCGCACCATTTCAGCACAGGGCAAACGAGAGCCACCTTCTCTTCAGCCAGTCTCATCTTCCTCAGCAAACCACGAGAATATAGGCATATAACCACAAACGCACACTTAAACAATTCAACCAGCTACTACAGCCACAAATCTTACCTTACTTAACATCTTTTCCTATTCCGAAGGCAAAGCCTCGCGCTGTCTTTAAAAGGAAAACCAGAAATCCGCCGGCGTGAGGCTTTTCCTTTAAGTAACACTGACGGCCTCCATTCCTTTCACAAAATGGCGGTTCCCTCATAGCATGCAGGAGAGTGAGTGTGCACTCCCGCCCCTTGCCTGAGGCAGCTTCTAGCGGCCGTCCCTCACAGCCGGCTGCTGCGTGTCGGGTGCGGTCGTTTCTCCTGTTGAAGCTGTGCCACAGGATAGGAAGGCAAGCAAAATTAACAGCATCAGGACGTGGAAAGACAGCAGGGACAGAGGTGAGTAGAGGAGTTAGAGAATCATACCTGTGTAGTTTTTGCAATTAATCTAGCAGTTATTGTGCATAAATGAGGGGCCAGAGTCCTTTTTGAAGTGTGTATCCTACTAGGTTGTAGGGTCTGGGTCCCTCTTTCTTCCTCACCACATACTTAGTTATTTTTGGCAGAATTATTTAGCTTTCCTAGTAGAAAAATGCATCCTAAGTAGTCTCCTGTCCTCTGAGATGACCATTTGTAGATTTGAGTAGACTTCATAATGTAACACTCCCTCCAATAATATCCATTAATCAGGGGCTCATATTCTTCCTATTTCTAATTTGTGTTCAGACATGGTTTCAAGGTAAATGCTGTTTTACTCAGTCCTGCCCAAACTTGGTCCAAATTAAGGTGCAACTTCAACTTTAAAATGAAGACACAGGAATTTTGGAGTTCATTCCTCTCTAGGATCAGCTGAGCAAGTTTTCAATATCATGATTTTGGACTCACAGGGAATTTAGGTGCTTGAGTCCCATTTACAAATCTACATGTTTCTTTGAATCTGCCCCTAAGGCCCTTTAGTACAACAAGAGATTTATAATTCCTTGGGTGATATTCTTCATTTTGATCATAACCTCTCCTTAGAGAGACCAGGGAGTTAACTGAGAAAAATCTTCCTTGTGGAAGAGAAATGTGAATTGTGAAACAAAATGGGCAGCCAGCTTTTTAATTTAAGCATAACTAATACTAAAGTGCTAAGTAGGGTTTGATTAGTAAGAAACAGATTCAACCAATTATAAGACATGGAGTAAATGTTCTTTCACTGATTCCCTGAACCAGCTTGCTCCTGGTGATTAATTGTAATAGCATTTTACATGTAGATAGATTTAAGCACGTGCATAATCTTATGAAAAATTGGGATCTAAATCATGTGTAGAGGTCAAATTACTGTTCAGACTAATGATTCCCTATGTATTTGTTCAACTCTAGTTTATTGTGCGATGGCATCTAGTGATGAGGGCCTAAATTTATATGTTAACAGCAAAAGCAAAGATTTTGAACTGAAACCTGTAGGACGTAGCATTTCTAGAGCTGCTGTGGACAGTCCTTTTTTATTTAAATAGGTGGGTCAGTGACCTCCATCATCCTTGTATCTGTGCTCAGTGTTCCACTGTGCAGCACAATCCCTTGATTGAGAAGAGCTATTAGAAAACTCAGCCGACTGAAAAATCTGACCTGCTGAACACTCTTAGGTACTTTATAATCAAATAAATGATCACATATATTCTCTGCTGGCAGTTTATGGCTGTGATTGCAGAACTGCTGAATATTGTTAATGTGCCTACAGTTCTGTAATGAATTGTTTCTTCAGTTTCTGATTTACCTTCTTTAACAAGTTTATTTTACTTTAGTATTTTTCAGTACTGTAATCAACTACTGCAAATTTCTCCTATAATGTTGTCACAGACTTCCCTTGATAAGCTTGTTTTTAGCATTTATGTTGTAAAATGATTAAAGGTATATTAAAAGCTCTACTCTTTTCTTGTTGAACATTGTGATTTACCACTGGAAGGAGCTAGAGTAATGATGTTGAATTACTGAAGAGACCAGCATAGGGCCAGCAAAATGGTTAAATAATCTGTGAGAAAAAGGGAATCGGAATCTTACCTGAGAGAAAGAAGGAGTCAGTTATTTTCTGAGATGCAGAGCGCTGTTGTTCTGATTTAGAAACTCTTATGTATGAGAAATGGGTCATGTGAAAAGTATGATAATTTTAAGATGGAAATTATTTTATTCTGTTAAAAAATAAATTATGTGGGTGGAAACAGAGGGAAATTAGCAGAAAGAAAAAGCCACTCAGATAAAACAGATTGTCTGTCTCGCTTGGTAAGTCTGCAAGGTCATATACAGGGACTGTTACCTAAGTAAGAAAGTGACTCAGTTTATTAAGCAGAGTTTTTAGTTTGTTTGTTTAAAACTCATCATTTTCATAGGGATGATGAAAATTGATCAATAACTTGACAGGAATAGAAAGCCTTCTAGGTTTGGTTTGGGTTCTTTTTGAGGCTCTGTATAATGTAACTGAAATTTCATCCTGTTTAAATGTTATTTGTCTTGGAAACTTTCACCTGCTTTGCTCACAAAAAATGTGGTTTTAATTTCTAATCCAGGGAAGGGTCAAATGAGGGTATGCATGCAGTTGGGGGAGCTTAAAGACTAGCAGGGTGTTTAATCTGTCTATTTTATTGCAAAGTGCAGGAGATAACAGTTTATTTTAAGCAGAGTAGTTTTGATATACAACAGCCTGAAAATTCTGGATAGAGAAGCAGAGTCTGACTAACAGTTACAGCACAGAGAGTAGATTTGTTCTGACAAAACCTTCTTAAGTTCAGGCATTTTTCAAAATGCAAGATCTGAACCAGTAGGTGCCACAGCCCAAGCTTAGCACAAATGCTTAGCAAGTTACAGCAGAAGACAGAGCTGGCCTGGTGCAAATGTGGGCTGTAGACAGAGCCAAGAGTGGAATGCATGGTGTTCCTAGGGCACGGTGTAGACTTGTTCCAGCAACTTTTAAAATTGCTATCAGAACTCACGTTAGCTATACAATTAATAAGTCATCTTATATATGTGTAAGATAATGTATGTATGTGATTTTTACATTAGGGTCTCAATCATGTAAGCCTTTTCTCATCAGAACTTGGTAGCTGACATTTCCTTGTTCTGTCATGACTCGAATACTGATAGCATACCTAAGCTTGGTAGCTCATTTGATGCCATTTTTCTTCTCATGTGCCTCCATCATAGCAGGTTTGGGGTTTTTTTGTTGTGCTGTTTTGTTTTGGGTTTTTTTTTCCCCCCAGAATTGGTATTACTAAAACCTGACTTGTAGCTATGGCTAGAAGAACCATGTGATGTCAAGAGCCAAGAAGAGCCAAGATCAGCACATGCTTAATGAACTCTTTCATATTTGCTTGTATCTGTTATTAGGATAGCACAGGTCCTAGCTATCATCTTTGTTCTTGTCTTATAGCATACTTAGGCAAAAGATTCTGATGAAGAATCAATCACCCAAACTGATTACCATCCTGTCTGGTCTCACTCAAGAACTAGTGATCACCTACATACTTTTAACCCATCCTAATGTTCATTATTGATGTTGCTATAAAAGTTGCTTCACACTGAATGAGAGGTGGGTGGTAGAAAAAGTTTTATGCTTTGGTGAGGCTAATGGTTATTAAAAGATGAGAAAAGCCGTATGATTTAGTGAAAACTTCTTCCTTTTCTGAAGAATGGTGCAGGGGGTCTAACCTACAGAATGCAGTGTCAAATCATCTCTTGATTTACAAGTCTGAAGCAAATCCTCTACACAGAACCTGCTAGTAGTTCCCTGTTTCCTGTTCCATATTGCTGCTTGCAACAGTCTCTTTTCTGCCTTATATTCTATGTAGCTATTTGTGTCCCTACACTATTTTCCAGTTCTGATTTCATTTACTTACACACTATACAAAACAAACTCACAAGGACAGCAGGAAGGCAGGCCCATTGCATTTAAAAGCTGTTCCCACATCAGGCTGACACATCTGACACCAGTGTCTTCTGATTCACTCCCATTCCCTGTATCTTGACAGTTGCTCAAGCACAGCATTTTGTTGAAGTTGCTCTTTTAAATTAAAGTATTTGAGAGCTGTGACTACTATCCTGTCTTTTAAGAACAAATTCTTGCAATGGTTGGGATTACAGTGCTATGGCTGTTGACTAATGGCTCAGGAAAAAAACTCTTATATGTCCTTTGGTGTTTCATTTATTTATTTGTTTTAGGCTGATCCCTTTTCTAGCTCTGTAATTTTACTGGGATAGCTAAAAACATTCACCTGGAAAAGCTGCACGCAGCTTATTTTAGACTGGTTTGGGTGTGGGAGGCTGGGTGGGGAGGGGGGTTAAAAAGGTATGTATGTTTCTATAAGCATCTTTTCTGGTAATCCTCAGTAACATCTGTCTTTACTTTCATGGAACAGAAAACTGAAAGCTTTTAGTTGTACTAGTACAATAAAGAACATCTGAAAAATGTTGATTCAAAAAGATGACTATTTTAGATTATGGGATTCATCAAAAGATGTGTCAAATTATACTGACAACAATATTGAGCTGATCGCTTCTTCACAATTTATTCTTTTCTCAGTAGGAGTAGCCATGTGAACTGCTAGCTCTTCTGTAACTGAATACTGTATTGTATATAAAGGGTATATAAATACAAAATCCTGTATGTAGCTTGTCTGGGACAGTGAGCTTTGTCAAGGACCATTAATAAGGCTGTAGGAACAACTGATTGTTCTTTGTCTGAAATTAAAAACAAACAAAAACGTTTTTAACTAGCTCCAAGCTCAAGTTTTTAAATATTTTGGATTTTTTTTTAAATTGGTTTAAAATTATTTGCAAAATTCAGGCTCTACTTGTAAGTAGTTGCTGGTCAGGATGGCGTTTTCCACAAAACGTCCAGAAACTTAAAATTTATGCAGCCCCATCTATTAATGAATAAAAAATGCACTCGAGTTTTATTTATATGATAATACTATTTGATGCAGAAGGAGCAATAATTCACTGCCACATTTTTAAACATTCATTCAAAGCAAAACAAATAATATTTGTAAGACTGCAGAATTTGAGTTAATAATGAACCTCAATTTCAGTTCTAAGTATGAAGATAGATATTTAATGCTACTACTGTAAATGTGCATTTTATACCTGGACTTTTCCTCCTGCATGCCGTTTCACAATCCATACTAGGCTTAACCAACAGAGATATTACTATGCCAAAGCTGAGTATGTTACCAGAAGTATATGCATCCATTCATTGAAAGTCAAACTTCCGTCACTCATAAAACTATTGATAAAGAGGCATGACTAACAGGTTAGTTCTGTAGACTTCATCTGAAAAATTAATCTGCAGAGAAACAGTGTGTATGGTAGGAATACTAGAAATCTCTATTTTCTATTCAAGTATCCAGAAAAAAAGAGGGAAAAAAAAAGACATAATTAAAGAAAATGAGTTATCCACCAAGAGAAGGTGCCATACGATTGACTGACTACAATTTGCAAGAAAGTTAAGAACAGAATAACACACCATTTCAAAAATTCCTAAGGCAAAGTGAACTGTTCCATTTTCAGGTGCATGTGGGAGAAAAGTATATGAATAATGAATTTTATATAATATATTTCCCATACATTATTGAAAATATTAGTGCTGACTACAAATACTCACATGCTTTTTCCATTACAGTTTTGTGATGCACTTAATATATTCTGTTGATCCCATTAGCATAAAGACATCATATTGGATGTGTTTTACAGCTTACAATATTTTTTTGAAACTTGAGATGACATACAGATATTTTAGGAGATGATTCATTACAATATAAATTCTTTATATCAACATTCCAGTGTTGGGGGGGAAGGTTCTTTCCCCAAAGGAATGAAATAAAAATAAAAAGCATTTGCTAAATCATGTTTTCATAAATACCTAAGTTTAATAGCACAGCTCATTAGTTTTGTGACTCACCTTTTATGATATTCTTGAAAGCTCTATTGACTCTTCAGTAATATATATTATCATGTTAAGACTGTGCCTTACTACACAGCTACAACATGATTTGAAGTTCACATGAAGGTTTCACAAATAAGACACACATCATACCTTATGTGGAGCACCAGGGGATAAGTGAGCCACTAGTTATCAGTGAGTTACACGTTTCTCACAAGTAGCTGACCCACCTACTACTTCAATTAAGAGCAAAATCCCAGTGCTGATGACATCACTGATAGAATTGATTCCATGATGTTAGTACCAACAGAAATTTTGCTATGTACTTGAGCAGGTTTAGGATTTTGTCATCTTAATAAAAAAAACTGCTAAAGGAGTATTCCACAGTGTAAGTAGCAAGAACTAGCAAGTGAATTTTTTATTCATCTACAAATAAAATTCATATGAATCAACATATCAAATATCTGATTAATGCCTGATACAGGGCTTCTTTTTATCAGACTAAAGGTATGTGAATTTGTCAACTACTTGCAGACGAGGTAAGCATAGTGCACTAGAATTGTAAGGCTTTTGGATACAAGTACCGTTCACAAAACCTTTAAGAATGGAGAAGTATTTGTGATAAATTCCCCACTGTAGAGTTTTTAAGTAATGGAAAGCATATTAATTCTGTTATAATGGACCTTTATACTATAAGAAGGTATTTGAAAATCGGCAGTAATGTGAACCTACTGTCAGAAAATAAGCGTGCATGTTGCATCAATGAAGTTTCATAAAGCCCTGGGATCTCATTCATCTTGTTTTATTGAAGACACTTGATTATTTCTATTGAATCAGTAGGTTCATAAGCTGTAGTTCATGCTGAACAATAAACGAGGAATGTTGTAGTTTAAATGTAACTGAAATTCATTATTGGACCCCTTTGGATACAACACATTGATTAGTATTATTTTTTTGTCACACGTCTTATTGCTTGAGAAACTCTTCTTTTATGAAAACAATCATTCTTGTCTTTAGTATGTCTAAAAATTCGTTTGACCCTGTACTTTAGTGACCTACTTTTATGATTTTATTGAAAATTGAAGTGCACCATGATCCATCAGTTAGTCTTGATTCTGTATACATAGAGGTCAATGATAGAACCTCCATACAACATTAAGAATTAGATTCATAGTTTTCTTTTCCACTCAATAAGTATTTCAAAATTAAGTAAACTTACCACTTTAAGCGGTGTGTAAAATGCAATTTTAGTTTGCTGGAAAGAAATGAGAACTTCCTAGAATTGTTTATTACCACTAATATTTACCTTGAACAAAGAATGACAGTTATTGTTTCTTTCACTATGTTTTCTGCATTCAGCCTTGATTATTCTCTCTGCGTTTCACTTTAAAATGGAGCACAATAGTTGCTCAAATCCAGGAACTAGCAAATTATTTTTGGTGATTTCTCTATAGTCAGAAGTATATTATTGATATCTGTTATTATCAGGCTTCAGCTATTCAGGTAAGCTTTTATTCAAATCAATTACAATTCCATGACCTCCAATCCTCTTCTGTTAACAAAACCAGTCAAACGATAAAAAAAAACCCAAACCCAAAACACCCCACAGTTGTAGTCTGTAAGATATATGTGGAAAAAAAAAATTGAACACATCTTGTGTTCTTAAACTTTTTTCTCTCAGTGTTAATTTTTTCCTGCTTACAGTCCACTTCGTTAGCATTTCTAGAGTCCTTGTTAAGAATGTGAGTTAGTATCTTTGCAGGAAATGTTCTAAGAGGAGTTAGATTATTGATTCTAATTGAAGCGAATTGAACAACTGCTAATTTCCATTTATGCACAGATTCCACCTTTTCTTTACTCTGGCCTTTGAAGTCTTGCTTTTTCAGACTCACTGTTAAATAGAATTTGAAGGAGAAGGAGAAGGGGCTAGTCGAGGTGAAGGAATACAAGGAATGTGAGTTTCCCAGAGCTTTGAGGTGACTGTGCGCAGGCCTTCTCTTACCATGAGCTCCCCAAAGAAAATCAAAACAGGATAATATGTATTTTAAATAGAGAAAGGTTCTAAACAAGACAGATCAGAAATTAAAGGTCTTTTAAAAGGACCTTTTTCTTCCCTGTTATTGCATGTAGTCCCCTGCTTCGAGTTTCGAATTAAATTAACTCAGTGACTTTGTGTTTCATCAGACTGTGATCCCCAAGCAGTTCCTTCAACGTCAGCAGCCTGGCTGGCTGCTTCCTGCCCCCTGCAGCAGTCTCTCCCAGGCTAATCCCAAAGAATATTGTAAGAAACAGAAGTTAAAACTGAATATTCTTCATTGTTCCTCAGTACAATAGTTGTAGGTTAAAAAAATATACCATTCCATTTTACAGTCATGAAGGAGAAATAATCCAATTGTTTTTCAGAAGGGGGGAGAAGGGAGCAAGCTGGTGCATGTACATAGAAAAACTACTTTCTTCCGAGATCTTTGCACTGTGAATGCCACATTACTTTCATACAGATTTATTTTTGTTCTTCCAAGGATTTGAAATTTAGAACTGTTACTTTTCTTATCTTAATGTACCACCCCTCTCTCCCTCCTCCCAAAGAAGGGTCTATAATGCTAGTGCAGGTTGATCTCTTTCTCCTCCTCCTCTGTGCCCCCCCCCCATGAATGCTTTTAAAGGACTAGAAGGGAAGGAAGATTTCCTTTTCTTGCCAATATCTTGTTGAAAAGGGTTTGTACATTGAGGGTGAGGAGAAGACCAAGTTTTAAGTGACTCTGGAGTACTAAACAGGTGCAGAGAAAAGCAATTGCTATTATATCAACTTGACAAGAGGGAGAAAATAATAATTTCAAGCAAGATTTTGCACCTTATTCTTCCTGTTAAAGGCAATCAAGATTCAAAGTGGTAGAAAATGCAGGAATAGGCTTTTGGGAAATTTTGACTGTTTCTCTCCTAGGCATCATAAAATGTCCTTTGCTGGCTGCAATCATCTTCATATTCTTGAAATCTTACAGTCAAAACTGTTCATTTTAGTCATCCATATGTGTTAGCTGTCATAATTAATTCTGCTCTGAGCAGGATGCAGTAGATTATTTAGGGATCAACCATGTAGTGCCATAATTAACACCAAGTTCAAAATCTAATAAGATCAAATGGAAAAATAGGCTGTCAATAACATCAGTGGGCTTTGGGTCAGGCTGTAAGCATGCAGGTGGAGAGAAGGACTGCAGCTCTGCAATATCTTTGCAGTTCCAGTGCTAGTCCTCTCCAGGTCAGGACGGTTTGTTGTAAATCTGTATTTTGAAAAATAGATGGCCTCTTCAATAGATCTTTCTAATTGTAAGAATGTATTTCTCACTTGTGAGGAAAGACCATTGGTTGCCTCCTGGACTACCATAAGTAGCTATTTCAGGAGCATTTTCACCACAGTCCTAGTTGATTGACGAGATCACTTCATGTAGTAGAAAAAAAATTGTTGTTGTTACCAGGGATATTTTGTCATGGGAAATTTCTCTGGGAATATTTTTTTCTCATTACTGTACACACAATTGGCAAAGTGTGTCTGTGCAAGACTTCCAGCCCAATTTGGAAAACCCAAGAGGCCTGAATAATTCAGATCATCTGTGGATAAACAAGCTGACTTTGTGGCACTTACCTGAGTTGCCAAGCCTATTGAGGCTTTGTCATCAAATTCTCATTTACCAAAGAGTTATAAGATTTGTTAATGTTATATAATTCATCACTCTACTGTGCTGGATGGTACTCTAAGAGCTCAATTCACTTTTCACAAAGTTGCACTGATTTTAAACCACAGCAGTTTCAGTAGATTTAACTCTAAACTGAATGGCTCTCAGTGAACAATCAGGCCCGTAATGTTTCATGTGAATAATATATCAGTACTGTGAGTCACAGCAGCAAACTCCTAAGCATAACAGGTCAGATACAAAGTTGCAGTTTTTCTGTATTGCTCTTGCCATGGGAGAAACTGTCAACTACTCTTAGTTTTAAGGCCTCTTTCCGCTACTGGAGCTCTGCAAAGTGGTCAGAGCCTACCTGCAAGTTCAAGTGAAGATTTTCATTGCTTTTGCTCATTTGAAAATAAAGGCACAAGACTGACACAATTAGAATCACACTTTTTTTTTTCTTTAGAAACAAGCCATCACACTTGGACAGTCAGAACCAGATGTTAGAACTCTTTAACCATGTGATTGTGGGACTAATTTGTGACTACAATTACTTCCCTTATGTGTGCCAGCTGGATAAATAAACATTGAGATGCCAACGTATGATAATTTGTCGCACAACTACCTGTATAATCCCAGTAACTGCACATCTAGAATATCTGAAAGTCTTTCCAACAAGAGGAAGAACTGAACACATTTAAAACAATTTTACATTAAAAGTCATATAAAATACTAAAGTTTACTGTATGCCACAATATCTATTTGAGCCAATGCTCAGCTTCTTACCTCCCTAAAATTCTGAAGGCTGATGGTTTGATTAGTTTAAAATAAACCTTTTAACAGGGCAAACTAGCCAGCATAATTCCATACTTTAGTAGCTTTACAGAAAGTATATTCTTTCATATGGCAGAATCATTCACAGCATAACCATGGTATTTTTTAAAACTGCTTTAATTGTGACCCCAGCTATCCTCATCCAGGTTAGCTAGTTTTGCTGAGCAGCTTCCAGCCAGTTTTAAATACTCTTCATTAAAGTCTTCACTAGCACAAAATGCCAGTCAAGGCTGTTCTGGTGTTTAGTCTAGTGACTAAGAGGCCAGCCCTGGTCAAGCCCTCTGTTCAGGGTAAGAAGAGGGTAATGCAGAGCCTTTTGAACATAGGAATCCTTAGGGAATTGGATACTCTGGCTTTAAGACTCTTGAGTAGTACTGAGTATCTGAGCCATTGTTTTTACTCAGGTGTGCTAATAAAATGATCCCCTGTATCCTGAGGTTTGGGGTTAGCTATGTTAAGAAATGATCAAGCTCCATTAATAAGGATCTGTAAAAAAACTTTCAGTTTTCCTGAATCAAATTGGGGTTTGCTATTCAGTGATACCAAACTACTTCTCTGACCCAGACCTGTGGCTCTTCTTTCATATTGCTTTTCCTCACATGACAAAGGGTATATTTGGATAAGGGAAATACACTGAAGAGAAGCAGATAGATGCAGAGTTATACCCCTGCACATATATTTTATGCAAGAATGTGTGTCAGGTCTTTTATCACTCCCCTCAAGTGTCTCAGCATGGTGTATTGAACAATGTGACTAATCTGCATTAGTCCATTCCTTTCCATCAAGGTTTCTTTCAGAGACACCTGGAAAGATTTGAGTCAAGGGAAGGCATATACTATCCAGAGACCTGGCTTCAGTAAGTCTCTCTGTAGCTTTTGCAGTAATGCTGGCTGACTGCACAAGTGTTCCATTAACAAACTGCCTCACCCTTTCCCTCCCACACTCCACATTTAGCCCAAGTACCTTATGAAAAGGTCACATCTTTTTTCCTCTCCTTACATGTATTTAGCAAGCCTCTGCTTAATCTCTCTGTTTGGAGTTTCCTTCCTTTGCTTCCACATGCTTTTGCCTCTCCACCCACCTGTTACAAGTTAGCCTCAATGCCCTTCACACGTTAGCATTTGCTATACTGTATTATTGACTAACCAAAGTACTCCCTCTTCTTAACTTTAATTAGGTAGGGTGCAAAAGCACAGAACTAAGGGTTATTAAGGTTTAACTACTAATATGGTACGTGGGACAGCACTTCAGCTTATGAAACTAAGAATGCTAATGCTAGAGTTTATCATGTCTTGTTTCAGGCACTGTCTGTTTTACCTTAGTTTGCCTTCTGCTTCTCTTTAGACCAAACAACTAATTCTAGCTTTCCAAAGTGCTGTTTGTGGGGTTGAACGCTTTTGGTATTCTCCCCATGACTTACAGACCTGAACCTCACAAACTTCCTGAACTGAAGCATACATCTTCCAAGCATCTTCAGGTTCTCCAAAATAATCATCTGCATCAGAGACAATCCTTTCTAGCTACCCATTTTTCCCTCAAGGGGTCTGCTTTAATCATACATATGCTTCCCAATTACTTCAGCATGTATTTCCTTCACTGAAATAGTTAGCAGCTGAAGTGAGCCTGAACTCCAGTTCCTGCTGAAGCAGTCAGCTCATCCTGAAATACTAATCCTTTAACTGACTTTAGAAATCTCTGATTCAAAGAGTCAGCACCTTCACAGTGATATCATACTAGCTTGCCCCCCTTCTGTTAGAAATCTTGCTTTCCTGTGATTTGAAGCTTGTGTATTTGGAATTCCCTAAAAAGTGTCTTTTCCTGCCAAAACCATGGCAGCAAGTAAAAGTAGAAGAAGGATATTCAGACATACAGTCATTTAGATTCTCATCTCATGTTTAACAGTGTGAGTGATTCTGTTGCACTGAAAAGCAATAAAAGGTTTGGTGCTGTGAGGTGGGACTGGCCACTTCTACACTACAGAGCGCTGATCTCTATAACTGCAGACTTTGTTCTGTTTTGCCAGATATGCCTTATGTTTATGATTTTCTATGCTCAAGCTATACTAGTCTTTGTTCAATATCATTCATGAAAAGTTTTAGGAAATAATTTCTGTGAGCAGTGGTAGTACCAGTGCTGAAATGGTAACTGAAACAGTACAGTGCAGGTTATGAAGGTCCTACAGCTGAGGAGAAAAAGAACTTCACTGTAACAAATACAAAATATTATTTTCTGAGGCTGCTGAACATGGACTAAGACCAATAGCTGTCTAAAACCTAACATGAATAGAGGTTGGGGTGACATTATTAAACAGTATTATGAATGGAATAACAAATCCTGTCTTGAAATCATAACACAGATTGATGAATACTTTTCTTTTTAATCAGCTGAATGTTATTTATATTTTGCAGGGCTAATGCAACAGGTGTCAAAAGATCTCCACAAATCCTTAATCTAGTCCATTCCTACACATGCAAACTTCCTTGAAGTCTCTTTTCCTCTTTTATACCCTTGAGATGCTTATTCAATACTCTGCCTCTCTTACACTTTTTGTCCAGTTTAACTTGTGCCATGATTGTCTTCCTGTTCCCCACCACCACCACATTGACTGCCAGTTATAAAAAGAGAAGTAAGTTTTAAATACCTCTGCCAATCCGTTTGTATTTTGTGCTGCTAGTTGGCTGTTTGCCACGTGCAGTTTCCTCCATTGATTCACAGACAACAGTGAATGGAGTTTTCATCTAAACGAGTGTAATTTACTGTGTTTAGTGGATAGGTATTATTCTTTGAGTTTTTGTAGACCCCAAGCTCCTTACAGGCTGGAGCTGCTGTTAAAACAGCGCATATATACATATATATATATATATGTATATATTAGTGAATGAGAGCATGAACTGTTCCACAAAGTAAACATATGTTTTGTAAATAAATGTAACTGAGGGATATGTACTTTTTCTTTATATTTTTGCAAGCAGAAGAAATGAACTTATATGAAGCAAATACAGTGGACTTTTTGCTCATCTGAACATAACAGTCATAGTAGAGGAATAATGCACCTATCAGGATGATCCATTTTAGCTATGTCCCTTTTTGTACAGGATAGTGGGATCAGTATCAGTCATAATGACTATTGAGCTATAGTATAATGACTCTTTTACACTAATTATAGAAGTTACCTAGTTTCCTTTCCTAATGGGGCAAATTATTTCGAAAATAGTTTGAAATACCATCCTCTATTACTTAAACTACATCACAGCTTGCATTGGGTAGCGTGTCCAGCCATTTCAGTTTAAAATGACCTTTTGGTCTGACCAGTTTCCTGTCTTTTCTGGAGCAACTATTCACAATGTGAGATTAGCACTTTCAGCTGGGCTGGTTATTCAGGTTGTAAGTGCTACTCATTGGCAAAAGTTTTAAGAGTTTGTTGATTTTGCAATACCAGACAAATTTTGTGTGACTTAAAAAATTAAACTTTATGTTCAATAATTTATGTTACTACTAACCCACAGTAGCTCTGAAACTTTCCTGTTTCAGCCTATCAGTTACAACCATGGACAGTGTCAGAATCTGGAATTGGGTTTGGGCTACTGTGCTAGTAACTTGAAAATTTCCAGCTTTATTAATGATACCTTTGGAGTACTTGGGTCAATATGCAATAGTCAGTCCTGAATTTATGCTAAAATTAATGACATCAATGGAACCATTGATGTCAGCTGCTTTGTGACTGTGTCCTTTCTTTGGCTTTTTCTCCAATGGTAATGTTAAAAATACGTTCTTTATGATGGTCAGAAATGATGTGAGAATTTAGATGGATGCACTTAAAAAAAGAATTGAGTAACCGTTAGTATGTCACATCGTAATGTAGTAATCCTCACTCACCTGCAGACTATCACTACTTACAGCAGCTTGGTGTAGTTTTTGATGAAAGTTAAATGAGGAGAAATTACCTTAAAACAAGCCCAAGGAAGAGAAGATGATGGTGAACAGATGAAAACATCTCAAAGAATAGAAATGTCTTTTGGACAGTCAGTTCATCTTAAGACTTTTCACTGTTGCTAAGCTTTGGTATAGCGGTATCCACAGTGTTTAGTTCAATCATGTTCTGTTGTCTTGGGAAGTCTATATAACAGAAGAAGAATGATAGCATGACTCAGTTACCCATACATTTGTCACCCCTTGCCTAGATTATGCAGTAGGATGTATCAGGGTGTGAATCTTGCTCTGCTTAGGAAACTCTAAGGAGTTAAAAAAAAAATGCTGAAATACATCTCTTTGGCACTTTAAATCTCTCCTTTGTTTTCTGTACTGGTTGGCCACAGACTCACAAAGTTGAATCAAGTTCTGCATCCCAGTCCTTTTTTTGTGCTATGGCATTCACCCTACAGGAACATTTTACTGACCTTGCCTTCTCTAAGTTGGAAATATCACAACATTTCCTTAAAAAAGGCAACAAAGAAAGCAAAACAAAGAAAACCACTATTAAAACAAGCAGCACTGCACACACACCTCTCCCTAGAAAAGGGATAAGACAGTAAACAATGCATCTACAGATATTAGTCACATTGCTGAATGTGCTACTGGATGATACATACAACATTGACACAGTTTAAAAATCTATATGGAACAGAATGTAATAGATGGATTTTGGGAAATGGCACTAGAGGAATCTCTTCTAATCTGACACAGTTATCCTGTGTAGGCAAAATGATAACAGATTATAAAGTTGAAGGAGAAGTTAAGAGAGAACAGTTCATATTTTCTTCTCCAATTAAATGCTGAAAGTGCTGTGGTTTCTGTTGTAGAAAATGCATGGGGTAACTAGATCATTTTACAGTAGTTCCTGAAAAACACTTCGTGTTTGGGGTTTTTTTTTTAATTAGTTATTTTTGAGCTTCTCCCAAACCATTTGTTTTTTCACATTAAGCCACTGTTTTTCAAGGAAAGAAAAATAATTTTTAAATCAGTACATTCCTATACTGTGAAATTTTTTAGTTTCGAAGTGTATCAGTAGACATAAACACAACAAAGGTATAGTGAAATATTTTAAATAAAGATTGGAATTTCAAAAGTATTTTTTAGTATCAGATCCTTATTTATACACCTAAGTAGAAGGAAATATTTTCTGACAACCTGCTGCAATTATGGATGCAGTGCAGCTGAAGACCTCATCTTGTGGAACTCATTTGAAAAGGTGTTGATAGCCTGTGCGACAAGAAGTGCCTGTGCTCCCTCAGAAGCAGACTTTAACACAGCTCTAGAGTTATGTTACACTGTCAAGGAAGATACTAAAACATGACCATTACTTACATGCTACGATGTAAAATAAATGATGATCCATGCATGGCCTTGTACATCAAATGAAGTTGCAAAGTAGGACACTAAAATTATAAGTATGGTTCTTGACTCACGCATCTCTACTGTTGCTCTGCCATCCTTGACTGAAATAGATTTATGGTTGTGATGGGAAATTAATGCTGACTGATGACAGGCAGCCTACAAATCTTTGCCTCCGTCCCCTCTCTCTCCCCATGAAAAATACAACTGTGTTCCCATTACACTTTAGCCTGCTATTCATTGACTCCTAAGTGTCTCAGTATAATCTTCAAAAGGTTAATCTCCCATAAGTGAGGAGAAATCTTTATTTGCAAACTTCATCCTGTAAAAATTTTGGTTGTGCAACTTCAGAGTCTATTTGTTACAAATGAGTTTAATGTACCTACCCAAAATCAATTCTGTCACAGAAAAATACTCTAATTACATTCTACTGCTATGACTGAGTTTATTGCTTTTACACATAACATCATTCACACATAGCATGTACTTAAATGGAAGAATAATGTCTCTTGAAATAATTGTTAAGATATTTATGGTAAAATACAAGTGAACAATCTGTAACTGAAGGATATTTTTAAAGCTCATTCCGCATCTTGATCCACCCAAGCCTTTTATGGCTGAGGTGATAATGGCAAAAATGACAGTGATACATTTGTCTGTATTTATCCATCAGTCATGTTCTTTTTTCTTGTACCAAAGTTTGTTTTCCTACAGCAGTATAGACGAATTGCAGTGTTTTGTCAGCCTCAAACAATAACACATAACCAAATTTCAAATATCAAAGCCATGAGCCTTCTTAATCGTGACCAAGCATTGGAATAGCTGTGAAGATTGTTCTTCAGTAACAGTTTAGTGGGCTTACAATCCAGATTTTTCTACTCTTAGCATTAGCCTTTTTTCTCTGCCTTAGAAGTCATTCTTTAAAATAAATAACAAAGTTTGAGTGTGCCTAAGAAACCAGGTTAGCAAGAAGGACAATGTCTCTCCCCAAAAGAGTAAAGCAGTGCTAACCCGTAAAAGGCAGACACAAAAAGCTGTTATTTGTCTGGTTTTCAAACTGTTCCAGTCCTTTGTGTGTGCTTTCTGTTTCTACACAGCAAGCACGTGACAGGACCTGACATGTATATAAATAGTGTCTGCAGTTGTTGTGCTCAGAGTTCACGTGTTACCATTTCAGACTTTCCTCAGAAAGCCAAGGGAGAGGCATTTCCACAGTTGTCTTCCAGAGCTCTCTACATTAGCTTGGGAACAATAGCCCAAAGATCATCACAGCCAGCACAAGTGGATCACCTCAGGGGCGCCTCCTCAGCTTTCAGGGATTTGCAAGAGATTTGCAAGGTTTGCAGTCTGGATCCAAAATAGCTTTGGTCCTAGAATACAGGATTAATTCATATCAATCCAGTGGTGTTAGGGGCCACCAGGGACAATGAGAAGGGCCACCTACACCACTTCTCCTTAGTGGAAACTGTCTGTGTAGCTTTGGAGACTGCTTCTGAGCTTACAGAATAGTTGGTACACTCATTGGGGCTCCCTGTCCTGATCACCATAAAATAGAAAGGTATGGAGAATCTGCTTGAAGTCCATGTCCCTTCCACATAGCTTTTTTTTTTTTTTCCCTTTGTAAAGCTTCAGATATATCCCTAAGCAGACAGTTCCTTGGAAGCCTGTCCTGTCTAACCTGTATTGTAAATGCAGGTAGAAGCAAGGAATCCTTGACATTGGTAAATGTTCCAGAATTGTGCTAGTCATGACAGATGTTAGTATTGTGCAGTCTGGACAAAGACAGGCTCTTGCAAACTGTGTAGGAAAGGTTCAAGAATTTATGACTGTGACTGTAAGCATCCTTCTGTGAAGTGGAGCTTCCCTTCTCAATTGCTAGGATGTGGTAAATGACCTTGTTGACACTTCCAGTCTCTTTCAATACAAATTAGAACATGTTAGCCTAAACTGAAAGCATCTCTTTAAGCCACTTCAACACAATCTGTAAGAATGTGTATGTCTGTGCCCTTTCTTGCTGTTCATGAAGCTTCAACTGTAAATACTATTGATACTGACACATATGTTCTGTAGCTAGTTTGTAGGCATCTCCATCCCTCCGCCCCCTTTTGGGTTACTGCAGTTGAATTCCTTCCATAACTGGTCCTTCCATCTCATTTATGTGTTTAAGGAGGGATATCGATTCCCAGTCATATCTTCCCTTCTTTACATATCAGTGCAACAGAGGGAAATACCTAACTTTTTCCTCCTCAGATTCTCTCAAAGAGCAAATCCCTGTGAAAAAGGAAGAGTACTAATGTGTTGCTTCTTTCACAACCCATGGCTGATGCTCACTCTGCTAATGAACTAATAACTAGGCAAAGTAAGCCATCTTATGGAAAGATACACTTAAGAACATAGATCAGAAATGTTTGCATAGCCTTGACATAGGGTTATTGAATTACTGTCAACAGAAAAAAGGGGGTTTATGTCTACTTCAGCGTAGAGTCATAGAATCATTTAGGTTGGAAAAGACCCTTAAGATCATTGAGTCCAACTGTAAACCTAACACTGCCAAGTCCACCGCTAAACCATGTCCCTAAGCACCATGTCTACAATGGTCGATGCATTGATAAGAAAACCATGTCCCTAAGTGCCACGTCTACAATGGTAGACGCATGATAGGAAAGTGAAGAGGACGACCAAAGAGAAAGGTGAGAAAAGGCCACATTATTAGGCTGTTCTCCACACTGCTCCAGTGATCCCATACCCTCACCAACACCCTTGTAAAGACTCCTGGGATGAGACACTGTCCCTCTGCCACAGAATTTCTGCTTCTCTAGATACAGTGTAGCTGTTTTTAAAAAAAAAAAGCAACCAACTAATAGATTTTGCATGAGGCAGATAAGTACCCTCCAGGCTCTTGCCAGTGGATTATCAAGTGGCTCATCACCTAATACAAAGAGAAGGGAAATATCAAAGATGCATTTTAAACAACAAATATTTCCTTTTCCCACTTTCTTTGATGTTTTCTTAAGGGGGGAGTGGTGTTGGGAGAGGTCTAGGAATCTTGTCATAGCTCTTTTTATTCCCACCCAAAGACCTCATAATTTCAAATAAGATGGCTCATGCTTCCCAGGCATTCTATGAAAAAGAAATTCAGAGGAAACGCCTTACAGTTTTCCCTCAGGAACATACGGCCTCCCAGTGCTCAAGAACTGTGAGTGTGAGCGTAAGGTATGAACCTGAACCTCCTGTGAAGTAGTTTATTGCAGTGCCCCTGTATTTCTGTTTCACTTCTCTGCTTCCTGGCCTCTCCCTCTTATGAATAGGATGAGTATCTGTAGCCCTTTATTCCTGCATGATTTAATGAACAAGCTACAGAAGGCAAATATAATGGCTCCTGTAGCACTTGTGTAAAGAATAATAAGAATAGTAAACATCACAGCAGATGTTGCTACTCTTCCCAGCATTATTCAGTTCCAAACAATCTACTTGCCATTAATGAAGAAAACTACAAATGCAGAATCTGGTAGTTGAGAGGGAGAAACAAGAGTACTGTGAGTGAATCAGTTTGTTATGAAGGGGTATTACTATTGCTAGTGCCAGGGGATATTTACTCTCACTTTTTGTGTAACACCTGACCTTCTTTTCTAAAATGTATGTGTATATGGTGAGTGTGGCTGCTAGCCACCTGGCTCTAAAGCACAAGCTTTTCTTGTATGTCACATATAACAGTCATACTTAAGTTTGCAGAATGAATTGTATAACAGTTTCTTGACTAGGAAGGAGATTCAATAGTCACAGAGAAAATCCACAGCTGTCTGGGCTAAAAAAATCTTAATGTCTTCTGAATGTTTGTCTCTGCTCACTTGCTCTTCTTGTGGTTTTGTTCTATTTTTAATGTTCTTTAGGACAAGACAGCATTATTGAATACTGATGAGACAAAACATAGTTCGGTTCCAGGCAATAAGTTTTTTAGTCATTTCTTGGGAGCCCTCACTATCTGACATACAATATTTTGGATACTCTTTCAGGCAGCTTAGGCTGATGGATTACATTCTGCTGTTATTTGCGGGTGTAGGGGGAGAAGGTAAAAGGAGACTGGTAACAGAGAACACCTGAGACGACCAGGTTTTTAAACTTTTGCCTAAGTTTTCCTCTGCCAGTAGATCTTATCTTATTTTTCAATATCTAAATGATTTTTGTAAAATATCAGATGAGATGTCCTCTACCTAAGGAACTATCAACATTAGATAGATCCTCAACTGATGTAGTTGCTGGGTCTTCAAGCCAAAAGAGCTTTACAGGGTTGAGCTGTGTGTGACTAGCTCATTGCAGTGGTATAATATACACATTTGAGGTTAACTGTAGTAGAACCTGGACCATATTTCTACCTGCAGTGTTATGACTGTAGAAATCTTGTGCAACTAAGCTAACTTTGATTGTAGCAAGCTCTATAAGCAAACTAGTAGGTTGAAAATTAGGTCACATAGATAAATCCCTTAATGCATTTAGGTGAGTACAGTAGCCTTAATTGTTAATAAAATTACTGAAGGGTAAATTGAGCCACTTGGAATATCTATATAAACTATTCCTCCTGAGATGAGTGCCTGAAATAGAACCGAGTGTCTACACAAACCACAAGCCCAAGAAAATCTCTATCATATTTCTGCATGACTCCTCCCTAAGTCTACATATTTCAAAAGAGGAATTAAAATGACTGTGGTGCACAAAGCTTTCCTCAGCACTATTGCTCATTCCACATGCAATTATTTATTTATGTATGCATGGTTTCCCCAGTATACCTCCCTTAGAACATTTGAGTTATCAATTCTGGAAATCAATAAAACACATCTGGTAAGTAAAGTTTGGATGGTATCATGCTGTGATAGCTTTTGTAATACTTCCTGCATTCATTATTAATGGTTCATTATGGAATTAATAATTTAAAGTTATCTCTGATAACTTTAACAGTCCCCAGTCTGTTATAGTTTTTTTTATTATTATTATGATGTTGTTTGGGTATAACTTTGTGTTCTGGGACCAATATCCTTCATATATTTTCAAAGCTTCAGGGGCTAATCAAAATACAGTAAAGCTCAGGGAAAATGAATATATAAATGTTACTTAATATAAAGAAAATGTAAGTTGTATGTGAATCTCATTTAATTTTTTTTTCTTTCTTTGAAGCTTCTAGTTTTTCCTGTATCAGTAATTCACTTACCTCATATTCACTTTACAGATATAAGGAGTCTATCAATTCTGGGACCTGAATAAACATGGGATTGAGAATTCTGCCATTTGAACCAAAAAAATGAATATCCAACAGTTCTTGTCGCTAAAGATAATGGCAGTCCAAACAGGAAGGTGTTGGATTTTAAATATCAGTATCAACCTATCACTCTAAAGAGAGAAAGTTAATTCTTAGATCAACAAAATCAGTGGTGACCAGTGACTTAAAAAGAAAGTATTTTGTCTATGATATATTAAGTCCTTTTGTATACTAGGCTACAGAGAATCCAGTATTACAACATTAAAAAAAAAAAAAAAAAAAAAAGACAGTTATTCTGCATAACTTTCTAGTGGAACTATCTCAGAACAATTGTTCCGGAAAAATACTTTGTTCCCAAATCTCCAGGTAGCAGAGGCAACAAGAAAGGAAGAATATCACTGTATAATAAACATACAAGTTAACCTAATTTGAGTCAAAAAGAATTTTGCTACTAACCTCAGTGATATCAGGCTTTCATCTCTATGATTTCTTATATTTCTTTTATATCCATGATCTTCACGATATCTTCCTCAGTAAAAACTTGCAGAGCAAACATGTGTGTTATAAGTAACATGTAGAACTGCATACATATTCTCTAGTGAGAGAAAGATTTTTATCAGGAATAACATTTGATTTCTAGTTAATATTTAATTTACTTTTAATATTTTACATTTTTCAAATTGTACTGCTTTTTGTACAGATTATATATATTCACCTATCTGAAATCACATTGCACCAGTCGGTAGAAAATATTTAGAATATAAGAAAATCTTCAGTTGTTACATATACTCGTATTTTAAATATAATAATGAAAAGATATTGAATACAAGATAGGGCTTAAAATATATATTTGAATTATCAAAACCAAAATGTAAAGTTTATTTAGAAAAAACCTCTGTTTTCAATTCCTATGTCAATGACACTGGGAATCAGGTCATTATAGTTCATAAGATGGGAGACTGGACGAAGAAGAATAGAACTGAGTTCCAAGTTTGGTGCCAGTTGAGGACTTCACGAGACTCCAGGTAGCATCAGTAATGTGGGAGAAGAATTGCTGAGAGTAAAATTATGCAGGATTGGAGGAAAGATAGATCTGGAGAATCCCAAACTTTACGGTTTGGTAGGCAGATTTTCTATCTGCAAAAGGAATAATGCTAATTTTGTTAAAGTCTGTGTATCAAAGAGCATCCCTAAGAACTTCAGAAATAGATTTTAGTCTACTCTTGAAGCTCACACTGAGGAGAATTTTACTTTCCTTTTTTTTTTTTTAATTGGACATTTTTTAGACAGTAACATTCCTACTAAAATAACTGAAGTCTTTTTGAGGAAAAAGAAGTCCTCCAGCTTTCTGAGCAGAAAATCCTTGGAGGCAATGGAACCATTTGTTCTATATAACTCATTTTGGCTGAGGATTCTTCTCAGAGTAACGCTACTAGAAAAACTCCAGTGAATTTGGAGTAGGAAAGATCAGTCAATAGGAGAGATTTTTTTTAGAATGTCCCCGAACAAACTGTTAGAAGTATCTTCGTTTGGACAATAAAGTTCACCATCATTTTGTGCACCTGCTCCAGAAAGAACTGACAAACATCACAATGGGAGGCACTGAAAAGGAAGCAATAATCCAGTTTTTGTACTGTGTGTTTTCCTTTTAGAAACTGGATGGAAAAACTGCCTCATTCCTTGCAGATCACAGAGGAGGTTTTTGATGGTTATGTATTTCCAATACTTTGCCTCAGACTAGATGTTTTTCTACTGCTATGTAGAAATAAAAGCAGCTTTTAGAAAATTCCAAGAGTAGGAGAGACTGTTGCAATCCTTTAGTCTTGACTCCTGCATAGCACAGGCCATAGGATTCCCTGGAATTAATTGTTGCTTTGAGTCTAATAGCCGCTGTGTAATTAGAGCTTTTCTCTTAGATAATCTTTTAATTATTTCTGTTGTCCTTCTTTGAAGTGTGTCCGATTCTTCGATGTACTTCTGCAGATACTAGAAACAGACACAGTATTCCAGAGTGATTTACTGAGTTGCCAGTACTGAGGAAATATGACCTGTTTCTTCCTATTTGATGCTTTCTTGCTTGTTACGTCTAAGGATCATGTAAATCTACTTGGTCCTCACTATTTCACTACAAACTCATGTTCTTCTAATCATCAGGATTTCCATATTCTTAACAGAATCATTGTTTCCTAGGACAGATAAGTTTCCTCTCCTGTAAGTATGGCCTACATTCTTTGTCAGAGACCTGCAACTTTCCATTTGAAATACTTAATCTTGCATGCTTACCAAAAGATCCAATACTTTGTTGCAGGGACCTGTCTTAATTGTTTTCATTCCACTAGTCTTCGTATCAGTAATTATCTCTACAGATACAGAGGTTACCTTAACGGATACTATATAAAACTGGGTATATAAGTAGCTAGTGAGATCCACATTGTCTTTCTTTGTTGCACAAAAGTATTTATGAAATTTTGAGTTTTCCAGCACATGTCCAGATACTGTAAGACCTTAGATATTGCCTACTATTTGATTTCAACACATAAAATTAGGGAACAAAATGAACACAGCTGATAATATACCTGTTATTAATCACTCTTCAGTATTTGGCAGAAGCCCCAAAGTAAGATACCTTTCATACTAGCTTTAAGGAATTACCAGGCTTAGTAAAAAGCCCCTTTGTCATCATCTCTCAAGATGGTTTTCATCAAGTTATGTGTCATCAAATGGATAGTTGATATAATAATGCAACCAGCTTGCTCAAGCTGGATCCATCATGTATAAGGGATTTGTCCTATCAAACTGTGTTGTTTTATGCATTTTGACAGACAATATTGAGCTAATTTAAACACAACGTTTTAGTAAATGAATACAAATTGTTGCCTTGCATTCTTGTTATTTGAATTTTAAGTTGAAAGATAACTTTATTATCTCACCATTGGATCTGTCAAGTTAACACATATGTGCATTTTACTATGATAAATGTATGAGCTACAGTCTTTCGGCAAGAGGTTATTTTGACCTTTATCATCCTTTCAGAGGCATCAGTTTAACACACCTGTGTTTTCATGCATAAGGAGTTTTATAGGTCCTACACTGTATATATAGCAATGTGCCTTATACAAGTTTGATATAAATCATGTTTCTTCTGTCCATTTAGGATGTTTGCAATTATGGGCCTCATTAATGTCATAGCATATGTTGTATAGGATACATAATCAGGGATACTGAAATGTGTGAGAATCTAATTTAAAGCTCAGGGCTACAAGCCTGAGTAATTTTCACTGGCATTAAGGGGAGTCACACATATGAAAGTATTCATTGACTTACAAAATCCATATTCCTTCATCAATGCTATCAGTTATTTTTAAGAAATATCTCTAATTTCTACCAAACCTGGTCACAATACACTGAACATAGTCCCTTAGCACAACGCAGTAATGGTTCGAGAAATGAAAGTCTTTCTGAAAACAGCATGCTAATAAATCTTTTAAAGATTGAAAATCTTCCCAATATGTAACTTACAGTGCTATAACATGGCTGGATGAAAGCTTTCCTTTGAAAGTGTTTTTAGACAGTTTTGGGGTTGGTTTATGTTTCTGGAGAAATTAAATTAGTCACAAAAAATGATTGTTTCTTCAGAAAATGTCAATCCCTTATAAAAAATGAAACCATATATTTCAGTCAAAGAACAAAATCTAAAGTGGTTTGATACAGCACTAAAGAATCTTGTGGAATTATTATGTAGGTGCCTGATATTCTCACTGTCTTCCATGAGCTAGACTGTACTGGTTAGATGGGCCAGTACATCTAGAGAAGGCAGTAGGTCTAACAATGCTAGCAGTGTTCTTTGAACTTTGAAAAAAAAAAAAGGAAATTGTTTGAATTGATATTTGGTGCTAATACTTTAAAATGGAAATCCACAATTCTCTATGAGGTAAAAAACCAGACATAGTTATGAACAACTGTGTAACAGCAACCAATTTTCCTTTATGAAATCCTCCTACTCTGGACCCACTGAATCAGCTATGGTTCAGATTATGTGTCTGGCTGTTTGCCAGCTAAAACTGCTGCCAGACAAGTGCAGGTGGAAACTATAATCCTCAGAGTGAGCTGAAAATCGGCATTCGTGAAAGGGACTCAATTTCCAAACACAGATGAATGTGAGAAGAATAACAGTTCTCTCTTTCTTAAAGAGTTAATTTCATTTGTTTTGTAAGAAACATGAAAGTTGTGGCGTGGGAAGGTGATTCGGTATAGCTCAGGAAGTATTGTGGATGTGATTTATACAAACATTTAAGTTAAGAATAGTGAAGGTCATAAGCATTATATTTGCTTTATATATATGTCATATTTGGTCTCTCAGACTCTGACATCAGATCTCAACCTTGGGGTAAATCAAGGTCTGAGTATGGCTAAGAGCTGATACAAACTGGAGCAGCCTCAAGGTCTATTTTGTTATTTGGGGACTGCCAAAAATTAGAGGTCCTGTGCTCCCTAGGAGTTGTTTTCCCCCCAGGCTGCATCTTTTTCTGGATGCTGGAGTAAAAATGGCTGGAGAGGAGCTGAAGACTGGCCTATTATATCTATATTTTTATCTGTCCCCCACACTGTTAGGTGTATCAGCTTTTATTATTCAAAATTATTTGCCTTTGACATACTGCATTCTGAAAGTATATTTATAGAAATGTTATTAAAGAAGTGAATCTTTCATTGCTGTAAGTATTCTATGATGCTGTTTCCCCCTAACAATATCATAGTGGAGTGTTGGAACAGACAGCTTTATAATAAGATAGAATGTAATTGATAATGCAGACTTACTTGATAGTGAAAAATGAGACTGTCACCAGCCTCGTGGAAAATCATTTTGGTAGAACAACCTTGCAACTGAAAGAAAAGAAATAACCCAAAACGGACAACTGGTGTCTCTTAAAAATAGTTCACACACTGCTTTCCTATTCCATGCTGGTTTAACACTTATTTCTTGATTAGACCATCTTTGATCTCATTTATCAGTATCAAATCATTGGACATACTAATGTTTCTCTGAAAGACCAATGGACTGAAATAATCAATAAAACAGACACTTCTTAGGGCAGAATTCAGCCAATCTTACTTGTTTTGAATAATACCGTATTCCATATCTGCTCCTATTATTCTTTTTTGTGCATCTCTACTCACTTGTGCTCTGAAGGGTTTTGAATAAATATTTTAATCTATTCTTATTAATTAATAAAGAATTAGTTCAATGAGAAAAATGTTATAACCATCTTCAAACACATGAAGGTTACTAAAAAACTAGAGGAGAGACATTACTTACAGAAGGCTTTATACTCTGAGTAATGGTATAAATTAAAAGGAAGTACATTGAGGGTGAATAGATACAACATGTGTAGCAAAATAACTTAAAACTGAAAATATATTTCAAAAGAGGCAAAGAAAGTCCCCTGATATGCATGTTCCTGCACCATCAAAGTTAATGCATTACCCGTCTATATCCATTTTAAGATGGACCTGAAAAACAAATGAGGAATAAATACGCTCCAGAGGAACTTCTGCATTAGCAGAACCCATCTATTCACATTTTAAAATGGACCTGAGAAGTAAATGAAGAATAAATAAACTCTAGAGAAATTCCTGCATTAGCAAACATAAGTGGTGTACTAAGCCTTTTCCACCTCTAATTTTTGTGATTCTTTGATAGATCTGTAATTAAGCTGCTGATTCTTAAAATGCTTTCTGATAAAATAAGATATTGTACAGAATGGGCATTAGTAAGCTAGCCTTTCGTAGGCTGGAGGTTATTTTTTTAAACACACAAAAGAAGAGCCAAGTCCTGAAAGGATTTTTCTCTTTCTCTCTGGAGTAAAATTTACAATTGTAAGTGATATCCGAGATATCACTTCATGAGATGTCCTTCTAGAGAAGGACATCTCATGTATAAAGACTAGAGCCTAGTAAAAATTAGCATCACACAAATTAGGCAGATTCCATTTCTGTTAGCATTTAAAATTCAACTTTGCTCAAAAGCAAACAGCAATAGCTAGAATTAAAGTCAAAGATCATTGTTTCTTGTGCAACAATGTTTTTAAATATCAGCTTCTTTGAGTAAACATAACTCTTGCAGAGTTGCCCCACCAGTTCTTCTGCCATGGCAGTTGGTCTCACAAAGTAATCTCCCCCCTTCCATCGTTAAACCTCTACTGATCCACCGCCAGCATTGCACCATGGCCTTTCAAAGCCGTCATGATACCCTGGATTAGATTTTTTGCCATGGCCTTATTTGTCCTCTGCCAACACAGACAGCTCCCCAAGTCTAGGGTCACACAGAGGAAAGGTGATGTTGTGGTGTTCTCGATCTATGGATATGGCACCTCTTAGAATCTTGCATGTGAGAGGCTTCCATTTCCCCTTCCTCATTGCCCCTATCACCTGCCCCTGAACATGGGACCTCACACACTGGTAGAGAAGAATGTGGAAAGGATAAAACTCAGCTGGTGTGCAGAAGCCTGGGGCAAAACTCCTGTGATTTCAAAGAAACTGTCAGATTGCTGACACATACAGAATTCACACTTTCAGAATTCCTATGAGCTGAAGGGTAGCTCCTCTAAAGTATATTGGAGCCGGTGAAGCAACACCGCCAAACACAAAGTAAATATGTACGTGTAAAAATTTTCTTCATTTCTTTTCCATGCATTCAGTTCAGGCCTGGCATTCTGGATGTAATGGTGTCCTGATTTGAGCAAATGTCATCCGACACATCAGGTTTACCAAGATAAACCTACATGTTGTATGTTTAATAATTCCTTAATAATAACTATTGCTGACATTCAGTATGCTGCTTGACATGCTGACTGAAAACTCATTTTATTTTAAAATGGAGTTAAATAGCTAAACTATTGACTACAATAAAGACAAAGAAGAAACACTATCTTACTGATTTTATACCATCTTCATCTAATTTTAAAAGAGTAACTTTTGTGGGATTTAGTCAGTCATGTAGTCAAATATCATTTGCTGTATTTTATAAGTGGCTTTGACAGAACAAAGATGTTAACTTTATAAAAGAGCTGCTAAGCACACACAGTGGCAACTTTTCATAGTGTTTTTATTAATGATAAATGATTTCGAAGCTATCATGACCTGAAATAACATTGTAATACTACTACAATCTTTGCTGCAGCATGTCACTGAAAATAGGCCAAATTAAGTCCTATCTAGCTTTCTGTTCACATGTGTGATTGTTCTTTAACAAATTTTTGGCTGGCTTGGCAAAGAATAGGGCAATGGCGATATAGAGGGGCTGAGCTGATTTTATTAGAGAAAGTATATTTGCTGAGAATTGGTGCCAACCTAGAATATGAGATACTTAAGCTGAGCTTAGAGCTTAGGTATCTTGCTCAGAGTAAGCTTTCCTGCTGTGCTGCTGACTTTTAAAGCCTTGGAGCAGGCTTTCCAGGACAGGTTTTTTAAGTGTTTTTAAGAGGTGTCAGTGCCATTTTGAAAAATGTGTTGGTTACACAAAATTCACCCCTTTTTCTACACTAGTGTTTTTATACAACAAACACCTCCCATAGCCCAGGAGTTCTCAAATTACTATATGGGGAAAGAGGAAGCAGGAGAAGAGGGGCACTCATCACCTGTTTTATTGAAGATGTTCCATTGTATGAAAAAGCACATCAAGAAATAAAAAGGAAAAAAAAGAAAGGCAGAGAATGAACTTTGGCTGAATGGGTTAGCTTTTGTCTGCTAAAAAAATACCGTTCTCTTGGTCGCTGCTATAGAAGCCAATTCTGTGTATTTTGTGCTGAAAGGTTGTTGAACAACATTTCAAAACTATGATTATTTCCAAGACAGAAAATTTGATTTTTGAATGCTTTTGCTGTTTAATAATCTGTATTCAAATTATATATTTTTTATTGAAGTCAGATTAAGATAAACTAGGCTACAGGGAGTTATAGCATGGCAGAAGACAATGCTTTGTCCACATATTTAAGACGATAAAATGTTTCTCTCTTCCCAGGCTTCCTTATGGCAGGATATAAAATTGAGAATTAACAACAAACCGTTCATTTGGAATGAGTGGTCCTCTAGAGGCATAATGGTTATAAATGATATTATAACCCAGGAACATTTTTATTCATTTGCTGCCGTTGTGAAAAAATACAATTTACCTCACAGTCATTTAAAAAAATACCTTGTGTTGAACTGATGAATTATGGAATTTTTCTCAGATTTAATCACCCCAGATGAGGACTCTGAATTGCCTTCCCATTCACAAAATGAATAGTTTATCCCATCGAACACATTTGGGGCTGATGTTTTACTACTCAGTCTTTGTAGCACCAAAGACTGGAACTTTTTTATTATTATTTTTAGCCCTTCCCTCCAACTTATTTATATTAGAAGCAGTCTTTTTTGACTGCACACACTCCTCAAGTGCTCTGAGTTTTGTTGCAGTTGAAAAAAAAATCGTTAATACCAAAGAAAAAGAAGGGAGCAAAACCAGAAAAGGCACGAAAGCTGTGCCTGTGCCAAAGATGAATAGTCAACGCTTGTGATAGTTGGGGCAGGGAGCATGATCCCTGCTATCTTCATGAGTTATAATGTATGTGCCCACTGCATGACTATGATCCATATATCCCTGCTCTTGCATAATACTTTTCTTCATAGAATCATAGAATAGTTTGGGTTGGAAGGGACCTTTAACGGTCATCTAGTCCAACCCTCCCTGCAATGAGCAGGGACGTCTTCAACTAGATCAGGTTGCTCAGAGCCCTGTCCAACCTGACCTTGAATGTTTCCAGGGATGGGGCATCTACTACCTCTCTGGGCAACCTGTTCCAGTGTTTCATCATATCTCACCTGGCATTCAGTGTACATGATATGGGAATTTTAATCGATCCGTACATTTTGTTTAGTTGGACAGCCTATTTGGTATGGTAGATCATGGAACATTAGAAAATCAGGCTTTCACTTACCTGATGCTCTTTGTCTTAAAACTCTTTACAGAAAAGGAAGTGTTAAGTCCAGGTTTTACAGAATAGGATGCTCAGTCATGTTGAAGAGCAGTAACAGTTAATGGCTTAACCACATTGTGCAGAAAGCCATATTAGGATATTCAGTGTTCCTGATACTAAAAGAGCAGTGCAAGGGCACCCAAACCAATTCTGTACAGAGTGGGAGTGTGTCTGGTAGGGCTTATTAGCTCAGGCTCGGCACTCCCTCTCACAGCCCAAGGTTGCTCAGCAGGGAACCTTTCAAATGTTTCTGCACTACTCTAACTAGTGCATCTAGGTTTGAGAGAACTTAATCAGCTCAGGCTCAGCATAACATGAACATGGGTAGATTGCTTCAAGTTTTGGAATATTCCTGTGCATGTCTGTGGTGTTTACATAATTGCATTTGAAAGTGAGAATACTTGGGAGTACAATTCAGAGAAACATTTTAGAGGCGTGTCAAATCTAGAAGCAGAGTAGGATAAGAATTTTTGAATCGTCTGGGTTTCTCAGTCTCTGGTTATCATGGTTAATGGAGAGCTCGCTGTAGCTACTTAGTCTTTGTGATATCAAAGGCTGGAGGAGATTTTTGCTATTAGCTCTTCTCACCAACCCTTTAAATAGGAAGCATCATTTGTCAGCTGCACAGACTGCTCAAATGGCCGTTGTTAAGAGAACAATCCAGACCATTAAATATCCTTAGCAGGTCTAAGTCCTCTTAACCTACTTAGCAGTTGTTAAGGCATTTATTTTCTTCACTCCTCTCACCTGTTCTTTTTAATTTTGTATTTTATTTTAAGTGTTTAATTATCTCTGGTAGAATTACCACTTCTGTCACATGCTTTCACATACTGACAACTATACTCATATTCCTTGGATACAGCCTGAATGTATTCCTTGCTTATATATATATATTTTATTGGGAAGGGATAAAGCATTCTTTTTAAATGACTTTGTTTTATTTTAACATTAAAATAAATAAACGTTGTTCCCAGTAAGGAAATTCTGACAAGATCTAAGCAGTTTATACTTCCCCTGAAATATAACAATGTTTCAGGTAGATTAAACCTTGACAAAAAGTTAAATCAAATTATATTCTCTATGCTCAATTTTCTTTGGGGAACCAAAACTCACTGAAGTATAAAAGTCTAATTAATTATGTAGTATGCTAATAATTTTTAAATTAAGAACACTTGTGATTTAACTCTAACATGCCATGAATGTGTTTGCAATTGACTATGACAAGAAGATTATGAGAAAAAAAAATTAGAAAAATAAGAAAGCAGTCGCCAATACTAGTTCTGCTGTGGAGATTCATACAATAGTGGTGAACGGAAGAATGGCAAGCCTGACTCAGACAAAAGGGACATCTGTTATAACACTGAGGCATAGTGAAGGAGTAAACAAGTTTATATTACTGTTTTCCCAGATATAAGCTCCCAGCTTCTGGACAAATACTCTTCAGAGACATCATGATCATATCAATAGCTATATTTAAACATATTATTACATGCCACTTGTATATCTACTCTTTGAACCCATTTAAGTTTTTGCATGCAAAGCACCTTGTGGCACAGCATGGATTTTGCATTGTAGAAAAAGGTCTTTCTTTCTTTGAAACCTCATACCTTATCAGTTTTTGTTGTAAGAACTAGTTAATAGTCCTTACTTACCTTCTTTTTTGCAATTCATGATCTTTTCCAAGGTTGTGAATCCTGGTTTGCTCAGCGTCCCTCAATAGAGTAGCTGTTCCGTATCGCTGATAACACTACTAGTCTTTCCTAGGTCTATTTTATGCTTTTTTGAGATATGAAAATTGCATGTAATAAGATGTGAATACACCACATGTACAGTGGTATAATGCTGTTCACTGCCCAGGTACCAGTTCCTTTACTAATTATTCCCAAGAGCCTGTATATCTTTTTCATGGCTATTGTATGGAGAGTTGCTGTTTAATATATCTGTTGTAGACTCTAGCCTTTACGTCTAGTTGTAAAAGAGATGCACACCATTCTAAAATTGGCATACATTGGCATCAAGAGGCTTCCTTGAACACATGCATATCTTATGTAGGTGTATCTTTACTTATTCCTTGAGAGATCACTCTGTAATATGAACCTTCTTGTTTTATTTTTTTATTAAGGTGAGATCTGGTACATAGCTATGCCATGTATGGATGAATTCTAGGTACAGACGATTCTCAAAGTTACATCACCTCTTTTCCTCATGTAACCCGCTTTCCTGACCACATCACTCCTCTCCCATGTACTTAGTCTGGTTGACGGTAAGGGACAGTAGAACTTGGATTTCTCACATTTCGTGTCCTCTCTGCGTTTTTTCTTCAGGCTCAACACCTGTCGGTTTACTTTGAGATAGCAGTGGTTAAATACTGTGTGCTTTCACTCAAAACCTTCCTGGAGTCAGAAACCCAATCTGAACAGATGCTATAAGACATTCTTGTGGCCGTGGAAGGGCTAGGAACAATCTGTGCTGTTTATAAACACTATGAGGCAAAAATAAAACAAGCTTTTCTGTTACTCAGACAGATTTTGAGATACTGATCCAAGTAATCATGTGTAAACCTCACTGTAGCTGTGTGATACTGAATCTGTCTGGAATGTGGTATCACATATTTCCATCTCATAGAAAGACATCCAGAATCAAAGTTTCATCCATAATAATAGCATGTGATAAAATATTCATTTCTACTTGCCCATAGTAATACATTAGGCATTTCCAGAAGATGATCACTTTTCTTAGGATCTGATCTGGTAACTTTTGTTTGAGAGAGAATGTATTGCAGTATATCAAATTTAACTCTCGCATTTACCAGAGATATATAAAAAATAGAAATGTAGGACATCCTGCACAATCTGAAATGAACGTGCTGCAAGGGTAGCAAGCAAAAGCCCATAATAAGAAACTGAAACTGTATTTTTCAATATACTTGTGTCATATCATATAATATTTAACCAGAATCTGAAAAGTGAAGAAGGCTTTAATGTGGACTCATAAATCAGATTCTTGCACTTCATCGGGAAGCCTTGTAAAAATTTAATTGAGCCACACAGTGGATAGTAACACATTACACAGTAAAAAAAAATTAGTTTTGCCTTTTGTTTCCAATGGTGACATTTTGAGAAGGTTCACAATTTCATATCTGATAGGACAGAGAAGATAAAAATCTGTAATTGTGTCCTAGATCTCTTAGTGGCATAAACTATAAAAGAAGCCAATATAGAGCCTTATCTGCAATATTGATATTCTGACATGGAAAATCAGACTCTCAGACACAATAATGTTCTATGCTGAAGCACCACAAGTGGCAGAACCTCGTTCCTGGCAGCGATTGTGTGTCCACTATGGTACCTTTATAAACTAGGAGCTGCTGGCACCACCTATGATTTGGTATTCTTTTTTAAGTTAAAAGGAGTTAAATACATGTTACAGGAGTTGTAAGTGAAATAATAAGATTATAATAATAACACTACCTACATTGTATTGTATTTTTGCAAATGCTCTAGCAAGAAAGCCAGTATGGCCATCCCTACATTAGAGAAAAAGAGGCCCAGAGAAGGGTATAAACTTACCTAAACACATCCAGGTACAGTACGACAGCAGTCTCCAGTGTCTCAATATATTGCTCTATCAACTTTCATAGCAAGGCAGAAGGTGTCTGGGTTGGTGCAGGGATAATAGACCCAATTCTATAAAGTGCTAAGTTACTTTGGGAGGGAACTGAACCATGCTTTCATCCTGTTCTCATGGAATTAAATATAATCTCCTTTGAATATGTGGAAGCCCAAATAAAAATGTGTCAAAAAACCCAAAAGATAAAAATGTTGAGGAATCCAATATGCTAAGTAGAGAGGAAGAGTACTGCTAGATATTTTAAATATTGCTATTTATGAGAAGTATATTGTTACAGAAGTATAAAATTATCATGGTTGTTTTTCCATGTAGGATTATTATTTCTTCTTATTTCTGCCTGTATCCAGTAAGAGCTTCTAGCTTGTGCGTCAGGGTTCAGTCCCCACTCTCACTTCATCTAACTCACATCGGAGCACTGCATACAAAAGAGCTAAAAGATAACAGCAGTATATCACACTGTTTCAGAAGTACTTCTGCATCCATCACCTTGAGATTTCTTCTTTATATGAAGAAGATACTGCTATAAATTCTGTCTTCCGCATGAAGATAGAAATGCGATGAAAAACTCATTCTGAACTACTGGAGAGCTAAACTTTAATAAAGATCAAAAACTAACTGCGTAAGACTATTTTTGATTTACTGAACACTATGACTAGTTGCACAGCAAGCAATTAAGAATGATAACTGAGAGAAATTAGTTCAAGATAACAGTATTTGCAATGGATATTTTTTGTTTTTTTCCTGCAATTTTTGAAAATGGATATTTTTTTCACACCACAGAGTTAAACCTATCAAGCAGTCGATTTCTTTAACAATACAAATTGCAAACATGTCTTTTTTAGAGCTAATATTTAAAATAGTTCAGGAGGATGTCATTCCTATTAAAAAAAAACCAGAAAAGAAAATGTGTTTACACTTCTTGAAAGCTAGATAAACCCTGCTTCTTTCTTCAAAAAAGTAAGAAAACAATGAGAAAGCTGTCTGAAAACCAACCAGATGTTCAGCTAAAACCAACGTGAATCTAGAAGGCAAGAGTTCTGCAAAATTTAAGAATTAATGAAACATCTTCCACAAAAAAGTTCCTATCCTGTGAGATGGAATGCACTGAATAACTCTGAATTCCTTGAAGCTTTCTTAGGGTAAAATGGTATTCACATAGTAATGAGACCCTGTAGCAAAGCAAATCTTAGTTGGAATAACAGTACCAAAATGATGTCCAGCGGCTAATGTATTGCAAAGTCTTTTCCAAAGAGAAAGATAGAACTAGATCTCCAGGATGATTTAATCAAGAACTGACAAACAGCACCTTTCACATAGGACTATGCAAGAAAATGTATCTTAGACAGGGACCTCATCGTGACCAAATTTAAAGCTCGTTGAGGTCCATGGAGTAGTTTCAGAGCAACTCAGTGCTTCATACTAGCTACCAGAGATGTGCAGATCCATTTGAACTCACAAATTTAAAACCTAATGGGACAAGATTCTAATTTACCAAAGTTGTCATTCCTAACTACTATACCTGAAGCTATTTTATACTTCATTAGGGTTTTTTCCTAATTTGTGAGTAATCTAACATAATATCGGAATATCCTTTTTTAGGTTTCTTGTGGGTTCTATAGGAAATCCTGGTGTGTTACTTCATGCACAAGCATTTGCTTTAACTGGTTTATTCAGCATTATCCACATCTGAACACTCTCAGAATGAAGTGATTTGCTGGCCTGAATGTTAATGTTGTATATACTTGAAGCAGAAAATCTGCATTTAGTTCAGCAGTATCAATATGTAGGTACTGAAGCAGAAGGTAGAAGCAGCATGCGCACCCATGGAGAATAGAGCGCTTTTGCAAACAGTGTCACATTTTTTTGAAAAATACATCTGTTTTGCTCAATTGACACTCCATGATACTGCAATTATGAGCCATATGTGAGTGTGGTAATTTGGGAAGATAAATTAACATTTTAAAATCAAGACTTGGTGATGTTTACATCATTGTGCAACAGCTTCCATAAAGATGAAAGGGGGTTCCCTTACTTTTAGGACAGGATCTGTCCTAACTGCTATCAGATACATTAAAAGAACTGTACAGGGGCTGTGCTGCAACATAAATCCCCCGAAGGAGTCCTGGCAAATTCAGAGCTTGTGTTCACGGCATGGCCTCTGCTGGGTTTGAGCATGCTTCTACTGCTAGTGTAGCCACAGATCAGGCACCCTCCCTAATTCTTTTAGACAGTAAGGTGCAGTCTTGGCCCCAGATATGTTAATGTCAAGATTATGCCATTTTTTCCGCTCAGGACACCTACAGTCAATTCATGTTGGACCTGATAAATGAAGTATTAAACATTTGAAATAAATGGCATTATATTAGGTGGATATTAATAATTTAATAAGTATTACATTTGGGATTGGGAATTGGGAATTTCTGAATTCTCTAATAAAATGGTGAAATAATCAAAAAGTAGACTGGAATCAAAATTGTAATTTGAAAGAAAAATGGAAGGAAGGAAACGTATTAATGGTACGTTGTAGGCAAAAAATTAGCTTAAATTGTGAACACTAACAGGTGGCAGATAATTGGGAGTATGTGCATGTGTGGACAGATACTCTAAATTAAACTTCTGAACTCTCAAGCAGAAGTCTGCTCCTTGCTAGCTGCAACCAGTATGGGCTGGCTGTAAATTTTAATGACAACTGCACTAAACAAAAGTGGTATGTCCCAAATCTTCCAGTTTATTAATAAAGAGACATGACACAGAGCCACCAAGTAGGAAGCTGAGCACACATTGTGCTTCTGCACATGAACTATTTACATTGGGAAGATCAGGTTCTGGAAAGAAGAGCTGGTGGCAGAAAGAAGGATTTATGAAGAGAAGTGGTCTTGGAAGGAAGTTCAAGATCTCAGCTGGAAGAAGGATCCTGGAGATCAGAGATGAGTGTGGAGAGAAATGCCAGGGGATGCCCAGGGATCTTGGCCTTAACACCTGAGACAAATCTAACTCCGGGGAGCAACACAGCATAGGCGGACAGAACTTTCTGCCCAGCCTCGCTGGACTAGAAGTGACCTCCCAACTGGGAAGGCAAATCAAGCTGTCACGAATGTAGTGCCGGGGGGGTGTGAATGAGTGAGTGTGTGTGATAATCGGGTAGGGTAAAAGCTCTAGCTGTGTTGGTTCTTAAATAAACCCCAGTATCCAGATCCACTGCAGGGCTTTATTTACTCTGCCTCACCCATGAAGTGGTAGCAGATAACTGAGAGAGGGAAGTTGACAAATGTCTATTCCTTTCTGCATACAAAAAGCAATTGTCAGAGTTTTCATGGCAGACTGAAGTGCTTTGAGACAGTGATCATAGAGGAAGTTTGTCAAAAACGTTCATGATTATTTTTAGGAAAATATCAATAAACTTTCATGAAACGCGCTGGGTTTATCCAGCTTTATGCCACCTCAACTGGCTCTAAACGGTACAGGACACAAAGCATTCCATGTAAGCATAGAGACATATATCCATAATAGATCTGATAGTATACTGAGACTTCAATATCAGTTAGATCCGAGTTGTGGAGCAAAATGAGTCTTGAGGAAAGTCAGACTTCTAACTGGCTTAGGTAATCAAAGTGCAAGATTTAAACTTCTTTTATTAGACTATACAAAGGTCCAGCCTTGCAAACAGCCTCATAGGATGTGATTAGTGTGAAGTGGGAGATGCAAAGAACTTGAGTTCTTTCTAATTGCCTTTTAAATTTGTATTTATGTTTTTAAGCATCATAGGTGGAAAAGATCTACCAGTGTGTCTCAGCATAGGCAGAAAAGTTCCCTACAACGTATAAAAGCTGAGATATTTGAGTAGAGCTAGGTATTTACCTATCCATCCCATCAAAGGGAGGATCTTTGTCTATATGAAGGACTGCTAGTACAGGTCAGATAGAAATAGGGCCTGGTATAGCATCACATGTTGCATTGTGAAAAAGCTTTAAGGATTCAGCTAAGAAAGTTTTGTCTGTTACTTTGCAAATAAGCCTATCCTTTTGAATTCTAAATAAAGAATAAATCAGATATTCCAGTCCTGTTACCTTACATGAGAAAGAAAAATAATATACTCTGCAATATAGGTCATCAGCTTAGATATTTTTATCCTAGGTTGTATTTTAATTTAAATACTGTTATTTTTTTTGGTGTGGATCTTTTTCATAATAATGAGACAACATAATAAGTCTGCATTATAGAGCAGGCAGGTAGTACATTTAAATTATCATAAATAAATGGGGAGGATAAAACCATCATTACAGAAAAATGAGAGCACATACAAACCTACAGTTTATCATCAGTCATTTGTTAAGCTGTCATTATTTATTTTCAAAGAATTGATTGGAGCTAATGCCAAAATACGAGGGTCATGCATGTAGTGGCATCATGGGTTAAATTTCTTTGCCCAAACTTTGTTAAAAAGATGGAAAACATCTTAATCCAGGGCTATATTTTCTACCTTTTCCAATACATTTTTTCCAACAGGTAGCTATCTTCCTGTGTTTATGAAATTCTTTCCCACTGTAGTTTTCTGCCAACTGTAAAGGCAGCATATTCTGGATATGACCAGAACTCAGCTTGCATTGTGTCCATTCCCTCAGTGAAGTACCATCCTCAAGTGCTACATAAATAGCATAATTTAAGCTGAAAGCATTTACAGATGAGATTTCCTCAGGATTTGGAATTCACAACCCACAGCTCAGGAGCACTTGGTGCCTAATCTCTAGATGAAGCTCAAAGCCAAGGTGGTGTCTTTCCCTGACAGTAATGTATTTTCAAATATATAAGTTGCTGCCCTCTGTACAAAAGCAAAGTGGAAGGACATGAAAGAGCCTTTTTTCCTGCCTTGACCTTGGCCTCCTTTTCTCTATGATGTCTTGAATCCAAGGTTCTCTCATCCCAGTGTGAGCCAGCGGTACCATCTCGAAGTCTTGTTGTAGAAAGGATGTTGAGACAGGGTGAGAAGCACAAAGATTTATTGGTGTGGGCTGTAGCTGATGACATATATTGACTCCAAAAGTGAAAGTTACTTTTGGGGAAAATTAAAAATGGGAAGAGAGAAAGTGGAAAAGGAAAACCCTCCCCAGCTGGTAGGAAGGAGAAACAATGGAGTTGCCAAACAAGCATGCTTCCCTGCACATTTCCCCTGTGTAGCTGGTGGTCCCACTGTGACAGTTTTCCCTTAGTGACTATATACTTTTCGTCAGGAGCCATGCAAACTCCTTACTGGTTGTTCCTGCTTATGATGCTGTTGGTCTGGCTGGAGAACACTGTGATCAGGGTTACGTGTTGCATGCTGATACGTTAACGCTCATGCATGCAAGTTATTGGGTCACTTAATGTAAACCGAAAGCTACAATGGAGGGGAGAGAAGAGGTGATTCTCATGCCAGTGACAAACTCTTCGTGTGAGAACTTGCAGTAACAGCAATATCGGGGTTTGCAGGTACAAGGCCATGAGAATAACAGCACAAGAACAGCAGCATGAGAACCAGTACAGAAAAATACTACCACAGAGTCTCTGGGAAAACACTGCCACACCACTTTAAAGGTTACAGAGCTGCAAGTTAAAGAGAGACTACCAGAATTGCAGCTAGAAGGCCCTTAGCGTTTCAAAGGCTAAGCACCTAAGGCACTGTAACTGCAGGCGTTGAGGGTAACTCTGACATTCCTGCATAGGTAGCATAGAGCACACCTGCAACGCTAACCTGTGGTGCTTCAGCAGCCTGTAGTCTCTGGGTTCATATAGTTTCCACATTACTCCCTACTAAAAGCTCATTTGAAGGAGGATAATCTAACTTCCCCTTTACAAACCGATTGTCGAAATGATGTGGAAAACAAAGTTGAAAAATTATGCCTTTAAAACAGATATAGGTTAATTGGGACAGTATCTAGTTAACAATAAGCTTTTGTCTGTATAATTAAGCAACAGTACAGCAAATACCCCAGCACACCCGCATTGGAGTCTGAAAAATGGTTCTTTATTCCATGTGCTCTCTTTCAGATCCTATTGGCCAGCACATACCTGCCTGCCAGGTGACTATTTGCAGTGCAATAAGAGATTTTTCTTCCTGCTAGTCCCCAGTCAAAGAAATCCTTTGCTGCAACAATAACCTAATAGTTGTTTTACCTTTTGCACATGAGTTAACCCTTCAAGGGGCAAATGGGAACTGGGTCCCAGCTGGACTTATGATTTTAAATGGGCTTAAGCTAAATGGCTGCTCTTGTAGTGATAGTCAGAAAATACCACTTTTTTGTCTTATTCTGTTGTGGACAGCCAGCTGGCAGTCCTTTGCGCATTGGAATTTCAATGGACTCCTGGCAACTGTTTCCCACGTATCCCTCAAAGGAGTGGCACACTGTCTTACAATGTCATTTCGTCATAGTTTATTTCTTGCATAATGAGCAACATTGACAGGGGTATTTGCAAATTCTTAAATATTCTGGCATCCCAGTGGTAAAACCAGTAGATTACCATTTCAGTTTGAAAGAGATTCAAACAAGATAGTAATTTTATATCTTCCAGCCTTGATATGTAGAAAACCAAAAGTAACCTGGTTATCTTTGTGATCTCCTTTTAAGTCAATATTTACCAGTAACAAGTGAACAGTGAGCCTAATCCTTCAGGCTTCAATGACCAGTTCTCCTAAGGAGGATGCTCTTTAACCTAAATAATCAATAATTGCTTTTCAGATATTTCAATACTTGGTTCAGGAAAAGGATTCAGAGTGCATGTGCACACCACAGCACGTATGCAGTAAATACATATTTGGTCATATGCTTCATATGGAAAAGATTAGTAATTTACCAATATACTTGTTAAGAAGTCCAGATATTTGGAGGATCTTTTGACAGTTTTAATATAATCACTTATTTCTGGTCATGTCTGGTCATGTCAGTTCTTCAATTAAGATTAAAACTATGAGCACAAAAGAAAGAAGGAAACGTTAATGTTTGTCAGTGTGGGGTATACATGATTTCCAGTCTATATACAGATCAAATAGGAGGTTTTTCACTGTCACGTTACTATGCATGTAAACTTCTTAATTGTGCAGCGGTCTGTGGCATGAACTGGCCTCTAAAATTGTGAGTTGTTTGTCATGGATATTTTTTGTGTGTGTGTTTCTTACCTCATAAGTGAATACCATATCATGTAGGCATGGTCCTGTGGGAGGATAAAGAAAGCAAGTACTGTATTTGTCTAATTCCTCACCTAGCAAGGCTTCCTACACAAGTTTATTAATATTTCATTATTTCTTTAGCAGAGTTCTTTTCACACTTCTGTGTTCTCTCTTATTTACAACTGAGGAACATGGGCTCTTTTATGTTATTCATTAATAGACATTTATTTGACAAATCCTGGTGGTTGTTGTTTTTTTCATGCAGAACTTCTGTGCTGCAAAGACTCTGCTGGCTACTTGGTTGAAGGGTGTTAATGCAAAAGGAGGAATGCTTGAAAGAGTCTTATTTCCCATCTGCATCCAAGGCAAGTTGGTTCAATCCACATTTGAATACAAGTAAGCAAATCCCTTCATTTCATCATAGGAAGAAATGAGACATGTTTTAGCCCAGGATCATATAGTCTACTGAATGTGTGTATTATCTGGATGGAAAGAGGTGGTCTTGGTCACCATATAAGGCACAGGAAGATGTTGGTTTAATTATTCAGAGCAGTAAGAAATTCACTAAAGGATACCCAGGTTGACCTTGTTAGAATCACAAGTGAGGCACAGACTGTATGTATAATAGCAACTGAAGGAGTTAATTGCTTCTGCAATATGACAATAATAATATATGCTGGCTTTGTCATTGGCAATGGAAACTGTAACTATAGCTGGCAGATCTGCTTCATCACACCCAAGTTTTGCAATGGAACTACTTTAAGGACAAGCCACATACTTAGAAAGCCCTCAGGAGTCACAGGTGGTTTTAAATCTTGATTGGTGGCCATGAGTTGCCATTTTTGGTTATAGTTGCATGTTATTTACATTGCCTTGCTTTTTTTTAAATGAAAACTGTACTAGTAACCAGTGCTTTCAATGGATTTTAACTCCTGTCATAAGGCAAAGGTACAAGACATCAGAATTCCAACTCAGGTGATATGTCTGGGCCTAGAAATGTGATTTTAGTTTCACATGACTTTTGTTTATCAGTTCACATCAGTTTTGTGTATGCATTTTGTTACTCTATTAATCCCTAAAGTAGTATTATTTCAATGTTGGTGAAGAACACTGTATACTTTTAAACAAATCATACCTTCCTTATGATACAGAGGACTACTCTGGGCTCACTCTCAGCTCATCCAGATAGTGACCAGAATAAAAACCTAGCCTTGGCTAACCAAGCTTACTAATACATCATAGCTCAAAGGGCTGTGAACTGAATACTCAGGTCAGACATGCAGTGAGCAGTGTGTATGCAGCAGCAGGAAGCAAATACCTCTAGCAAATATTTTTCTAACTAACCCAATGATATTAAAATGACTGTTTTATTTGCGTGCTGATCTTCACATTAAGACATTTTCTTCATCATTCATTTAATTTCATAGTACTAATTCCATACACATATCATGAGTCTTACTTAATCAAAACAAAACCCCCAACAACTCTGAACTATGTATTTCATAATCAACCAGCAGAACTCTACTGTATATGTTCATCTTGTCTAAATGCTAAACTAAACACAAAACTTCTGTTCTCTGACTTCCAGGAGCTAGGCTGAGCAGTGGGGGTTTCAATTAAAAACCACAGGAAAGGAAAGGAATATGTCAATAAAACCACAGACTTGTAAGTACTGCATACTAGTTTGCAAACAAACACAGCAAGCATTCTCCGACTATGAGTCTATTACTGTAAATTTAGACTGAATGCATGATGTTGAAGGTGACTGTCCCAGCATGATCTTCCTTCATTTCATGTATAGTGAAATGCTCTCTAGCTTTACATTCAATAGCTTGATCTAGTCAGTCTGCAATGAGACTATTACTAACGGAGGAAAATGCCATGAAGAGGAGAATGGCTTGAGCCAAATTAGCAATGTTTTGTTCTATTTCAAAAGAAAATGAGAACTGTAAATGAGAGAGTAGAAGGTGGAAAAAAAAGAGAAAGTCGTGAATTGATTCTAAGGCAATATCCTTTGTGAGATTTTAAATGTAGACATCGCTTGAATAGAAATGTAAATGCCATGATTTGCATTATAAAGATTTGTTAAATAATAACTGTCACTAGAACAGATTATGTTGATAATTAATTAGTTACAGGCTGGGTGCAGTCACTTTTTAAAAAGGTTGCATTAGGGATCACATATTTTATAGTGAAGAAATCGTGAGTAAGAATAGTGAAGGTGAAAAAAATTTATAAACAATTTAGAATTCATAGAAAAATATATACTCTAATGGATTTTTTAAAATACAATGCACCCTATGGTGCTTTTATTGCTCTCGTATTAAAGAGAGGAACCAGTAAGAGAAAAACAATGTAGTTTACCTAATTAAGTGAGCAAAATGAAGCTTAAATTTACAGAAGGTTAATAACATTAAATGTATTGGCTTCACATTATGTTTGAACTGTTAATAAAGTGAACTCACTGACTGCTCAAGTATTACAATTATTTCTCAACTAATAAGGAAATGAAAAGGGGAAACCTAGTAGCAGAAAAAGTGCACAAATATTCGACTGATTTTTTTCTACTTCAGCAGTCATTTCTTTATGCAACTCTTTCCTAAACAGTAAAAAAAGCCACAAAGGATAGAAAGGACATCAGCTTTGAAATTTGATGCTGAGGTTCTCTGACTATGTAGAGGCCGAGCTACTGATTTAATAGAGATTTTCAAAGGTGCTCAGCACTGACCTAATTCTGCTGCTGTTAAAATCTCTTGGTATTTACCAATGTCTTCAACAGGACTGGAGTCACACAAAAGCTGAACACTTTTGAAAAGGCCAGGTTTCATCTTATTCACAAAAATGTAAAAGGGTATGGGTAATACAGAATTGTGTTTGTCTCCTATCTGAAAGTTACAGTGGGGACATGCTCTAATGATTTTTCACATACTTAGTTTTTTAAATTGTGAGCTGTTCTGTCCAAATCAATGTGAAAGTCTTTGCAGGACGTCTGAAATGTCAACTCACCACATAAATATAAATAGGTGCCTGACAGTCACTGAAAATTAGAACCCTGCAATGTATGTTTTAAGATTACATGGGCTCAAGAATGTGCTGCCATAATCCAAGGAGTAGTTGCTATTTTATGACTGTGAAGCCTAACTGTTTGAAGAAGTGATGCTGGTGATTCTGGGCTAAATCCTATTTAATCTGGTTTCTAAAGATGCTTGGTGCCAGGAGAAGAGAGCCCAGGCTGTAAGAATGGTAAGCAGGAGAGATGGCAGAATATACACCTACATCATTCGAAGAAAGAAAAGTGCATACTCTACCTAAAGGTAGAGCTATTAATGTGTCTCAGTATGGATGCCACAGCGTGAGTTCTGATCTGATGTTGAAGTCTGCCCTTAGCTGACTTAGCTGAAAATAGCCAGATCATTTAGTCTAAGATGTCAGATAACCACATATGATGGTAACTGGATCACTCTCCTGTGTCCTCTTAGTTAGAGGAAATTAATTTCTCCTAAATGTGTTAATGCAAACAGTAATCTTGATTCAGAGGGAGCCTGGCAGCAGGAAAGGGGCTGCAGAACCTTAATTAACTCCCCTTACTGGCCCTCCCCAGCACTCTAACTTGAGAACTCCCTCTCCACATACCTTCCCAAAAAACTTTATAGCTGGTGCTACTTTCTTAGTTCTCAGTTTTTTCCACTGGATAAGTATAAAAAGAGAGGCAGGGTGAAGGTCTGGGGAAGGAGGTCAAGAAGAGTTTTAAGGGAAAGACAGCAGAGATGAAGAAAAAAGGAAGAGGACGTGGAATGTTCAACATAAATGGGTGGTGTTCTGAAGAATACATTAGTCTAATAGTTAGAGGCATGGAAAGTTCATAAAGCCGCCTTCAAATCAGGAATTGTGATTCAGCTATAGTTTAATTAGTATTTTGTAGAGCATGGAGGCATACATTCTTTCATTGTGTTTTTGGTTTCTACACGTGGTAAAGGTTTCTGGTATCATATACCAATGTGAAATCTTATCATTGTATACAGAGGTGTATTAAAAGACACTGCTTCCAGTTTTAGATCATCTCATTTGTTTCCAGCTCGGAACTCATCACTTAGTATGGTCTGCTGTTAACATACACCCTGGCGGAGATGGGTGGTGTATGATGGCTAGACTACAGGGTAGTTTTTGGAATCCTCATTTGGCTCTGTTTCTTGTAGTTTTGGATAGGCAGATGTTTAACTGGCATAATTCTTAAGGGTGTAAAATGTTAAGACTTTTCCCTGTCTTCCATTAAACTCGGTGGAAAATCTCCCATTGATGTAAATGAGAGTTGAATTAGGCCTTTTGAAATAATATGCAAAAATAGCTATTTCCACTCTTTGTCATCCACTTTCTTTCTCAACTGACAACTGATCCTAGAAGGTATTGAGTGTTCTGTGTAATTATTGAGTGTAATCAGCTTCCACTGAGTGCTAAGCTCCTCCAAGAATTTTCCATCTCCTTGCAGGATTAAACCTCTGATTTACCTATTTCTCACCCTGAAAAAGAATAAACTAAATGTTAATAATGGACAATTAAAACAAAAAGAAAAAAGAAAGAAAACATAAACCGAAGGATTTTTACACAATGAAAGGTAGATGAATTGGAAGTAACCAGCAAGACAAATGAGAGATACAAAAAACCCATGTCATATTCTGAACTTTACATACCAAGTGTAACATCACTCATTTCCTTTTCAGAGGCAAAAAAAACGATTTGAGAGACATGAATATAACCCTGCAGAAGATGACTGTAAAAGATCATGCTAAACAAACAATACAATGTCAACAAATTAATTTTAATTTGATCAACTCACTTTTATGGGTGCACTTCATTGTGATTTTTCAACTGATTTTTGGATGACAGTTATGATGAGTGAATGATAATTAATATGTACCTCTTATGAGTCTACAGCACAAAACATTTTAACATGTACTGTGCTTTAATAATGGGAAAGATACCTTGAGCATCCAAGAATTTGGATACAATGTGTCTTAGAGTTCAAAGAATTTACTTTGTGCAGTTATCTAATTGCATATATATTACATAGCTGTATACTTGTAGGTAATTGCAGTTCTTTCCTTTTCCTTTTTTGTTTCCTTTTCTTCCTTTGCTTCCTTTCATATTCTCAAGGAACCTTAAAGTTGTATACATGAATGTGTGAAATAAAGCAGCAGATTCCAGAAGGGCCATGAACACATCTTTAGTATGTGAATTGGCTGGCTGGCTGAAGCTCTGTGGTATATATCACTCCAAATAGTGCTAAATTTCACTCATTTCACAGTTCCAGTTGTATTTTGTGGTATTACAATGGCTGTCCTTTGCCTCTTTTTTGCAGTATAATGAAGGCAACTGCCACCAGGCTCCAGTCTGAAGTGCAATTGCCCTTTCATTTATCAGACATCAGTTCTGGTACTCCTGATCTTCTGAGACCCCATTCTGAAGTCCAGTTATGGGCTGTCAAAATTAGTCTTCTCAGACACACCATGAAGGCAATCTCAAAGACTTACTCAACATATAAATCCCAGGTTAGAAGTCCAGAGCAAACCAGAGTTTTGGGTAGAATTTCTTCTTTAAAATGGAGCCTCCTATTGCTGTTTTTTTAAGCTGAATCTCTTAAAACTAAAATCTGTTCCCCTTGAATTCAGGATGGGTAAATTACTCAAAGATTTTTTTCTGTAAAATTTCCGTGCCCTTTTTCCTGAGTGCAATTACAGTGATGATTAACAAATGCAGCACTATGGATAAGCAAATGTATAATTCATATGAACTACCTGGTCAGAGCTAGGGATTTCTTTTTCTCTCATTCTTTATAAATGGAACAGAGATTCTATCTTCTTAAGCCTTCTTGCTCTTCCTTACTTCACAAATGAAACAATTTAAATAATATCAAAATGACATAATAAGTTTTGAAAACTTTCATTTTTTATTTTTGGCTGAAACTATTCTTGGAATAGTTTCTCAGTTTTTTTCTAAATACCATTTACCACTACTTGGTAAGATTTACCCGGCTGTATAACTTAGTGTTGTGATGCTTTTGTAAAGTGTGTAAAATGCTCTGAAGCTATAAAATGTAACATGAGATCTCATTGTTATTCCTTTGTTTTGATTTCGGATCATTTCCCATTGGCTTCCACTGACTTTGAATAGGACTTCAGCTTTTTCCAGCTGTAATCGTTCTGCAAAAGCAATAGAGTGAGTAATATGAATAAGCAGTGTTTGACAGTCTGCACAGGCATTCCTAGGCCTACAGACAAATAAGTAGTAATCATCAGTCCATTTTTTGGTTGTGCGTAAGACCCAAATAACCCTCTCTCTTCTCTGTTTGAGAAGCATAACTCTTCTAGATTAATCCTAAATTGGAGTGCGTATTAATTATACTGGTTGGTAGCAAGAAACCTTTTTTCCAGGCACATTAAATCTGTATCTGGTATGTACTTTAGTGATGGTTAAGGATACTTGTTGTAATTACATAATCTCATTCTGAGATCAGTCAAAAGTATTCTGGGTTCCAAGGCTAAAGCATGCAGGAGCACCTAATATCTCTTAAAAGTAAAAAAATGGAGGATGAAAAGACTGCCTTGCACTGTTACATTTCCTATGCATAACTATTAAAGTGGTTTCTTTATGGAAGATTTCCTATGTAAATACTGGAAACATACATATATACTCTCCTTATTTACAGGAAGATACGGACTTTTTCTACAGTCAACAGAGCAAAATCTCTGCTATGGATAACTTTCAATATTCATTACTGGACCTGGGTTTGGGCAATTTAGCAGGAGCTCTGTGTTACAGTAAGCCATTTTCATATATGTTTTGTATCCCTCTTGTTCATGTTACATAGCTGGGAAAGCCAGCATGCCAGTTCTCCTCTCCAGGAATAGTCTGTGTGTTTGAGTGAAAGAGAGCATTGCAAATGTGCTGAAAGCAAAACTGGAAAAACAGATGTTGGCCAAAACCTAGACCACAGAACTTCAGAGCTACAATCATATAAATAGTCTTATATTCCACTTTGAATTCCAAGGTAAAATCAAGAAAACAAAAGTATTGTATACATTTACATTTTAAATTGTGTAATCATGTTATTATCTGAAACTAATACCATGCTGTTAAAATTTAGATAAAGTGTCCTGCAATGCATACAAAATGTTCATTTGTTGAAGGCCGTTAAGTTAATTTCCTGGGAACAAGATTAAATGCAAGGCATTTACATAATCATTAGTTGTGAGGTGTAGAATAGATAATTAAATATTCCACCACATTAATTTATATTTAATTAACTGTGCTTCCATGATCCTTCTGCCTGAATATTAATATTGTGTAAATAAACAATTAGGATGCATGCTTTGCAAAAGCTTTATTGTAAAAAATGTGATCAAAGAAATTCTGTGAAATCTACTTAAATTAATAAACACTTAAAGGTTTTGTAAAGCAGGGTTGTTGATCTTGAAAGTTTTGCTAAATAGCTCCAAGTACTATGATTTTTAACACTTTAATTCTTCAAATGTTCAGTGTGTTGGAGTTGTCAAAACAAACTTTTAATTATATTTCCTATTCCGCATTTCACAACCTCTCATTTAAATTGGTTAACGTACATAAGAGCTAGTAAAGCAAGCAGAATGAACTTTGCATTAAGTTTGGAAAAGACAGTAAAGCCATAGGAAATTAATGAACATTATATTTTCTAGTAAGGAAATAAAGTTTCAGAGCTCCTGTTTTCATATTAAAGGGATATAATTTGAAAGCACTCAGGCCATACCTGACAACACCAGAAAAAACTCTTTTTTTTTCTTTCCTTTGAAAAAATATGTTCTCACTGGAAGCATTTTCAGCTGTATACATAGATGAACAACATGCAAAAGGCTGAACTGAAATTCAGAGCATGTTTTGTTTCATGTAAATATAAATTATTCAGTGCTACTGGCCTATAAAGACTCATCTGATACTGTCTTCTGTTTCTAGTAGGAATACCTCTAGGAATTACCTGTACTCTAATGTAGCACTCATAGATTTATATAGTGGTATTTTGACAAATGGAAAAGAAGTATCGTAGCATAATGATAGGGAGAAGATACCTGTGGAAACCTGTCTGTCTGAAAGGGAACATGACAAAAAAGGAGACTGTCCACAGACTCTGGAATTTTGGGGGACAGTGTATTATAGGAATCCTCTGCAGACCTGTGATTTTCTGTGGACTGTGCTGTGAAGGATGGAGAAAAGACTTGTTAGAAATTTTACTTTTGTAACTGAAAAATCTAAGTTTTCATTAGTTTTGATTTGCAGGGTACTGGGACATCTGAAAGTCCAGTTGCAGTTAGTGCAAGTTGAGAGGGCTTTATACTTCTGAATATGGGTCTATCCAGAAAGTATCTTCAGGATTCTTCAGAGCAAGGAAGTGGTTTGGTGCAAGTTCTCTCCTTTGTGAGATTACAAAAAGCTCCAACTCATTATATATAAAAATACGTACTCATACATATCAGCACATAGTAACTTTTGACCCGGACACCTCCCTCCTTCCCTGCCTCCCTCCCTCCCCCTGGAACATGAATACATTCCAAGTGTCTTTAAATAGGTATGTTAACATTATTGATGAATTATTGAAACGTGAAAGGGAGTCTGACTAATGGCAGCTAATCATGCACAGAAACAGTCTATTGGTAATGCAAAATGACTATTGGTGAAATGCAGACTAAATGAACTCGTATTAAAAACAACTGTAGGATAGTAATGTAATTATGGTACTATCATTACATTTAACTAGAGACCTGAATTTTTATAGAGAAAGGTCTTACTGTTTTGTAAAAAGCAAAACCTCCTCCCTGCAAACAAAGATCTTATCTGAAACATAAACAGAATGAAAAATAAGGATGTAGTTTCATATAATTGTTAAACTGATCTTACTTACAGAGGTGATCTTTTCTCCCACAAATAACTGCCTTCCTGCTTCCACTTTTGAAACAGATCTAATTATTACATGACTGTAGGATACATAGGATCAGCTTGCGTGGACATACAAAAATGTCTGAACCAAGTCATTGCAAACCATGTAGTTGCTAGAAGTGACCCCAAGGGTCAGGTAGGATGCATGGTTGGGAGTGGAAGAGGAACAAGACCACCTCTTGAGACAGCTGCCTGCATTAGAACAGTTCCAACACACTGTGAAACTGCATCCCAACTTAATTTATTTTTCTGTCTCTGTGAGATGGGAATTCCGTGTTTTCTTCTTCAAAGTTTATTTCCAAAACAAGAAGATAATCCTGTTTATTCAATAACTAAAATATGCTAAACCTGCTGTCCTGGTTTCAGCTGGGATAGAGTTAACTCTCTTCTTAGTAGCTGGTACAGCGCTGGGTTTTGGATTTAATGTGAGAATACTGTTGATAACACTCTGATGTTTTAGTTGTTGCTAAGTAGCGCTTATCTTAAGCCAAGGACTTTTCAGTTTCCCATGCTCTGCTAGCAAGCAGGTGTGCAAGAAGCTGGGAGGGAGCACAGCCAGGGCAGCTGACCTGAACTAGCCAAAGGGGTATTCCATACCATGGAACGTCATGCCCAGTATATAAACAGGGGGGAGTTGGCTGGGAAGGGTGGATCGCTGCTCTGGCATCAGTCAGTGGGTGGTGAGCAATTGCATTGTGCATCATTGGTTTCTTTTCTTATTTCTTTTTTTTTGTTGTATTCTTTTTCATTACAATTATTATTGTTATTAGTTAGTAGTGTATTTTTATTTTTACTTTAGTTATTAAACTGTCCTTATCTCAACCCACGAGTTTTACTTTTTTTCCTTTCCTCCTCCCCACCCCACTGGGAGCGAGGAGGGGGAAGCAGCTGCGTGGTGCTTAGTTGCTGGCTGGGATTAAACCACGACACCTGCTTTGAGGCAGTGGTTTTCCAAGTAAGTGCAAATGATATTTAAATATTCTGTCTTTCAGATTTTCATTAGTACCTTTAAGGTTCGAGATGACAATTGTATAAGATGCAGATGGCACTATTTTTCTTCCCAGATTAATTTTAAAAGCTGTTTGGTGTAGATTATTACTCAGAATAAAAGTTGGAAGTTTTGATAAAAATTTGTAATATTATACAGAAGTGTACTGCGTGATACAAGACAGTAAATTACATCAGTATGAAAACTGGTAATGTAGTAAAATGATATTTTCTGTATGTCAGGAGAAAGACAGAAGAAACACATAGTGAATCGTGAAGGCTGAGTATTGCCACTTGAGGTTTTAAACAGTGTACTCCCTGAAAATATCAAGTTGAGGTGATTCATGGATGTTAGACAATCTTCCTCCTTTTTGCAGTAGCACGAATAGGGTCATGAAGGTCAAGGGAAAAAGAATAAAGAATATCTCCAAATAAATTGAAAGTAGGCAGCTGACACAGAACAGGCGAAGGCTGTGGTAGAAATGGAGAGCATCAATTAGTAAAGGCACACCATGACATGCATGCTGCTGGCTAGTTGAAATGGAAGTTAGGAAACAGGAAACAGTAGAAACTGGTTAAAACAAAGAAGGATAAGGCTCTTTTCCTAACCACCCATAAAAATAAATGTAAAGAAAATGTAGTTGATATAAAGTGTTGCTAAATAAAACTAGAAACGCAGAAAAACAATTAAAAGCTAGGCTCAGAGCTGATGTGAAGGTGCACTAACAGTTAACATCTGACATACCTGCCTAGTATGAGGGAACTAATACTAACCAACTGGCCAGAATAACAGTATCTCAGTAAATATGTGTAGGATTACCGGAGTGGTGTCATAATTAATCCTAGTTGGTTTTGGTGGGTACTTGCAAAAGTAATACTGTGTAGTCTGAGGACATAGCTTTTGAGTAGGATCATTTTGTTTTAATATAAATGAATACTGCCATTTCTAACTTTGTTGTACTTGTTCCAGAAATTAACTGTTATTCACGTAGACTTATTGTCAAAGTGTGGGGGGGAAAAGCTATCCTCAATGTTTTTTGAAGTAATTATTGATAACTGAATGGACACAAGCCTATGGAATGTGTAGTAAGAACAGCAGCAACAGGTCCAGAGTCAGGAAAGAATGCTAAATTAATAAGTCTTTGTCTAGAGAAAGGAAGGTTTTGAGTATGATCTTGTTGGCTCTGTGCTTTGGAGTATATCAAAATGGACAGGGCCTTAGGATCAGAATTCCTAAATTCTAATTCCATCACTACTACTATTTCATTAGCTGTGACAGTGTGACAGACTGATAAAGGCACTGAAAATTACTAGATCTTCATTAACATCTGAAGAGGCTGTAGTATTTGTGGGAATTTTTTACTGTGAGTGATTAGCGATGCATCGGTTGAGTCTTAATCCACCCCTAAAAATGGAGGATCCTGTAGTCTTGCCTAAGAACAATGCTGTGAGGCTTATGATTTGTTATAGTCTTGTGCAATATTAACTAATAGAAACTGCTAATGCAAAGTAATGCCTATGGAATCTCATCTAAGAGAAGCTTTTAATGCAAAGTATTAAAATCTATAATGAGAGAACTGAAGACTTTTTCTGTAATATACTATCAGAAATGCTGTTCATTAGAGTCCTCTTTCATAAACATTTTTGCATAGGATGTTTTGCAGAGACGTAGAATAGAAGTGCACTACATTGATTTCCACTGCTATGCTGACTAATATATAGCTTAGTATGTCTTTTAAACTTAAGACTATATATTACTGCTTCTGAAACTGTACCATATTTTTGGGAGGAACTGATGCTCTGAGTCTTGTAATGCAATTATCTTGAGACAAGATGATCCTGTGGTAAGATTATCCCCTAAAAAGATTATCTGCTGACACAGTCATCCTCTGACAAGATTATCTGTAGAGATGATGTTGATAATTAGCTAGGGATGTGGAAGACTGAGCTAGAAAATGTAACGAGTGCAAACCAGACTGAGCACTTAGTTGAACCTCAACTCTGTATGAAAGTATGGAGTATGTTAAATTGTTGGTATCCATATGAGGTTTCAAACTGACTTTCAGATGGGGGTTGGTGGGGAAAAAAGCATGAGCAATTTTTTTGCAAATCTTAGAACTGGACATTTCTACTTTAATCAGTCAATCTAGCATTCATTGTAGGATCTAGTTAAAGAAATGTCTCTGCTTTCACTGAAATAGGTTAAAAACTATTGTATTCATTTCATGGCAAGTGTGGATACTACTTAGCTTAAAATACATAGTACGCATGTGGAACCTGAAATAATGGATTGATTATTTTTGTCTGATAATTGCTATTCATCAGAGACATTTTCTAGTTGCAAAAACAATGTCATGCTTGGTGTTTTCTCTTAGAGGTGGGAAAAGATCGATGATGTCAGCTTCCCTTTGTATGTTTGCTTACCAAATGCATTGATTCTTGATACTACATGAAGGATACTAACATGAGGATCCTAATACAGGATCCTCATACAGTGAGTAAGGAGAAAAGGATTTTACTGTTTCCAAGGAAAGAAAATATGAAAACATACTGGTTTATCGTCAGTTCTTGAAGCCTCTGCAAGGTTGAAGTAAAGAGCTGCCAAGAAGCTGTAAGCTTTAGATGAAAGTTAATGTGTTGGAGGGTGTCCAAGTATGAAATGATCAAAGGGACATAGGTCTGGAGGTTTTAGCTATGCTGATGGGTTGAAGAATAAGAAGTTACAAAAGTCAAACTTTGAGCTGACCTTAAATACTCCAAGGCAACACTTGTGTAAACAAACACCGTATTTTTTTCATGAGAATTAAATGCATTTTCTGGGTTTTTTTCGATTAACCTAAATGTGGATGTTGCACTTGGAGGTATTAAAGGGCTGTAAAACTGAATATGGTTTTGATTCCATCTATGGAAGTCACCTGAAATGAGCAGTTAGTCCCTCAAGTTTGTAATCTGTTGCTTGTACTATGCACATAGAAAACTCCTTCCTTCCTTAGGGAAAGAATCCCCTCCTATTGGCAATCTTCAGAGTGCCAAATCATCGGGAAACGAAGAAATCAGTCTTTGACTGTAAGAGTTAGGAAGGATGTTGGAATGTGTGGGGAGTGGAGGGTTTCTTTTTACCCTTTCTTTCTATATCAAACTATAAACACAGATCATCTTGGTCAGCTAGCTTTGGAACAGCCAAGAGAAAGGCTTAGAGATATCCTTGAGCAATGGCATATCAACTGCCTGCTAAATCACAGAGCCATCATATACGTGACAAATTTTCTCTCACTCTACGGTCTTCTCAAAAGAGCTCTGTGGTTAAAAGAACAAAAAGCATGAAATAGTCTTGAAACAACTCCAGCGGGTAAGCCTGCTAGCTAGGATTGACCTGCAGCTTTTGCACAGGGAAGAGCGCCAACGCTTTCAATAATTCTGTTTACAGTATTCTTAGTCTGCCATCCTTCATTTTTTATTACATTCCTCATTTAAATTAAAAAATGATAAAAAAGGAAATATTTTAAGTAATCTATAGACATTAAATATTTCTTGATCACTCAGCCTTCTCTGAAAAAGACTCAGTAAAATCATCACAATAAGAATGTATTCCCCTTTTGTTCCAAGATGAGCTTATGTCTCTGCATTAATTTCTTTTCTTCTGTTCCATAGATAATTAATAGAAGATACTGGGAAGTACTTAACTTTACTTCAACCTATTTGAAGTTTATTACCCCTGTGACTCATACATCACAACCACCAAAAATGGATAAATTGTAAAATCTACAATACTAAATCTTCACTTCAAGGACTACTACTCCCAAATCTCCTAGCAGTACATTTTTAGACTGCCCTTTCTAATAACTTAGTTTCCCACTGAGTAAAAAGCTTTTAGTATGTTGAAAATGGAGCAGTGTTATTCTTTGCTATTTGATTCTTAAAATTCCAGTTCTGCTATGGTTCAAGTGGCAGCTCCTTCATATACTTACTCAGCAAACCATTTTTATGACATTAATATAAAACATTTCTTTGTGACATATAGTAATTTCATCAAATTGTCATTTGGTTGATGTGATTAAAATATATTTGACTACATCTAAATTCCTATATATCTTAAACATTGAACAAGACATTTTGAAAATAGCACGGAATTCAGAAGGCTCAAACACTTTGCTACTTCTTTCAGTTTAATAAGGTCTGGTAATATTTTCCTGCATTGTAGGAATGCTTGTAATACCCACATGCAATGTATTTGTTTGAGTTTGAAGAAGAAATAACATGGCATTTTCCATGAGGTTTGAAAATAGTTAGCTATCTGTCAGAAATTACTGAAGAAATAAGACTGAATTTTAAAATTAAAAACAAAGAATGAAGATAAGTTTGAATGGAGGAAAATTTGTTCATAGCACAAGATGAGAAAAACATTGAATGTGAAAGACCAAAGAGAGCTTCAGCAATGGCTAAGTGAAATTTAAATTCCAAAGTAGACAGAAGATTAACCTGTATATAGCACACTTTTCATCAGTCCATAGATTTTAAGGCCTGAAGAGATGATGGTGATCATTAGTTCAATCTCAAATCAGTACTTCCTACATGATATATGCAAATTCCCAAGTTTGATGGGGAAAATGTAACTGTTAGAAAGCTGCCTAATCCTATTTTTCAAATGAAACAAATGCTTGGAAGTTCTAAGTAGATTCTCAACAGAACATAGAGAATGTATGTGAGATCTAAGATAAGAAAAATCTAGGTTTACAACCTGATTTTTTTTTAATGCTAATTTTAATATTAGTACTTCACTACTGTACATAGGCACGTAACTAGTCCCTGCAAATATATATCGTGTGAGCAAATGACCCAAATATATTGTGTATATTGAAATTTGATGGTATTTCTTACTCCATAATGCATTTACTCCAAACTACACTTACATACTCAATCTATTGCTAAAAGTCTGCTTTATGTAGTTACAAAAAGGCTCTTCAGTAATACCTCCACTTGCATTAATTTCATTTAAAGAAAATTTGTGAAATGGTAAGTAGAAGCCTAATCAAATGATGGGGAAATGAAGAATCAGCAACTAATTCATCTGATATCATTCAAAAGCTTTTCTGAATATAGAATGTAAAAGACAGTAACTTCTGGTCATCTTCGAGTTAATGCAGTTTGTTTCAAAAAAGCAATTTTTGAGCAAATATAAGAAAATATACATCCAGTATCCTAGTATAAAGTGAAACAAGCATTCAGAACTAATGATTCTTGTGGCTAGCTCACTATTAACAAAATAACTTGTGAACAAACGTGGGATCACTAGAAATGAAAAGAAAATAAATCTTTTAACGGTGCTTTCCCACTAACTTTTCACATTTTCTCTATAACATTTACATTTACCTCACACTTTTCCAAAGTGATTTATTCCTTTGAGGTAAAGAGTGAGATTAAAAACATACTATTGTAAAATATCCACAAGTTCCTTCTGGACTCTGTTACACTTATTCTAGAATTAGATATGCATTTACAGTCTTTGTCCTACACAGCTATGTCTCCCACTCTGTGAAATGGGAAGTCCCTTAAGAAACTGTTTGTATTCGGAAGCTTAAAAACATCTGCTTTTTCATTGTATGAAGATTCTTAAGGGAATTAAAAAGAAAAGGATATTGGCAACAGAAGATGTGGAAAAGAGCTCTAGTGTTCTGAATCGCATTATATTATTTTAGACTGTATTTTAGAGTATATGCAGAATTCAGGTTGAGAAGTCTTCCACTTAACCTCCCCCTGTTCTCAATAACTCACAACTTATTAGAAGTTACTTACAGGGTGATGGTTCTTTTGAGATTAAATTAGCCCAAAGCCAGGTGTCTTTAAAGCAAATAATTAGATAAATAAATAAAAGAGGAGGGATTCTGCACAAAATTAGTTCATCATTTGTCTGTAATATTTTTACTTGGAAAATGAACTGTATTGTTCTTCCACTCCTTTTGTTTCATTACAATTACCATTCCAATTCTGTTGTAACTCTAAACAGCTTGCCAGAAAAACAGCAAACAAGGCATGACTGTTGTCCCAAAGGAACTAAGTTTGTGAAAACAGTTTATGTCAAGGTTTTACTTTTATAAATGTTGAGCCCTACCTTACTGCACTAATACTTTTGAGTGATTTTATTCATGGATCAAAGTACTGCTCAACATGAACAAATGTCCAGGGACTGTTTATATAAAGATCAAAGATATGCATAAGCAGGGCAAACTTATCAAGTGTAATTGCACCAGAGTCCATAGCTTACTAAGGCCCAGGAGGCAGATTCTGAAGATCAGGAAAGGCAGCCTCAGCACTAGTGGTCCTGTGTTGCATTGCTTGCACTAGTGCCAATGCCAGCCATGCTATGCCATGACATCTAAACACAAGGGAAAGCAAGAATCTCAGCAGTATTTCTCTCCTTTGATGCCAGCCTGCTAAGTTGTTTACACATAATCCCAGTATTTCCAGTATGCCGATAATGCCGATATTATATACTGAAAACAGAGTCTACATTCCAGGTATTTTTTTTAATCATTGTCTTAGTATACATGCAGTTTCTTTATGCCAAAAGGCCTTTCCTTTGAATTTTCTTTGCATTTTTCCTTTGCTAAATTATTGCCAGTCTTCGTTTGCTAGGGTTTATTTTTGACAAAGAGGAATTTCCCTTTGAGTTGAAAATGTGACATCCACTAAGAAGTAGTTCTCATTGCATGTAGCTGCAGGGAGACAACTGATTTGGAACCTACTCAGAAGCATGTGATCCAAGCAGAGAGCAGTGTCGGAAACAGTGAGAGCCTAAAGTTCCACCGGACTCTGGGAAAATCTCAGTCCTGGGCTGTGAATATTAACACCAATAATTCTGGAAGCAAGGCATACTGTCAAACAAGAAACATATTATGTGCACAGTCTTTTTAATCAGAAGTAACATGCAGGTAGTTTTTTCACCAAGGTTTTGGTTTTTTTTTTCTTTTTCCTTAAATTGGAATGTTTTGATACAGGAAGCAATATATCAGAAGAAATAAAATCACTATGTTCGCCCACACCTGATTATTTTTTAGTCAGCCATTCTCTAGCATTTTTAAGCAGTTTTCCACTTTAAAAGTCATATCCAGTAGACAGATAAACTGTCTAAAAAGAAATCACTTTTGTCAATCACCAAGTTTCCAAAAAATCTTCTTTGTGTGGCACTGTTCTCATACTAAGAGTTGAAAATATAAATTTGGGTGGGAAAAGGGAGTCCGTCCCTGAAGTTAAAGGAAAAAAATATTTTCAATATTTGAGGCTGATACATATGGTTTCAGGATTCTTACAGTGCTGAGTGTTTCAGCCAGATGTGGAAGCAAGGTACAGGGTCAACAAGAAGATCATTATACCTCTAGGCTTTCCAAGGAAAAAATAATTCCTGTGTTTCCATTGACCTATGTTCTCAGAGCATTTTCTCTAGGATGAAATGGCAGCATGGTGATGAGACATTCAGAAGTTTTATAATTCAGTCTGGGACCCAGAGAAATGAGAAAGCATAAATAGAAACAAAAAAGGATTAGCTCATTTTGCAGTTTTCTACATCAAACTGTTACTCCAAGTTAATTTATGGAGCTAAGAGGCAACAGAGGTGTTATTATTAAAAATAAAATAAAAAAAACCCCCAAGAACCTGTGATTTATTATTCTCTGTGAACACATGTATGACATTCTTTTGAAAAAAAGATATAAAACTATGAAACAATAGAAATAACTTCCTGGAAATAGAATGTTTTGTAAATAAAGCATAGGGATATTTCATATCTTTACCATGCTTTATAAAAGAAGATAAGTATGTGTTTGAGAGCAGGTCATGAATCATGGGAAGTGACCAAAAATCTCTTCTTATCTCAGAGAAAGCTTTAAGGGAAGTAATGGGAAAGTGTACAAATGTCTCAGTCACCTATTCTTGTAGTTCTAGCTCATCTTTAAACTAACTTGAATACATTCAAGCTTGAATTCATAGTCTGGGAAACTGAAATCAATTTAACTTGAATTCATTTGACAGCTAAGAAAGGAAGCCTGACCAGAGAAGGGTATGTACCACATGTAGAAGTTGTATCTGTATTTGAAATCAGTTATTGCCATACACTGTACTTGCTAGCATAACAAAGGTAAAGACAAAGAGCCTAAAGGTGACCTAAGGTTAATACCTTTATAACATACATAGCTCAGCAATGATAATAAACATAGTGTTGGTATGAAGTAGATTTTACACCCTGCAAAATTTATTTGAAAATTCAAGCATGTTCCTGTTCTGCTTAAAGATAAAACCCAGGTCTGTTTAAAGAATTAATCAGAAATACAATAAAAAGCACTCAGATAATCTAGAGTTAAGGATACTCTTAGGAAACACAGAAGACCCAGATTCAAGAGTTTGCTATTCCCTATTTTGAGCAAGAATTTACGTCTCTGTCCGTATCCTTATTCACTGTCCTAATTCCCAGGCTATTAGGAAGTGGGATTTCTTCTTTACATTTCAATCTCTAATGGCATCTTTTGGCTCAAGTAAGTTAAGATGTAGGGGAAAAAGCAAGACAGATACCACCCCCCAACTTTATCTGAGAATATTCCCAGCTCACTGTACTGTGACAGGCAAGTTGTAACTTTAACGATCCCCCTTACTATTACAAACTAGGAACATCATAGCACAGGTTTCATGTCTTTTTAAATGCTCTGTAGCTGTAGACCCGATTTGGTAAAAAGAAAAAAGAACATGATAGAAATCAGAGCAGTATTAACGAAGCACTTCCTTTCCTCCCCCAGCTGTGATGGAGGAGTCAATTAAAAACAAGTGTTATAAAAGATTGTGGCCTAGTCAGAAGAGCAGTGGTGGGTGGTTATGGGTTGTAACTTTGCAGTAGTGAACCTGTGATGAAAGAATGTTAAGTAGGAAAAGTACATACGGAGACATTAGAAGAGAATTTAAGGAAGCAGTGAAGGATAGACAGGGACAGTATGCTATGCCATGCTGGACTATAGTATTTAACTCTCTTTGTGGCAGAAGGAGATGGGTATGAGTTTCCTGGTTTTCTGTCTTCAGTGTAATATGAAGTGATGGTCCTGGAGGCAAAAAACCTAAGAACTAATGAACTCCAGAATGGGGAGAAGCCTAAAGCTGGGTATAAGCTTTTAGGGAGTGAGTTTGAGTTTTCTGTTACCCTGAGAGCAGTGAGCCTTTCTGTCAGACAGAAGAGGTCATGGGTGAGAAATTCTCAGCTGGATCAGACCTGATTATAAGGGGTATGGTAGAAACTGAAATTCTTCTGACATACACAACATAGGCTCTTCTTAAAGACAAACCAGACTCACAAAGTAACAGCCAACAAAAACCTCATGTGTGTGAGCTTTTTATTACTAAGTGTATTCTTTTAATCTTCTCTGTGTACAAAGGGAGTACAGCAGCTCCTTACCACAAGTTGTAAATGAAGCATGGTAGTTCTATCTTCCTAAATGTGACTTTTTTTAATATTGCTTTTTTAAACTGAAGATGTAGGTATTGAATTAGTGGAATATATAGGTATTCGTATTCTGTGTTGCTGTTCTTTCACCAGTCTCCCTGCAGGTGAAATTTACTTCTGTGCTTTCGCTATAAAGCATAATTGCACTCTGTGCTCAGCTCTGGCTGAGTTTAAGAACAAACATGATTTGTGTGTAATCACAGATGCTTCTGAGGTTGAACAGTGAATCAGCCCTTGAATTTTCTGGAATGTTTGAAGTGTGTATTTGTGTGTTACTGATAAAAAATGTAGGAACAAAGAAACTTCAAAATTAAGTGTAGTCCCTCCTACCACCAATAACCATATACATTACATGTACAATTAACAAAACAGTTGAAGATCCTGTATCTTTTTTTTACCTTTTCTGCTCCAGATTGGCATCCAGAACTATGTTTGATATACAAAATCCCTTGTCTATGATGCTCATGTTTAGATTTGATTCAGTAATCAAACACATTAAATCAGTCCTTTAAGCTTCATGATCCCCTTTAAAAACAACTTTAGTATGTACCTATCCATATTCCTTGATTTCTTACTAGTAGTATAGGATGAAATGGTGCTGAGGATTCCTCTTCATAGAGCATGGGAGAGACAATTCCTTTTATTGGTTTAGTTCTTAATAATGCTTGAAATTCTGATGGAAAAAGGCTTCATATTTAAACTAAAATAGTGTATGGTAAGTTAGAAATCCAAGTGTTCACATTAGAACTCTGACCTACCTATCATCTGGAAAGAAGAGGTTAGCTAAATGAAGCAGCTGGACAACTGAATGTGTATGGGGCCCTTTTTCTTTATAGGTTTCACGTGCCTTTTGTGAACATCTTGTATTGTAAATTGGAAATGTAGTAGCTGGATTTAGAAACTTTGGAGGAATTTTTGGTGGGAAAAAAGCCTGTGATGGAAGGAAAAGACTTTCATGTAAAGGAAAAGAAAGATTATTGGTTTTGAGGAGAAGATCATTATTATAATCCATCAATTAGATATATAATTAGAAAAACTATTTTATTGGTTGCATATGTAACGCATAATGGAATCTGTCCTAAGTAGAATTCTAGCATTAAGAAACCTACTGATAGGTAGAAAATTCCTTTTTATGAGGATGAAGGGGGAAAAAAAAGGCAAGAATATTCTTTCATACATTTCAGACTTCCTTTTGAAGATATGTCCCAGATAATACAAAATAAACTGATACGGCCTGAGCTGGGAACCTAACATTTGGATGTGGATCCAAATCTGCATTTTTCAAAGTATAGGGAGAGCTATCTGAACTGAACTTTTACTTTGTGAATAATGCCCAGCAAATGCTGAAGTACAGAAGGAGGGAGGAAAAGAATAAGATTTTGCCTTTTCTGGGAAGGAAGGAAGAAAGTATATGGAACTCCTTCTTTCTGTATTACTTACTCAAGTCCAAAATTATTGAGGTAGTGATTTTTTTTTTTTTGACTTATGCTATACATATGTGTATTATGTTTTACCACTATTACTTTCAAAGGTACTACATTGGCTTAACAAAAACTGCTACAAAATAGCAACCCCAAACAATTGTAAACCTCCTTAAGAAAGAAATGTGTTATAAGGAAAGAATCATGAGAGAAATGTGATAGTGAATGGTATTTCTGAGGGCAAGAAGACTATGACTTTACTATTAATTGAATGCATTTATTTTAGTTTTTTACTTAGCCTTTCAATTAAGATTCAGATTTTGTTGAAAACCTAATGATCTGAGGCAACTGCTACTTTAAAAGTATGCATGGTTCAACTATTTAGGAAATTTTGGCAGACATGTTGAAAAATTTTTTTGAAATCTCTTTTTAGAAACATAAAAAATGCAGGATGGCTTTATTACTTGGGAGAAAACATATGATAGTTTCCCTTGGCAGAATTCAAAGCTATCTACCTCAGGGTCCAGTTTCATGGTCTGCTTAAGCTGATCTGGCTGGAGGGCTGTTAACCAAAAAGAGCAATCCTGATCTCCTGGCTGCTTGGCCTACCCCCTCTCCTGTGTTTCCCATAGCCTGAGTGAAAACTAACCCATTGTGGGGGTAGGGAGGAGTTCTCAAACAACAGCCCCGCACAGTCATTAGGGCTGACATACTGATGATAGTGGAAGTGATGAGAAAGCCTTCATTCTCAACATTCCACAGATACAAGAACTCTATTTGAACAAGAGTATCTTGCACAGTTATGTTGTAAAAGAAGCTGTTTGTACAATATTGAAGGCCATATTATTAGTGTCCTCTCTATAGTATAAAATTAGACCTTTACTCAGCTGATCTGTTTCAGTAATTTATCCAACAGGTTCCACGTGTGGAAGTATCTCTTCCTAATAAAGGGCAGCAGGAGATGTTTCCGTGCTGCCTTGATCATAATCTCCACAGCCAGGATCTGAATCTCCCAACTTTCTATCTTTGTGCAGTCATTTATGCTCATGCAAACTGAGTTTAAGTCATTATGAAATGAGTATGACAGTGCTTTGTATGTCAGTGCTTCATATTATTCTCGGGGTACCCAGCCCCCTGAGCTGGAAGACAGAGCAGAATGAAGCCTCCATAATCCAAGGGGAAATGGTTAGTGACCTGCTACACCACTTAGACACACACAGGTCTATGGGGCCGGATGGGATCCACCTAAGGGTACTGAGGGAGCTGGCGGAAGTGCTCACCGAGCCACTTTCAATCATTTGTCAGCAGTCCTGGCTAACCAGGGAGGTCCCAGTTGACTGGAGGTTAGCAAATGTGACGCCCATCTACAAGAAGGACCGGAAGGAGGATCTGGGGAACTACAGGCCTGTCAGTCTCACCTTGGTGCTGGGGAAGGTTATGGAGCAGATCACCTTGAGTGCCATCAAGTGGCATGTACAGGACAACCAGGTGATCAGGCCCAGTAAGCATGGGTTTATGAAAGGCAGGTCCTGCTTGACTAACCTAATCTCCTTCTATGACAAGGTGACTTGCTTAGTGGGTGAGGGAGAGGCTGTGGATGTTGTCTACCTAGACTTTAGTAAAGCCTTTGACACCGTTTCCCACAGTATTCTCCTGGAAGAACTGGCTGCTCATGGCTTGGATGGGCATACTCTTTGCTGGGTAAAAAGCTGGCTGGATGGCCGGGCCCAAAGAGTCGTGGTGAATGGAGTTAAATCCAGTTGGCGGCTGGTCACAAGTGGTGTTCCCCAGGGCTCAGTATTGAGGCCAGTTCTGTTTAATATCTTTATCAATGATCTGGACGAGGGGATCGAGTGCACCCTCAGTAAGTTTGCAGATGACACCAAGTTGGGCGGGAGTGTTGATCTGCTTGAGGGAAGGAAGACTTTACAGAGGGATCAATGGGCTGAGGCCAATTGTATGAGGCTCAACAAGGCTAAGTGCCGGGTCCTGCGCTTGGGTCACAACAACCCCATGCAACGCTACAGGCTGGAGGAAGAGTGGCTGGAAAGCTGCTCAGCGGAAAAGGACCTGGGGGTGTTGATTGACAGCCAGCTGAATATGAGCCAGCAGTGTGCCCAGGTGGCCGAGAAGGCCAATAGCATCCTGGCTTGTATCAGAAATAGCGTGGCCAGCAGGACTAGAGAAGTGGTTGTCCCCCTGTACTCAGCACTGGTGAGGCTGCACCTTGAATACTGTGTGCAGTTTTGGGCCCCTGACTGCAAGAAAGAGATTGAGGTGCTGGAGTGCGTCCAAAGAAGGGCAGCGAAGCTGGTGAAGGGTCTAGAGCACAAGTCTTATGAGGAGCAGCTGAGGGAAGTGGGGTTGTTTAGCCTGGAGAAAAGGAGGCTGAGGGGAGACCTTATCGCTCTCTACAACTATCTGAAAGGAGGTTGTAGCGAGGTGGGTGTCGGTCTCTTCTCCCAAGTAACAAGCGATAGGACAAGAGGAAATGGGCTCAAGTTGCGCCAGGGGAGGTTTAGATTGGCTATTAGGAAAAATTTCTTCACCGAAAGGGTTGTCAAGCACTGGAACAGGCTGCCCAGGGAAGTGGTTGAGTCACCATCCCTGGAGGTATTTAAAAGATGTGTAGATGTGGTGCTTAGGGACATGGTTTAGTGCTAGGTTAATGGTTGGACTTGATGATCTGAAAGGTCTTTTCCAACCTAAACGATTCTGTGATTCTATGATTCTATATCCAGTTAGCACAGAGGTAAATGGCTATAGAAGCGCGTACTAGGACAAAATTGCTTTATAGGCTGAATGTCAGGACAGAATACCAGCCCTTTAGCCAATACATCTCAACAAAAGGCATCATTTTCTTTTGGGAGCAACACCTTTCATCCAGAATAACTCTGGCTTTTACCTATCAAGTAGCATAAATGCAAAAGAAAATATATTTAAATATTTTCAGAGTATTTGTTACTTCAGGCAGCATTAAGATTTTTAATACACTGGCCTTTATTTCAGACTGTATTCTTTTCAATGTTTCCTTAGCCATAAGGGACTCCCTGATAAAGAGTCCCTCCCCATCTTTCCTGTAGGCCCCCTTTAGGTACTGGAAGGCCGCTATAATGTCTCCATGGAGCCTTCTCTTCTCCAGGCTGAACAACCCCAACTCTCTCAGCCTGTCTTCATAGGAGAGGTGCTCCAGCCCACTGATCATCTTCATGGCCCTCCTCTGGACCTGCTCGAGCAGGTCCATGTCTTTCTTACACTGGGAGCCCCAGAGCTGAACACAGTACTCCAGGTGGGGTCTCATGAGAGCAGAGTAGAGGGGGAGAATCACGTCCCTTGACCTGCTAGCCAGACTTCTTCTTATGCAGCCCAGGGTACGATTGGCTTTCTGGGCTGTGAGCACACATTGCTGGCTCATATTCAGTTTTTCATCCACTAATACCCCCAAGTCCTTCTCTGCAGGGCTGCTCTCAATCCACTCATCGCCCTGTATTTGTGCTTGGGATTGCCCCGACCCATGTGCAGGACCTTGCACTTGGCCTTGTTGAACTTCATGAGGTTCGCACAGGCCCACCTCTCAAGCCTGTCAAGGTCCCTCTGGATGGCATCCCTTCCCTCCAACGTGTTGACCGCACCACACAGCTTGGTGTCAGCAGCAAACTTGCTGAGGGTGCACTCAATTCCACTGTCCATGTTGCTGACAAAGATGTTAAACAGTGCCAGTCCCAATACTGACCCCTGAGGAACACCACTCATCACTGGTCTCCACTCAGACATCAAGTCGTTGAACGCAGCTCTTTGAATGCGGCCATCCAGCCAATTCCTTATGCACTGACTGGTCCATCCGTCAAATCCATGTCTCTCCAATTTAGAGACAAGGATGTTGTGCGGGACAGTGTCAAATGCTTCACACAAGTCCAGGTAGATGACGACAGTTGCTCTTCCCTTATCCACCAACGCTGTAACCTATCTACAACCCCATTGTAGAAGGCCACCAAATTTGTCCGGCACAATTTGCCCTTAGTGAAGCCATGTTGACTGTCACCAATCGCCTCCTTATTTTCCATGTGCCCTAGCATAGTTTCCAGGAGGATCCACTCCATGATCTTGCCAGGCACAGAGGTGAGACTGACTGGCTTGTAGTTCCCTGGGTCTTCCTTTTTTCCCTTTTTAAAAATGGGGGTTATGTTTCCCTTTTTCCAGGCAGTGGGAACTTCACCGGACTGCCACGACTTCTCAAATATGATGGACAGTGGTTTAGCCACTTCATCCACCAGTTCCCTCAGGACCCGTGGATGCATCTCATCAGGTCCCATGGACTTGTGCACCTTCAGGTTCCTTAGATGGTCTCGAACCTAATCTTCTCCTACAGTGGGCGGTTCTTCATTCTCCCAGTCCCTGCCTTTGCCTTCTGTACTTAGGCAGTGTGGCTGGAGCACTTGCCGGTGAAGACTGAGGCAAAAAACTTGTTGAGTACCTCAGCCTTCTCCATATCCCAGGTAACCAGGTCTCCTGTTTCCTTCTGGAGAGGGCCCACATTTTCCCTGGTCTTCCTTTTATCACTGACGTATCTATAGAAGCTTTTCTTGTTGCCCTTGACATCCCTGGCCAGATTTAATTCTATCAGGGCTTTGGCTTTCCTAACCTGATCCCTGGCTGCTCGGACAATTTCTCTGTATTCCTCCCAGGCTACCTGTCCTTGCTTCCACCCTCTGTAGGCTTCCTTTTTGTGTTTGAGTTTGTGCAGGAGCTCCTTGTTCATCCATGCAGGCCTCCTGGCGTTTTTGCCTGACTTATTCTTTGTTGGGGTGTATCGCTTCTGAGCTTGGAGGAGGTGACCCTTGAATTGAGGTTGCCATTGTGCTAGTATCATGCTAGGTCGCTACCTTAGGATGATACTGTCTGAAGATGAAAAACTGATTCTTGTCGAAGTGGTGTAACAGCAGCATACTAAAATTTCAAATACAGTATTGCTGTGTTTTTTGATGAATATTAGAAGATAATGGATTTTTATCTATGCAGCATTCTCATTGAAGTATTTAACTGCCTGAACAAAATATTAGTATCAAGAATTCAGAGGTAAGCTCTAGAAAGTAAATGTTTGTCTGCCTTTTGAATGCAGTCAGAAATCTTGTGCCTTCCCTTAATATTTGCTGATTATGGCAAAGATTTTTGTCTGTTATCATATCTGCTTATGGTATTTTTGCTATGCAAATTCTCCACATGGAATCACAGTAATGTGACGGCATACATATTACATTAGTAGATAACAAATGTAGTAAATAACAGAGAGAGGTTTTGCTGTTGAAACCTACTTTTTCAGTGTTATTTCTGAAGAAAATATAAACCACCTCCCACTTTTACAATACTTTTAGATACTACCAAAGTCAATGTAAGCAGAATGTATGCACTATGTAACAGAAAATGTTTTGCTGTATCCTAATTATTTTAGGTTGCTTTATAGCCCTGTTTCCTTCTGAAGTTTAAGCCCAACTACCATTTTCAATTTAGCTTCATGTGCACTCTAGCAATGCAAACTCTTGTTTTGTATTTCATAAAAGTAGATCAGGGAATGCAATACTGTTCCTTTGGCAACAATTAAGAGAAAATGAAAAAACAGTGTTTTCATCCAGTGAAGTTGCCTACACCAAAAGTGACGGCTCCGTTGTAATGTAGGCCTCCAGCTTATAAACGTGTAGGCAGGTAAGACATTTAACATATCTGAGTACTCCCTTTGAACTAGATCAGATTATTCACTTGTGTAAAATTGCTCAACTGCCTAAATGTCTGCAGGATCAGGGCCTTAGATTGCAAACATAAACACCAAAGTAATTTCCCTCTTGCTGTGCTGTTTAGCCCTGCTCTCCCATTCAGTGCAATTGAAGTAGTGGATGGGCGATTTTCAACTCCTATGTTCTATTATCAAAGGCTATAGTGGGAGTATGGGGGTACATAAACACATTTTTTAATTATAAAACATAGTAGTTGAAAACATTTCTGTAGCAAGTAAAATCATAGTGTTAAAAAAAAAATTGAAAATCACCGTCCAAAGATGAAGGGGAGACTCTGGGGATCAGAGAAGTCCTGGTCATCAAATTCCTGCACAATTTCAAATGACAGGGTTTTTAAAGAGATGGTATCACGTAGTCTAGGATCATATTTAAGTTTGTTGGCAAAAATGTTTTCGAACACAAAGGCTTCTGTTAAATTAATAAAAGAAAAGGAAATAGCATTGCAAGCCAAATCCATATCTTTGTTAGCATCTCCTTGATAACTTTGTAATATCAACTGGGTTTTCAGCTGTTAGGAGCTGATTGATAGTGCCTGTTAAGTCCTAGTTATCTTTCTGAGTGTATCTTTTGACATTCTAAATATCGTCTTGATAAGATTTGCTGGGCACTTGAATTCTGTCTCTTTGAGACATTCACAGCAGTAACTTAGAAACAGAAAAGACCGTGCTTTAGTTTAAAATTTTTTAGCTTTAATTTTTTTTTTACCTAAGATCCCAAAGGCTGCTCAGGTAGATCTTCTAGCACGTACTAGTCGTTCTGCCATGATTAGTTTAAAGCAAGGTCTTCATTACAATTAAGATATTATCTCAGAAATGACATAAAGTTTATCACTGTAATTTCATCCTCCATTTTCTTTGTGTACCAATCAGCAACTACTCATATATTGGCTTTGGAAAATAAGATATTAAAAATAGAGAACATCTCCTTAGGACCATGTATTCTATAATCCTTTCAGGCTTAGTTATTTTTGAAGTTGCATGCCTATATATCATTGATTTCTATTTAGAGGCTCTTTGACTCTTTTCTTATTAGAGTGAAATATGCAAAAAAAAGATTATTTCATATTCTCACAAATATGGGCGTTTTTAAAAAGGAAAGCTAGGTATATTAATTCATTTCAGTCAGTTCTTCACTCTGCCTAAAATGACTTTTAATGAATGCATAAATTTCCTAAATACACAAATCATCTTTTAACACTGTAGTGTAAAAACCCCTGTCTTTCTATAGGCAAGTTATTCAAGCTCATGAAGTAATCCTTCAATAAGCTTATATTCAGAAAGTGTACCCAGCTGAAACGGTGTACGGAGTAGTAAGGGAGGCTGTTACTCTTCACTGTTAAATCTATGGATGCATCCTCACTGTGCATCTCTGTTACATAGATGAAAAACTGCTGAAATACGACCTTCAGCAACACCCAATGAAGTGTCTGAAGGATAGGAAGGAGCTTGTGTCCATCCTGACCTTCGGCATGGACCCAAATTTGTATCTGACCATGTGGGTACTAGAAGAGATACTATGTATTCAGTCTGTTATCATGGCACTCTCCTATAGATGACAAGCCACCTTTGTGGCTCTCTCTGAAAGAGCCCAGACTTCAGCTGCCACAACAACAGATGGGACTGCAGACAAAGGGTCTCAGTTGTGCTTTGAACAGTGTGGACACCAGCAGCTGAGTTAAAAGCCTTCTGTTGGCAGAAGTGAGGAAGTGCCGTTCTGAGTCAGGGAGCTGCTCACAGGGTTACAAAGATGCAGTATGGGGTTCCAGGTGCACTAGGAGCAGAGTGCATGGAGTGCTGCTCAAGGACATTCATGTAAAATGGATGCTTAAATGGAAGTGGAGCTGCTCACTTCGAAGTGTGAAAATTTGAAGGGGTTAAAATCTTGTAAGCTGCGTGGTTTCAAAAAGTGCAATAACCATAGTAAGAGCTAAGCACTGCACAACATAGTGCCTTCAGTGGTGAACACCATCTTTCAGAAGTTATGCGCATACTGGTATTTGTGTATATAACTCATGCATATCACAAGCATCTTCTTGTACCACTTCTATTTTACAAGTCAGAAAAATTGAAGTGATTTATCTCAATTTTCATATAATAGCAGGAAAGAAGGGATATACAGATGTAGTCTGAATTGCAGACCAGAGCTCAGAGATTCTTTTCTGTCCCTTCTGCTTCTTGAACCTACTCCCTTCTCAAAATGATTCACCTTGGGCAAGGGTAGAGGAAGAGGGCAGAGGACACTCCACTTTCAAAGACGCAGCATACTAAATCTGTAAATCAAGATAATAAGCTGCAAAAGCTCCTCTAGTTTCTTTTTTTTTTTTTTTAATGCTTCCAACATGATTGTCTTTTCAATTGTTTTTGAACCCTGGAAGTTGATGTGAACAATAAGAATGGCATTTGTGCCTTTGCAGGCACTGAAGCACTTCTAAAATGCAAATCACCAATAAACTTAAATTATTTTATAGGATTTATGAAAAAAAGGCAAAGGTTGATTAAATGTTGAGTCTTGGGTGGTATTTAATTGGTAACCATTGGATTAGGAGATAGAATAGTTTGTACAGTACAAATGGGATACAGGCTGTAAACAACAAATGCTAATAAACTCAATGAGCACTCAATGTATGGGCAACAGCAGCCTGTTTAAGGGAAAAGGAAAAGCTTACTTCACTGGTACAAAGCTAAAAATGAAAAAAGAATCTTTTTCTGTAAGAAATATGATTTCTTGCCTGCCCCTTTACTGTGAGCTGTGTAGCGTTCTCATGTAAAACTTTTGGTATGTTTGTGCTAAATGTAAAAGGGGTCACATTAGCCTCCTCAAAACTGAGGTGAGGACAGGTGTTTACTGCAGTGGAAGCAGCTGGGACAACGCTGTGGCCTCAGGTCATGGTTAAAAGTTTCTATACCATTGGTGGCACATCTGATTTAAGAGTTCACAACCTGCTCCAGGCTGCTGTGAGTAACTGTTTAGGTTGCCCTCAGTTGTTTTCATTTAAATCTTTGTATAACTCTTCTCACAAATGAATCGGGGGGGGGGGGGGGGGGGGGGGGGGGGGGGGGGGGGGGGGGGGGGGGGAGAAAAGACTGAATTAAAGAAGCAAGTAGAAAAATCCTACATAGAAAGCAGGTTTCTCTGAAATGGGTTACTTTTAACCCAGGTGCGGGTTTTTTTGGTTTGGTTTGGGTTTTTTTAACTGCTCCAGTGATAAGTTCTAGCAGGATTTGTGGGAGTAAGAAGCACAGCACTGAGGATCTGATTCATGACAACAACATGGTTATGTGGAGTCATAGTCTCGGATGCCTCTGAACACCAAGTGAGCGTGCATTGTAGTGGTCATCCTGACACACATGGCGGTGTGTTACTCCAGTTTGTCAGAGTTTCGGCTTGTGGCCAGAAGGCAAGTGAGTCCTTGGAGTTTCTCAAATCTCATAGCCTTGTGGGTCCTTCAGCTGAAATCACAGCATAATTAGTTCCAGGCAAGGCTCATACTCTGGTTGTGCCTATTAAGCAAAATTTCAGCCTTATGGAAGTTGACGGGACTGCTAGCCTTGCTGTTAATAGAATTGGATTTTCATCCATTATGCTAGAAAAATAGTGGAGGGTGAGTTAGAAACAGTGCTAGCGGTAACCGTGGTGATGCAAACTGTCCAGATGAGCCTAGGAGAAGCTGCATGGAAGTTTGAGTAGTGAAGGACAGAGACCTTGATAGGCAAGAATGGGACATTTCAAGCTGTTGTCTCTTCGTGTTGGGGAATACACTGCTCCTTTGGATTACTCCTTTTCTAAAAACATACAGGTTAATGCAGAGCCAGCAGTTACCTCAAAAAGAGTAAAAACTCTGTCTGTTGGGCTACTCTTTCTGGTGGTATCAGCTCATGGGCTTCTCATGGCTCAGTGTTAGAGTGAAAATAAGACGAGATCCAGCTACTGAAGCAGGCTTTACAAAAGAGAATGGTGAAGGGCAGTAGGGAGAAGTAGAAGGGAGAAGGAACACACAGTATTTATCCATAACAGTGACATTTCCAGTCTTTCCCTAGATAATTCATTTTTCCATTACTGAAAGTGGTTATTCTGACTGGAAGAATAACTACAGATGGCTTTTTTAAGAAGCTCAAAAATATGAAATGAGCAAGCTACACTTTAATAGAATTAAATCACTTCAAAGTATACATTCAAAGCCTGCTGGCAAATTTCTCAGGTGGCTGACTACACACAGCAAAAAAACCACATTTGTGGAGGTGTGGTTTAGCAGGCCACTTCTCTGTACTGACTGATGTTTGCATATTTGTCACTTCAAAGGTGATAAATTAGGAATATCAAGCATCATTAAAATCAATGGGAGTTTGCTCTTGACCTTACTGAGGCCAGAATTTTGCCCATTATCACTGATCTCTGTTCTTCTATTTTGTCACTTTGGTCTGCAGCTGTGAAACTTTCTCTAACTTATGTTTTATCTCCTATGTAGAATTGTAATCAGTACAGGATTGGCTTCCAGGGGAGCTATTCTGTACTCCCCATTTTATTATCAGGCTAAATTAGCCTTAATACACTGACTTTACACTACTTTGAGAAGTCCTGTCTCTAAGCATTTTTCCCGGTATAACAAATGTAGATGACAAGATAATGTTGATATACCTCTTACCTATCTTAAAATATAACTTTGATATGTGCGTATATGTTGTCATCTGCAGATTTGACAGGGTCTCTACGTGATAAGATCAGTATAAGCATTATACAGGGATGTCTAAATGCACCATGTGTTTTAGAGCAGCAAGAATTCTGTGGACAAGTAGCTATTTTCGTAGAGCTGACTACAAATAAGCCTAGGGCACCCAAAACATAAATGGCTGATTTTTTTTTTAAAAAGGCCTCTTCCATTATTCTGGATGAAATCAAGCTTTCTCTGGGAAGATGTTGGTTCTTCAGAAAAACCAGCCAAACCAAACCAAACCAAACCAAACCAAACCAAATCAAATCAAATCACAAACTCTAGTTTCATTTCAGTGCAAGTGACTTAATAGCTAAAAAAGAAAAAACAAAGCTCTTGTCTCTTTTAGGACACAAAATCCATTTCCTGAACAGGTCTATCCCCAAAAAGCATTTTCTTTCAGCTGTTGTTTCGCCTGGTCTCTCCAAAGCCACATCCACTTGTAGTTTGGCTTTCGGCTGGGAGGAAATCCATTAATACAGCATATTGGAGATGGAAAACATGATGCAGCAATTTGTTAATGGGAGAGTATATTTTCATTGTATGCAAGAAAAATCACTGATTATGTGCAGTGATAAAGATGTAGGGTCTGCAGGGTCTTTTAAGCCCTCTTTCTGTGTAGTGCTAAGTTCTTATTTCAGTAGGAACTGTAGTAGCTAAAAGTCTGTCCATATTAGCTCCTTAGTGAACCAATGCAATCAAATGTGAACTGGAAAATGAGAAAAGTAATTAATATTACCAATGGCATTTGTTTAAATGTTGCTTTTCAAAAGCACTTTAATTACAATATGCTTTTCATGTTGGTTGAGTTCATTTATATAGGGAATACAATCATTAATTATCATAATTAAGACACCTGAATGCAGCCTGACTGGCATTCCTTCCACCCTGAGTTGTATCATTGTTTTATCTCTGACAGTTAGGTTTTCAATCAGATGTTATCTACTTTTTCCTAATCATTAAGAAATGCTTTACTAATTAGCACATGAAATTCATCCTACATCAGACTGAATTGAATCAAGGTCTATTATCTTGAACAGTAAGACACTTCAGAATTCACAGTAATAGGGCATGAATATGTGATACAGTTCATACACATTTCATGAACCTCCACGTTACCGTTATTTTTTCAAGACTCTGCAATTAGTTATGCCATTTTCAGGTCACTTAATTCTCTCTCACTGTTTAACAGTCTGTTAGATTACAATGCTTTAAAATCACGAGTTAACTCTTCCTATACCATGCTTTGCTGAGATATTTCTGTGCTCCAATAAAGATACATTTCTGAAATGTCCTGAGAAACAAGCTGCCATGTACAAAAGTCTTTCCTTGAATATTGTTTCTTAGAAAAAGAGGACATATTTTCAACTATTATGCCATTTCTAATTTTAATTCCTTAAAATGAATAATGAGTAACCACACGTAAAACAGAAGTTCTTGCCTTATCCCCAGGACACAATCGTGCTTAAAATTTAACCATGCTCCTCGATTGATCTTCCACTGAAGATATTGTCATCATAGGTGGAATAGGCCTAACCAGCTTGGGACCAATCTAAACCTGATTAAAAGGTTTTAATCCTGTTTCTAGTAAACTGTCCTACATGCAAGGGAGGACATGCCCTTGCCCTTCTCTATTTTCCAAGGCACAGTTCTGTAGTTGTGAGCAGTTTCAGTTTGCCTTGATTAAGTAAGGGAAAGGATGTTGGTTTTTATATGTACTTACTGCAAAACTGCCAGAACAGATGGATTTGTGTGTTATGAAGGCCAGGCTATATTACTGCACAGAGAGATTAAAATGATTCTGTACAATATTAAGACTTCTCATTTATGTAATAAACCTTACAGGGGTACAGTCTTCATATTCTTGGCACAAATTTCAGACAGAATCTTTTGTATGTGGATTTATTTTAAGTACATGAATTTGCGTCAGCTTGCAAACATCTACTCTTTAATGGTTCTAAAAGGTGCAAATTTCTCATTTAGGCAAAATAAAAACACAGAAACTTTTTGATCACTAAGAAGTAGAATGATGTGGTATAAATACTGGATACTTAGACATTCTTACAAGGCCTTATTTAGGTACACAAACCACAACAGCACGGGGAAATCCTGCCCTTAGCTGGACTTCCTGCGCATCTACTAAAGCACAATGGATTTAGGAGCCGATTTCCATTACAACAGACCATTACTGGGTTGCTATGCTAAGCAATATCTAAATAAATCTTCCACAATCTTGTCATGCTATGAATGAGACATGTTTGTGGATGGTAACAGCTTTTTGATGTGGAATTGGTAGAGTGGCTTTTAGCTAGATATATCTTTGATAATCATATCCAGTACTGTGTATTTTACCATAAAAAGTCTGAGAGCTTCCTACCTATACTGAAGGAATGGTGCTTACTATTGGGAAGTAAACATGGCTGTGTAGCATTGGAATAGGACCTTCTTACCTCTCCAGTCCCTATTTTAAGAGATAGAGGTAAGAAGAACATCTCCACATTATTCAGAGTTTCCCAGTACAGAGCCATGAATGCCTCTCAAGCGATGTACCAAGATCTAAACTGTAGCTTCTAAGACAGGAGTGCACTTTTGTGGTGTGCATCTTAAGACTTTATATCATATCAATTATCTTAAAGTAGTGCTGACTTTTTTTAAAGTAATGTATTTCTGACTCATAGGGGCTACTGGAGAAAAATTCTCTCTTTTTCTATGTAATTGTACTGCAGGTTTATGAATGAAAGGGCTTGAATTTGCAATCTCTGAGTTAAACAGGAAGTAGCTGGTAGGAGAACACTTCCTCAAGGGGACTCAGCTTTAGAAGCCATTTCCCAGCTTGCTGCCTTAGAGTCTGAATTTCTTGACCTTAAGGATAAGCTGTAATGGGCTTCTGTTTCCCAGGACAGAACTCTCAAGCTTTAGTGCTTCAAGAATTCAGTTAACAATGTTCTTATTTAAAAGTTGTATAAGTGGCCAGAGTTTTACAGATGTTGACTCTTTACAACCCCAGTATCTTCAAAATAATTCATCAATGAAATGCTCAGAATATCACAGAGCTTCTGAGATTGCCAAAATACAGTTTGCACTAGCCCTAGTTACGTCTTTGAAAATGTTAATCTTTTAAGTTAAGTGAAATAGCACTTACTAGGTCTTGGTAGCACATGTAGGATTGGGCCCATGAAGATGAGTTTGCAGAATCATTTCCCTAGCTTTGCTCCTTGAATTTCAGATAAAGAGTTACTGTGGTTGCTTAGAATTTATCTTTTGGAGTTTCCTTCTGTAATAAATGATAGTTCATGTGGTATTTCTATATTAAATATTCTGTTAGAAAATGTGTCAGCTATCCAGATAAGAAATTACCTCTTCCCTGTTTTCCCTTTTTAACAGAGAGTTAGTGTACCAGCTTATATGAAGCACGTTCAGGGAGGAGCAGGAAAAAATACCTCAATCAAAATAGCCGTACTGCTGAAAATGAATGATTACTGTTGGGGGAAGAATGTAGGGTGGGAGAAGAGCTGCATCATACAATTCAATAGAAAATAACGTTTGTATGGAAGCAGGAAAGTAGTATATGATTTCCTTCCACATCCACACTGAGCAAGTATGTTTTTGTAGTTCATCATTTATCTTTAGCTGGTGCGTTCAGTTACTGCTCATCTCCCTGAGGGATTTTTATTAGCAATGAAGGAGACTTCACCTGAAAATGGAGTAGCCTGAAATTTGACAAGTTGGGAAAATACTTACATTTTTATCTGAATGAAAAAGTGTAATATTAAAAAAAAGGGTGGGAGGGAAAGTAAACATGTATTTCAACAGTCTCAAAAGGTTACTATGCCATTTATGGAAAACAGTGTAATTATGACACATAATTAATTAATTAATTACAGAGGTATTTATTACTCTCATATGGGGAATCATACCGTAAGTAGTCCATTAATATATTTGTACCCATAGAATCCGAAAGCAAGTAAATAATGTTCTTTCAGTTCATGATCATGTATACTATGAGAGAAAGCATTGCCAAGGTGATGCACTGTGACTAGAAATGACATCTGGCTTTCCAAGAAGCTAGGTATGTACCTTTGGGCCTGAAGACTAAGGGTCCTAGAAGTCAAAGATAAATTTTGTAGTTGGATCTAATGTATGTATGAAGTTGAAGCACAAAAATAGTTTTCAGCCAACTACACTGACTCACTAGTGCTTTCACACAAAGGCTGCGTATAATATTGATTTCAGGAATTTAGTAAGCATAAAGTCACTTCCAGGAGCATCACTGGTTCCAGTGTTAACCCAACAATGAGAATGTTACTAGAGTTTATGATATTTCTAAAAAATAAATTGTTTCTATGGTAGTGTGTGCTATTTCCTTTCCCATCGTCTACCTCTGTGTCTATGTTTCATCTTCCTGTTGTCTGTTGTTTGTATTTAGCCTTTTGCTTTCTATGACTGGCCTGCCTCCTAACTCTCACCAAAATTCTCATTTTGCAGAAGAGTATCTTATAAACTTGTGCATTTTGCCTTTAAAGCTGAATGTTGGAAAATAACATATTCCAAATGATAACCAAGCAGAAAAATGTCTTCCAAAATGCTACAGGTTCCCCCAGTGAAAGGGAGATGGAAATGTGTTATGCAATACATAGCACAAAGAGTGTGCCTGACAGCGAAGAATGATAGCATCTGGCTTCTGAGCTGCAATACCATGGTCAAAATTGGCATTGTTTCCAAGTCAAAACTTTCTGTGTGAGGAGAAAGTGTCCTTCTTTGTGTAATCTTTACTGCATAATAAGAGCTCTACCTTGGCAGCACCGAGAGTTGGTAACATGTGACAAATGGTTTCACAGGGACTTGCTAAGCCAGAAAGTGAGAAGGAAGGCAGAGTAAGCACACTATCATTTTCCTTTAGCATTCTTTTATTTCACTCCTTCCCAGGGGCATATGCAGCCCCAGTTTCGATTCAGGGGGATGAACACACCCCATCGTGTCACATCATGTTTCGGTGTCTCATGGCTGTAGGCAGGGAGAGCCATGCACTGTCTGGGGGCCTGTATCTGCCACACGTAGTCAGGAAAACAGAGGACGTGTAGCACTGGGCTGGTTACATGTGAAATTCTTATCACAGCAAAGGGAGTGGGAATTGAAAGTAAACTGTTGGGCTGACACTCTCTACTGAATCTGCACTGTGACTTCAACCCATCCGCAGGGAGCAACTCGGACAGGAGCTGACCTTGAATAGCAATCACAGCTTGGCCTTACTGTAGGTAGCTTGTCTGTGGTCAATCATGACTTGTACCATTTCCCATTTATAACAATTCCCTCAAGACAAATGTTTCAATCTGTGCTCATAACTCATTTCCTGTAGGATGGCTCTATCATGAGTGTCCCCACTGTGATCCTTCCCAGAGAAGCTGAAGAATCAAGCAGATCAATGGTGTCTTCAGAGGCCGATGTCTTAGTCAGAGCTGTGGCACCACGTCAGTGCCACATCTTAGAACGTTGTTCTCCTCCCTGTTGCTCACCATCTCTTGGTAAATGCATGACTTCAGTTTTATGCCTTACAGACTTTGTGAGCTAAAATCCATTGTAAGGGAAGGAAAATGTAGAAAAACAGCAGAAGTGCTACCCAGAATGGCCTTGTCTGTGAACACATAAATACTTGATGTAAGACAAGAACTTGGAGGATAGATAACTAAAACTTCATATAACAGAGCTTAAATTAAAGTTATTTTGTTCTACAATCACAAGATGCTTATGTGTAAAAACAAACTTACAAGATGAAGAGATTGCAAAAGTAAATTGCTTATGCCCCAATATTTCGCTGGTTCCTTTCTCAGCACTCTAGTTTCCACCCTCTTTTTACATGCATACCAACTTCATTTTCTTACAAGTGGTTATTTTGGCGTTTTTTTGAAATAAGAAAATAGAAGGTTGTAGTAAGAGTAATTTTCATGTATTCCCCATCTCATATTTTTGTGCATTTTTTTTTTCCCCAGCAGTCTCTCTCTCAAAATCTCTGCTAGTTGTGCTTATAAAGCAACCCACACATTTTCCAATAGTATTTCCACTCTCCAGGATAATGTTTTTTGGACTGATATATTGTAATATTTAAGAGGAAGAAAACATCTTCTAAGAATTCTTCCTATTTTCACCTTTTGATGTTCTCAGCTGCCTTTTTTCTGAAATCTGATGGGTTGCAAGACAAGATTTTAAGTATTTACAACCATCTCTAATAAACCGCTTCATGGATATTTATGAGGTGCTGTTTTAGCAGGCTGTATTATAATATTAATCAAAATCAAGGCTGCTGCTTGGAAACACTCCAAGAGTTAGATCTTTGCTGAAATCTTTCCAGGTATCTTTATTTTCCCCGTTCCTTTTGTTTTTTGTTGTTGTTAATTTCCAGTTAAGTTATTTATCAGATAATATTTGAATACATATGAATACAGTTTTGACAGAAAGAGAATCCTAAAATTAATCTTTGTTTCAATGTTTATTCAACCTTTTATATTTGTTTTCTGTTTATTTTTTAAAGGAAAGGAGTAATATTAGCAGAAAAGGATACAAGGCACCCTGCTGTGCCACTAAAATTACATTGTACAAGTTTATTGCTTACAACTAGAAATGTCCTAGCATGTTCTGAAGACTTGTGTATGAAGCCTTGATGCAATTTTCATATCCATCACTTAGAGGTCTAATGAATCCAGGAGGCCAACAGGTACGTTTTCAAGTACTTGCTTCAGATTAAGGGTTGTTATTTCTGGATGCTCAACTTGAGACCCTTAACTCTTAATTTTCAGGAGCACACAAGTCAGGCTGTCAGTGTGTTGAATGATTCAAACCTCCAAGATAGTGAACAAGATTTAGTGAGTATTTTTCAGATTTAGTCCTTAACAATTTTCACAAGTTCACAAAGGTAAGGGCAGGCCAACCAGCTACCAGGCACCCAAGAAACCGCATGTCCTTGATAATGTATGCATATATTTCTATGCTGAACATATTACATCCTTCCTTTTTAGCATGTTAACTTAAAAGTCACTCTGATATGGTCAAACAAGATCAAGACCAGAAATGATTTCTATTATGTCTTGCTTAGGGTTCAGTACTCAGGCAAAACATGCCTGCTATTTTATGAATCTCCAAGAATTATTGCAGAATTACTGGGGATAGGACTAAACCCATTCTTACTTCTTTGCTTTAATGTTATCATTTGCCACAAAATAGTTGTTGTTGTATACAACCACACATGAAAACTCCATAATAAAACAAAAATCTACAGATACTATATGAGAAAGACCAATGACATGAAATACTTACACAAAACAGAATCAAAACAAAGCCAATTCAAAGAATAAAAGGTCAATCATGAAATATATTTCATTTCAAAATGTTTTTTCAGTTGTAATGATCTGAGATATTACCTGCAGCACGTCATTTGAAATCTGCAATATTGTTTTTACTGCCTTTCCCATTGCCCTTATACTACAGTCATTGCATTATGTGAAGCTATAGTTAGAAGCAGAGATTACTGAGGGTTAGCGCTCATCATTTCTAATTAAAACATTTCTTGTATGTTTTATTGATAAATAGTTAGCTTTGCTATAACAAAGGCACTTTGCTACTCAAGTGTGAAACTTACCAGATTTGTGTGGACGAATGTAGATTCATAAAATAATACCAAGATTAAACCTCTGTGCATCACGTTAGAACCATCTGCTTGCTCCATCCAATAAGCTGTAACAGCTGATCTATCTGATCGCACAGAGACTTCCTCTATTCTTACCACAACGTTTTTGTAGAATCTGATACTGTAACATTTGGTCAATAGCTTTAGGGAATATCATGGCAAATGTATCTGAGGGGAGATGACAAAGTCTGAGAAATTAGAAATGTTGATGTTCAAACAGTCTTACAAGAGTGTTAGGAGTTGTCATAGTCACTCTCCACCTCTCACGAAGCTTCACTTAGTTCTCCATATTGAATTTAACTCTTAAGGGCCCAGTTCTCCACTCCATAGCACTAGTTTGATGCCGGTGTAATTCCATTGACTTTCACAGAAATACAACAGTTTAAGACTCATGAAATAAAATGGCCATCAGGCCTGACGTCACACAAACAGTGCTCAATCCACTGTTATATTATATTAGCCATTTTTGACAGCAGCATCACTTGGGAAATGTTACTATTCTTAGCAGGCTGATAACAGGCCATCAGTACCTTCTTCAGCACCATCCTGAAGCTGAGAGCTATAACAGAGTAAGTTAAAAATCAGATATAAGGGAAGAGGAGGTCTCCAAAAGACCAGCTAGAGATTGGTGGAAACCTCAGTAGAAGAAACATGTCTGTCTTTATCAAAACCTCAGAGGTTTTTTACTGTTGTTGTTGAAATCAGGATATTCTCATTAATCTTGTGAAATCAAGTCTGACTGAAGTTTGGGATTGAGGAAGAGGTAATGGAAGTTGCCTTTAAGGGACTGTGGAAGTTGCCTTTAAGTGAATGTGGAAGCAAGCAGAATATGTTTGAGGGCAGGAAGGAGGAATATGCAGGGACAGATATTTTATATCAGCAGCCTGAGTTCCCAGCAGTGTGAGCTTTTGACCATTAGACTTACATGGAGACTTTAGGCATAGACCTTGTGGTCAGTGGTGCTCCATTTTGTGCACTAGATCATCTGTACTAGAATGGCATACTCTTTAGCCATTAGAGATGCAGGCAAAACAATTGTGGCTTCTATTGTGCAGAAAGCCTCTGGACAGGGTAGTTTTGTCTGGTCAAATCCACTTCTACATGTAAAGCCTCACTTTTGCGGTACTAAAATGGCAAAGGCATTCTTGTGCAGATCCTCTGCACTAAGCTGAATTTCGTCCTAATAGATTGAGTGAATAATTAAACTTTAATTTGCCTGTGCCTACATTTCCAACACCACAAGTTTGCAGAGAGAGTGCAAACACAGTATTGTCAGGAAGGTTATATGCAGAAATCTGCTCTGATTGACTGAGAGTGCATCAGCCTTGATGTATTCTTGCAATATTTTTCAGCAACAGAGGGAAAGAGAAGGATGCATTACATCAATCAAATTAACAGAGCAAAAAGGCAAATACATGAGAAATGTCAGTTCATTCTGCAGATACAGTTCTTGCCCAAGTTAAAAGGAGGGAGTAAGGTGGGCCATTATACCCATTATTGGTTTGTCAGACAAAACAGGCAATTACTTATACTTCTGTTGTTTGAGACAGTTTTGCTGTTTTCCTATGCTGAACTGCTGTGTTCAATTCCAGTGGTATACAGTTCTAGGTGGCGTGCTGTAGAGAGCAAGCAGAGAAAAGGCTGTATGCCTGAATTAAAACAGCAGCCAGTAAAATCTATTGTATTTCATATCTTTAAATGATTCTGATTTGTAATTATGGAAGTTCTTTTATCCAGCGTGTCAAAGTGCTTTGAAAACAGTTAGCACAGTTTTTACCTCTCTGTGAAGCAACTACACAGCATATGTATTACTTGCTGTAATATGATATCAGCTCTTGGAAATTTACCTCGGGTACATTTAAGCTGACAGCCTAGTGGTCAGTGCTAAAGAGGTACATCACCTGTGTTTGCATTTTCTAGATGTCAAGGAGATGAGGCAATGGTGAGTGAACTAAGCCAGGCTGCACTTTGAAAGCTCTCTGTAAACTGGATAAGAAATCCTGAGCCCAAGCTACATATTCAAACTGCTTTCTCTGCTTCCAAGTACAAATGACAGAGAGTATCTGATTCCTTTCCTGGTGTTATCCAGATTGGTACTCACCTCTTTGCGATAGGATGAGTGCTTCTGCAGTTTATGTCCCCTGTGGACCTGCCTGCAGGATGTAGCCTGGACATCACAAAAAATGGCTTGATTTTTAAGCAGAGGCATTGCCATCTCAGACTGCCTCTCAATAATCACAGCATGAAAAACTCTAAAAGCAGAATCCCGGTAAAGTAAAGTTCAGGCAACAGGGGGCTGGTTCTTAACCTCCTCCTTGGTCTTCTGACCCAGAAGGATGTTTAATGGGAGAGGGCTTTGGAGTGGATCTCCTGCTGAAGACGAGGCTGCTCATGCACTTCTCGAGCTAATTTCCCCTTCATTTTGACTGAGGTGTTGGTAGCCTAAAGATTGCACTAAGTTCCGTTAATGTGCAGAGCACATTCACCCTACATTCAGAAGCTAGCTGCCATGGTCAGTTCTCCCTAAAAGCCGTTTGGAAATTCAGCCTTTTTGCTTAAACACACTGCAACAACATCAGCCTTTTGCGCAGTTCATATATCAGGCTGCTGATGCTAAGGGGGTGCATTTTATCCTTGATGAGCCTGTTAAAAAGAGGTGCTCACCCCAGGAGTTCAAGATACCCTAAGGGTTTGACTTAAACTTAACAGAATTAAGAAATGTTAAAGGAGGATCTGCATCTTTAAAGTAGACCCATTGTGTCTCGTGTGTTGTAGATAAGCTTCAGTCAGTATAAGAACAGGGGAAGTTTCACTCCAGTAAGAGCAATGCAATTTGAAATGTTGGCAGCTGATAAGTGCAGGTGAGGATAAAGGCATGTCTGCATCATTCACTTGCATTACATTTTGAATATATTTTTCTTTGTTGGAAAATCCTGCAGATATATACACCCTTCTGCTTTTCAATCCACATTATCTTACTGCTAGCATGCTTAATTATATCCTTCCCACAAAATCCTCAGTTTTAATACTCCTTAGAAGTATATTCTACCACTTCTCCCTAAAATAAAATATCCTAAATATCTCTCTAGGTCTCCAACTCCAGAGACCTGTGTTTATACTGAAAATGCAAATGAAAATGTTTTTTCTTCTCAATGAAGACATCTCTAGACCCCAAGATTATGCAAAGTCTTGTCCTTATAGCATGATAACTGTATTTTCTGCTTCTGAAAAAATTGACCCAAAGGGTCATTCCACACTTCAGTCAAAACAAACACTGTAGTTGAGTGATAGCTGTACATGAGGAGGTACAATTTGGAAGTGTACTATCTATTCATTCTGGTAAATTTTCACACTTTCCTGTATAGATTTTGTTCATGTTTCAATCATGCAGGGAGAAAATAATGCAGTGAGCTTTCATTTACACTACCTGAGGTCCCTTCCAACCTACATTATTCTAGGATTATGTGATACTATGTATCTTTAATTTCACTTATTTGCACTGAGTTTGGTTTAACTCTTTGATAATGGGAGCATATTCAAATATATTGGTTTTGTCCATTTTGAGTCTGAAAGTACAAGTAATGTCAAAATTTCAGTTGAACACATTTGATTATGTACTTTCATAAAGCTGGTGTTGTCCTATAATAAAGTCAAATAATCACATTGATTTTCGCTTGGCGTCTAGACTAACTCTTAAGGAATATATGTAGTAATTGATTTGTATGCTAGAGTTGCTGCAGGGTTTATTTTCAAAATGAGATTTTGGGGTAGGTTATTTTTTGTTAATTAAATATATTTAAAAGGTTTTATGTTATCTTCTTGTTCATATAAACTGAATTTTCAATGACTTCTACTAAAACGTTAGCCTCTGCCATAAATAACCCTTCTTGTAAAATTATATAGCAGTCTGATAAATCCTTATTTTTGCATTACTTCTCCCAAACAAAATCAAATAATATGGTTATCATTTGAGACTCTATTGTTTTAATGGTATTTTAAGGACACCAGCTGAACATGTGTCCTGGTTTCAGCTGGGATAGAGTTAGTTTTCTTCTTAATAGCTGGTACAGTGCTGTGTTTTGGATTTAGTGTGAGAATACTGTTGATAACACACTGATGTTTTAGTTGTTGCTAAGTAGCGCTTATCTTAAGCCAAGGACTTTTCAGTTTCCCATGCTCTTCCAGCAAGCAGGTGTGCAAGGAGCTGGGAGGGAGCACAGCCAGGACAGCTGACCTGAACTAGCCAAAGGGGTATTCCATACCATGGAATGTCATGCCTGGTATATAACTGGGGGGAGTTGGCTGGGAGGGGCGGATCGCGGCTCTGGCATCAGTCAGTGAGTGGTGAGCAATTGCATTGTGCATCACTTGTCTTTTCTTGGGTTTTATTTTTTTTTGTTATATTCCTTTTCATTACTATTATTATTATAATATTATTATTATTCTTATTAGTTAGCAGTGTATTTTATTTTACTTTAGTTATTAAACTGTTCTTATCTCAACCCACGAGTTTTACTTTTTTTTTCCGCCTCCCCACCCCACTGGGAGGCGGGAGGGGGAAACGGCTGTGTGGTGCTTAGTTGCTGACTGGGGTTAAACCACAACATGGTTTTCAATTTTTTAGTTTAGGTCCTAAATTTTGGCTCTTTGGTAAGCAATTAATTTCTGCTTTTACTAGAACCCTTCGAATAAAAATGATGCAGATTTCATTGAGGAGTAGCCTTAATATCATCACCCCTTCGTCTTAGCATTTCTTGGTTGTTGTCTCTTGCCACTTCTTCTGGCCCCTTCTGCAGTCCAGGTGGAGAGCTATGGCTAACCTCCCATTGTTGGAGCTGCATGTGTCTGATGTAGTTGATCGGTATGATGACTGGCTGCATCTACCATGTGGGCTCCAGAATTTCAGAAAGGCTGCAGCTGATGGAGTGTGTCTTTGCCCAGCTATGTCCTGACTTTCGGCATTTGTCCCAGTGAGAGGGAAGGGAGAGAGCTCTCCTGGGTCAAGTAATAATTGCAGACATGTAGCCAAACACCCGGCCATTCACCGCAGAGCTGGGCTGGGTATCCCTGGGCTGAATGCTAAAATAAAATCTAATCATGTGGGATGGGATTTTCAGAGAAATTTAAATTCCTATTTAGTGATCTGTCAGGTGGTTTGGATTTATTTTTAAGTGATCATAAAAGCTCACAGTGCAGAAATCAGACTGGTTTTCAGAGGCATGTTTAAGAAGCCAAATCTGTGAGTCTTGACAATGTTGCAGAGCAGCTGAGAAACTTAACTGCATCTTTCAGTTCTTAATATTGCTCTGATATTTAGCTCCAATGGATATCAGTTTTATGTGAACATGGCTATTAAAACTGCAGTCTCATCCTTCCTGTGATAGCCTTCCCATATTTATCAAATACTTATGTGGTGGTTTCAGGAGATGACAGCACAGGAAAGGAATGACATCTAACAATTCGTTGATAAATTGGGCTAATTTTTGAAATATCTGAGTTCCTGCCCCTGGTTTGGCAGACTTCATAATGACTTTGCACAGGTAATTCAGCCTTTCTGAGCTGCTGTCACTCACCTTTAATGGAAGCAATAGCATTCTGTCTTGGAGAGGGGAAGGAGGATACATTTGAAAGATAATAGTAGTAAAGGAATAAACCAGGTAATATAAATATGTGATTAAAATAAAAATTAAAAGAAGCAGTCACCAGGTTTTGAACTGGGCTTGCAGAGGGCCAACAATCATTGACATATTTAGGCATCTCTTCAGGGAAAGACTTTAAAGCTTGTTACCTTCAACTGATATACACTAGGTAGGGATATGTTATAAGGATACTTGACATTTATTGAGACAATTATTTAGTCATCAAAACATCTACGTACTTGTGCAAGGTAATCAACCCTTATCTTACTCAGGGGGCTGTAAAGACATACACATCACTTGCCTCTGGTCTCAAAAAGAATTAGTGACAAATCCAGATTTACAGTCCACAGGAGGATTCCTGGCCCCCAGTGCTGTGTTTAGACTATTGATGACATCAATCATAGTGAAGGCACAGTGCAGTTGTCAACCCCCCTATCTATGTATTGCTGTTTTTTAAAGATAGCCAACACCAAGTCACAAGTACTTGAGCTTTTTTTCAGGAAGAAAGAGGTCTAGCCTGCATTCTGTCACTGCTGAAGAAAAATGCAATACATTTATCACAGGAAAAAAGTGTAGACTTAAGATTTAGGCTTCTTACCATGTATAAAGAGTTGATGTATGTTATTACAAACTACTCGCCTAGGCTGTATTTCATTTAAGCTTTTAGAGCCATCTAAATCAACTTCTTTAGCTTTAGGAAGATAAAGATTGTAAAACAAATTATCTGAGCATCAGAAGACCTACCATGTTGATTTATACCTGCTACATACAGTAAGTATGTAGTTCATTTATAAATCACAAAGCTGATGCATATTTTCAGAATTATCTGGGTATTTGGTTACTGCAAGTTTAAATGAAATAATATGAGCATGTGTTTACCTTTCATAAGGCAAGAAAGAACCACAGGCAAACAAAAGCGTTAAAAATGATTAAAGGTACCAGGAATACAAGGCCATTTTTCTTATGTTGTCAATGCTTAGAAAGTAAACATCTGCCTGCTGAAGCATTGTTCATAATAATGATATTACCTATATAGATCAGGACGTCTTACCAAGAGCTGAATACATTTGCTCTACCTTTATAACACTGTATTTGAGAATCGGATGGTTCTCCAGCTGACTGTAACTGGACATCTGGAATAAATTTCCTCACAACTCATTGTAGTTGCATTTGCATGCATGAGATTTCTTCAGAAATACTCTTCTGGATATAAGCAGGAGCTACAGAAAAAGATAAAATGTCTGTGTGTCTTGGTCTTTTAAGTAGAAAAGTTGTCTGAATTGTGGCATTTCTTCAGCTACCATACAGAATCCCTTGCCATGCTAACTCAAGACCAAATATCCGCCTTGGTTGTAGCTGTCAGCTGGGCCAGAGATACCAACTTCTGTAGCCAGCAATATAGCAGGAGATGATGTGGCTAGAATCACAGCCTGCTTGTCTTTGATTTCCCTATCTTGAAGGCAGCCATTTACAGCTGATCTGTACCCATTTCTCTAATTCACTGCTCTTGTTTCAATGCCTTGATGACCATAATCCTCTTTAAAAAAAGAAAAAGGAAAAGACAATATAAGCAGTGGTTTTAACGTGTTTGTTTCCTAATGTCTTTCATCTTTGTTTCTAAAAGAAACTATAGAAGTCGAGGGGAAAGGAGAAAATGTGTTAATTTTTTTTGCCCCTAGGAATTAGGTGCTAGGCAAAGCTGTAGCAGTATTTAGTGATCTCTCAATTTCCCCTCTTTCTTAATGAACTTGACTAATTAAGTGCTACTTACATTGTCTGTGGAGCTGTTTGTCAATTTTCTCATAATACTCTATTCATAGGGAAATGATGTATGTGTGTGATATTTTCATGTGGCTGGCTGTTACGGTCTTTGCAATACCCCTGAAACAAGCCCTAATCATTGTCTTCCTTATGAAGTTATTGTGCTAGACAGCTGAAAAAGTAACTGAATTCTGCTTTGCCAAGAGCTCCCCTTTTAAACAAAAATTTATATTAAAGAAGTGTAAAGCTGTGCTTTAAGAGTTAACATCTGAGTATAGTAGGGTCTTCATATTTCCATGGCAACAGCTTAACATGATCAGTAAGTAGAGTGGACTATTTTGCTATGAGGCATCATTAAAAGAAAAATCATGCTGGGAAACACACATGTATCATAGAATAAAATCTCTTCTCCACAGTTTTGAAAACAGCCCATTTCTTTGTTGCTCCATATTGATACATTGTTTTAAAATTGCTGTTACATTAGAAATGGAAACAGTAATTTACATGGCTTTTAATTACAGTTTTTGTGATTGCAGTGATGTAGATTTAAAGGAGCAACTTTACAACAGAGGTAATCTGACAGCTGCCACTAAACCTCTTATTTACAATATGTATTGCCAAATACGCTTATTTTTTACAGTAGCTTTTTGTTGCTGGTGTGTTGCATCGTTCTCTGTGGTAGTAGGGATGGGCTCAGCTGCCGTTTTAGTAATTTCTATTAAGAATATATTGATAGCTAGCGCATCAGCAATGACCAGCTTTTTCTGCCAAATCTATTTTTTTTAAAAGGTCAAAGGTCTACAATGAATGTGATGGGACAGATTTGCTGTTCCTCTTTGCTCCATGTGTGTCACTCACAGGGTGTCATGGGAACATAAGGCATCTGTAATATTTTTCTGGAGGTTCTTGTTAATGATTATTACCTGAGTGCTACTGCACAATTAGAGAGCAAGCAGAGGGAGTTGTCAGAGTATGCTAAACTGTAGTTACTCCTCCTTGGCATGTCACTCTTTTGACCATGGTCTGGATGGAGAGAACATCTGAAAGTTCTGGCCGCTTCTCCACTGTCAACTTCCATCCAAGTCAGGGCACTCTTCCTCATTTGAGGGTGTGCACCAGCTCAAGATGTCAAGCATTATTTTAACATCCTGAAATGAACTAACCTACCTACAGACTGCACCATCTCTACAGACTCTACAGAGGGATCTGGACAGGCTGGATTGATGGGCCGAGGACAATTGTATGAGATTCAACAAGGCTAAGTGCCGGGTCCTGCGCTTGGGTCACAACAACCCCATGCAATGCTACAGGCTGGAGGAAGAGTGGCTGGAAAGCTGCTCAGCGGAAAAGGACCTGGGGGTATTGATTGACAGCCGGCTGAATATGAGCCAGCAGTGTGCCCAGGTGGCCAAGAAGGCCAATAGCATCCTGGCTTGTATCAGAAATAGCGTGGCCAGCAGGACTAGAGAAGTGGTTGTCCCCCTGTACTCAGCACTGGTGAGACTGCACCTTGAATACTGTGTGCAGTTTTGGGCCCCTGACTGCAAGAAAGAGATTGAGGTGCTGGAGTGCGTCCAAAGAAGGGCAGCGAAGCTGGTGAAGGGTCTAGAGCACAAGTCTTATGAGGAGCAGCTGAGGGAAGTGGGGTTGTTTAGCCTGGAGAAAAGGAGGCTGAGGGGAGACCTTATCGCTCTCTACAACTATCTGAAAGGAGATTGTAGCGAGGTGGGTGTCGGTCTCTTCTCCCAAGTAACAAGCGATAGGACAAGAGGAAATGGGCTCAAGTTGCGCCAGGGGAGGTTTAGATTGGCTATTAGGAAAAATTTCTTCACCGAAAGGGTTGTCAAGCACTGGAACAGGCTGCCCAGGGAAGTGGTTGAGTCACCATCCCTGGAGGTATTTAAAAGATGTGTAGATGTGGTGCTTAGGGACATGGTTTAGTGCTAGGTTAATGGTTGGACTTGATGATCTGAAAGGTCTTTTCCAACCTAAACGATTCTATGATTCTATCTACACAAATGACTAGTTCGCCCCATGCCATATAGAAAGGGGTAAAACAGATTTTTATTAATCTTTTCTTATTGCTGCATGAAATAAATCTGGCTGTAAGAATTTTTTTGAAAATGAGGGAGTTCCTTATTTTTAACTATCTGAATATTGACACAGCAAAACGAGTCACTCAATCCCCTTTACTTTCCTATTCTTTAATTCCAGGTCCTTTTTTTGCTAGAACTTTGAAATCTGTTCCATCTCTTCACTGATACAATGTTCTTTAGCCCCATTTCTCTGTGTTTTCCAGGTTATGTTATGTGATATAGGCTCCTTATCAAATAAAGCTGCCATTTCAGTTTTCTTTTCTCCTTCCATTGATTCACAAGCAGTGGACACAAGCTGCAGTACAGAACACTCCAATTATGGAAGATAAAATTTTATCGTCACGAGGGTAGTCAGATATGGGTCAAACCCATGATCTCTGTCATGGGTTCAAACTGTCAGAGCAGGGGTTCAGAGAGGAATAGTTAGTTATTCTTGGAGATATTCAGAACTTGACTGTGCAATGACCTGAGCAACGTGACCTAGTTGGCCCTGCTTTGAGAGGGAGGCTGGATTAGAGACCTACAGAGTCCCTTTCAAATGAAATTTTGCTATAGCTGTGTTCAATGATCCTGTTCAATACTAATTATTTATTTCCCATACTTTTAATTTTAAACATAAAATGCATTACAACATGGCTTGGTCTCATTAAAAATTGTATAGTGGAATAGAATCTAGAAGCAAGTTTATTTGGTAATAAGAAAACATTCCCATTTGTGTTTTTGCCAGGCTAGGGCATGCATTAGTGCCTAGCTGTGCTGCACTGTGTAGAGGAAACATCATGAGGCTGCAAGAGAGATAAATCAGCACTGATACAAAGACTGGGAAAATAAAGAGAGCAAGACCAGTTACAGATTGAATCTTGCGTGTCAGTCATGATGAAAAAGTCTTCTAGAGTTATTTGAGCAGATGAAGAAATCATGCATGAAGATGTCAGTGTGTCTTTGACTGTAGAACATGAAAATCCATTTGTTTTAACCTCCCTTTGCCTCACTTGAGTATTTCAGCAACAAACACTTCTTGGCAGAAGTATTTTACTATGCATGTCACAGAGAAGACCTAACTGGACCTTCTAGGCGCTAATGTCTTATAAATATTACAATGGAGCCCATTGAATACAAGAGTCAGAATGTGGTAAATGTGGAAAGTTATATTTGACAGAAATAACTAATATTATTTCCACTGCCAGGAAAGAAATAGCGTGTCAATGAAATCCATAAATCAGGTTATGTCATTCTCACTTAATCAAATTTACCTTGACATGATTTTACTAAGTATCACCCATGTGTTACCTAGTGTCAGCAACTATTTGCGTCCTTATGCATAACAGTAATGTAGATGACATACAGAACAGTCTTGTATCTTGGACTCAAAATATATTTGTCACATTTTATTGCTGTCGTTTGGCACTTAATATCAGATTATTAAAGTGTAACTCTTAATAAAAATAATGTTAAGATAAGGGTACCTCCTTTCTTTTCAGTTATATCATGGAGGAGTGAACACGGAAGTTGCAGTCTCCTTGTATATTACAACTGTGTATGAAGTAGTGGTAAATCCAGAGGGGCTGGACAAAGTCTGAGGATAGGATTATCCACTAAACAGAGCACTGACCCAAGTGGGATTCAGGTAATCTCAGTTTTGTTCTTGATTCTACCATTGTCATACTGCATGATATCGTATAAGCCTTTTCATCGCCCTAATGCTGTGTATCCCTTTCTGTAATTTATTTGTTTTATCCAGTTAGATTGTAGCTTCAAAGGGACAAGGACTTTCCCATGGGTTTGTACAGTGGCAAGGACTATAGCTGAGACTTCTGGAATATACTATTGTATAGATAAGAACAAGCAACAGTATAAAAGTATATGTACAGACTTTGATACTCTCCAGTCCACACAGATCATCAACTTCTATGCAGGATCTTTGCTCAGTTCTTCAAAAGTAAAAAAGGTAGATGAGGGTGGGTTTTTTTTGGCACAAAGCTGTCTGAACTTCCAAGACTATGCTTTGTTGATTTGAGCCAATTTTCTTTTCAAAATAAGAACTGATGCTTTTTCCTTTTTTAAAAATCAAGCATACATTATAAGTATTTCAGTTTCCAATCCAAATTTTAATGCCTTCTAAAAAGCTGTATGCTGACCCCAGGTCTATAAAAAATGTTTTATGTAGGCTGTCATCTAAGGGACACATTGCTTTTTGTAAGAAAATAAAAAAGGAGGCAATAAGTTGCAAATCCCAAAACAGCTAAGTGAGAGTGGAAGAAAGTGCCTTGGGTTTGCAGAAACTGTAAATTGTAGTTTAGTGATCCTGCTGGAACCTAAGGGAAATGAAAAGAAAAACTGATGTTAAAATAATCAGAGGAAAAAAAATACAAATAGTTGAGGGGAATGGGTTAAGGGCGACGAGGTGACAAGAAATTTCTGGAAGGTCTGCATTCTGAAAATGAACATCCATCACCATAAGAGTTCTCAGCAGCTCTGCAAAACAGTATCAGGTCCTGGAAAAGGTCCTGAAACAGTGGGAGCTATGATGGGAGAACAAGAAAACTGGATACAATGGAATTACAAGGCAACAGAACACAAACCACAAGCACGCCCCTCCTTCTGGACATGGAACGAAAGCAAACACAGATGCGACCACATAAAAAAAGTTACAAGTTTCTGCCAACTCAGCAGGGGAAATGCAAAAGTACAGCTAGCGCTATGATGCAAGGTATTGTTTTGGCTTGGCTGGCCATGAGAAGATCTCCTAGAACTCTTGAATGGTAGTATTATTCCTTACTGTACACAATCCCTATGGCTCCAGAAGGGAATCCAAGGTAAAGCAGTTCCAGTAACATGCTAACAGAGGCTCTCTGATATAGAACTTGCCATAGCCTGATACAGGATTTCAACTCCAAACCTCTTTTAGTTCTCAATTTGCATTTTATGCCATTTGTTGAATTTTATTTTTGTTCACTGCTTCTTATAGTGTGCTTCTGTAATGCTGCCTTTGACAGTGGTGTTTGCTTGTAGTAGCAATTATGGAATATTCAATTTCTGTGTTTTACAATTCTGCTGAATTTTGTTCAAAAATATATTTCATACAGTGTTGTTTTTCTGTCTTGATTGGGAGATCTGGCCTATAAATCATATTTCCAGAACATCTAATCATCTAATGAACTTCAGATTTGTAATTTGTGAAAACAGGTGCCCTTTCAGAAGGAAAAAAGTGATATTTATGCAAATATTTCTTCTAAAAATGAATTTGCTGTCTACTCATAAAAATGCAAGGAAACTTTATCTCTGTGGTTTCCTTGTTCTAATTCATTTCACAAATGAATTTAAGACAGCTAGCAAACTGAGAAAAAATTATCCTTGTTGAGGTGTTATTTCATTCAGTTTTAAATATTAATGTATGATGTTGCATTGTTATGTAGTACTCTTCACAAAGATGATATAAACCGTTTGTTAAAGAAAATATGAAGCTTCTGAAATGTCTGCTCATAAATGTTTACAAGAGAGATCATAGGTAGAATTATAGGCAAGGAAAATGAAGAATAGATGAGCCTAGGGAATGCTGGGATAAGACATGGTTGGCAGGGATCCCAAGCTGGATTTCCAGATGATGACCTCTTCTTTCTTGAAATCATATTTTTGCATTTCTAGGCCACATGATCCCATGATCAAAGTGCCTGTATCTTGATTCTGTATTTGAAGAAGATATGCATAGTGAAATACATAAAATCAATATTGAAAATGGATGGAATTTTTCAATGCCTCTGCTGTGATTCGTAAGAATTGCAGCTGTATGAAGAAGTCCTAAAAGCCTAGATGCTTGCTATGGTTTGACTAGTAGAGGCACAACACATACAGTACTAGAACAGAGTAAGGATATGTTAAGAGCAGAGCAGACAATGGGAAGGACAGGCTTAGGGTCCCATCGCACAGTTATGATTTTGGCCAGCAGTATGGTGCAAAGGGTTTTAGAGAATCTTTGCATACTGTCTGATTTATTCAGAGTGCCCTTCAGCTCCCAGAGCAGCCCAGGCTTGCACATATAAATCCTAACTTAAAGTCCCCTTTCCTCCAAGGCTGCAAATCTCACTCTAAGCACAGAGTCTTCTGGCCTAGCATGCAAAGCTAAGGCAAATTTCTTTCAAAATCTTAATAAAAAGGTAGTGAAATGAAGCTTGCTGTGAAATTCACTGTGATAGCAATAAGCAAATCTTAATGGATTTTCTTACATGTTCTCTTTGGGGAATTATAAGATAACCCCACACACGCATTGTTGGGCTTCTGTTTGTTTGTACCCTGTTTCACTAAGTTCACTCTCGTCCATGCAAATAACATCTTGCTTACATAGTTCAGTGTTACCATATAAAGATTTTATTGAGTTTCCTTAACTAGATTTGGGCTTTATTATCTGTTTGCCAAATGATAGGCAATATTAATGCTACTGTTTTCTGCCAACATACAAATTATACAAATGTATTTAATTTCATTACAGCAGTTGAATTAATTGTGTATAATATGATATTGAGGATTGTGCTACACAGGAAGAAAAGCAAATTAAGGTGGCAATAAGCATAATTGAAATCCTTTAGTTGTTTAACAATTATTTTTTCCATTGTTCTTATATTTGTCCTTCATAGTTTTGGTTGTCCTATTGTTAATTCCAGCAAAAACAAGTCTTCTAGATTTGTAGCTGTTTTGACATGCCACTGTTAGCTCACTGAAATGTGACAAGTACAGAAAAGAACTTCTGATTGGATTCTATTGCAGTATTATGCTATGCCTACCAGTAAAAAATGCAGAGAAAATTGAATCCTAAAATTATCTGCCTCTCTTCCATTTACTCTCCAAGCCATTTCTTCTATTTTTCAATTATCATCTGGTAATAAATGTGTCATAGTGCAAGATGAGACCTCAGTGGAATACAGTAACACTGAAGACAGAATGGAGAATTCAAGAATATTCAAAATTGTTTGGATGCAGATTTGGTCATTATATTGAACCAAAAGGTATGTGCTGTAGAGAAGGAAAGTAGTAAAGCTCGAGAAATTTCCTGTGCTAACGAAACAGTCCTCTGCCACATCTGCCACCAGGCACCAAGACATGCTTCTTTCCAAATGAATTTCCTGTTCTGAGACAGACTATGAGGTTTATGAAGCATTTAATTCCCTCTGAGTGTTTATGTGGGAATTAGGTGGGGGACAGGCATTGGATAAAAGCCATGTCCTTTGGAATCGATGATTGAATTTATATTGGCTCCTGTACACAGCCAAGATTTCTGTCCTTGCACTGATCCCCTAAATGTATGAATCTCACTCTCCATTGTTAACTTTTCCTTACCTGTCTCTGAATTTGTCACCAGGAATGTCACACACATGAACTTCCCATCCTGCTGTTAGTCTCATCCTCTCCTAAGACATTTGAATTTCTGAGGAGGAATCTTGAGAGAAGAAAACAGTTTTCAGATTTTCAATTTATCTGTAGTCTGAAAGGAAAATGACTGTAAATTCAGGAGCTTCTGCAACTAATTCTAGGGGGAACAGTTTACCAGCATTTGAATCACTAGGAACCAGCTTGTTGGGACTCTAGACATCATTTAACCTAACTGTGCAGAACTCTCAAAACTCTCAAGAGTACCCTAGTATGTTTTCAATATGCTAGTCAAGGCTTAATGGCAGTTACCCATTCCAAATGTGTTTCTGCCTAAAAATGCACCAGTTTTCCTCAATAATAGTGTGTAGCTGCTAGGATGCTGGTTTGCAGTCTCTCCATTACTTTACTGCTGGAGCTAGGTAACTGTGCCTTATAGAAAGGATCAGCAACTTATTTTATGTGGCTACCATTGTGCATATGACACATCTGCTCATTTCCTGATCTCATTGTGCCTTTACTCTCGTTCTTTGTTGACTCTTTAGTTGCTCAGTTCAGGGAGAGAGGAGCAGGCCTTAACTTCGAAAGATCAGTTCATTTCTTGAACCTTTTGCTAGATCTACGAAGTTGCCAGTTACAAGCCAGATTTAATAACAGTTGGGCATATGATTTTTCTGATGAGCTTTGGCAAGTGAAGATGCTGAGATAGTCATGGCCCCTCCACTCCCCTGATACTTAAGGATCTTAGCTTGTTTATTTTTTTAAAGCAGAAGATGTTCTATAACATCATCTGTAAGTTCATCATCTGATTGAGGGAAGGATGAGCAGCATAAAAAGAGCTGCCTAACCCATGGACATTGTCGTATGTTATACACTGGCCATGAAAAAATCTGAGCTGGAATTCAAAAGAAAGCTCCTCTGTTAGAAGAGGCAGGGTCAGAGGTAGCCTGAGTGGAGGTCTTCAAACTAATTTGAAGATGGCACTTGATAATGATGTGTCTGTGACAGCAATAAGCTGACAATTGGGTGTCGTAGGAAGTTCTTTGTATGTCTGAACTCCAAATGTGCTGAGTTTCTGTATGCATGGATAGTGCGACTATACACAGGTGAACATAAGGACCTTATCTGATCACACAAACGATGGTCATTGACTGTGCAGCTGAATCAGTACAAATAGAAAATTATGATCATGCAGGACAGCATGATCTACTCAATGCACTGGGATATGGAAATGCAGATTTCCTGGATAAAACCAGAATCTAAGAATCTTTGCATGCTGTTAGATTTTGAACTGTGTATAAGCGTCCTGCAGAAAACTGGCTAAATTTTTTTTTTGTGTGGCTGCACATGAGGAAAGTGCAGGAAAGGAATAAAATTAATCTTTTGGGTTTTGCCTATATTTCTAATCAAATTTCCTATCGTATACATTCACGATAAATCAAATTAAGAGAGTAATGTGAAAATAGTACCATATTGCTTAGCAGCATACTGGCCCACTGATTTCAACATAGGTATTTCTGACTCATACCATGTCACTGAGAGGAGAATTAATCTAAGACATTTTATAGAATACATGTGTAGGTTTTGAGAAGCTTCAGGGCAAACCATTTGAAGTAGAGTATTTCCAAGAGTGGAAACTTCGTTTCTTTGATTCTTTCAGCACTAGAGAGAGTGAGAGAGAACATAGAATGAGCATCTAGAGGAATCCATCACTTCCTATGAATTACATTCTTACTGATCTAAAATAAAACCAAAATTAATTAGAATAATATTTTTTACATCTCTTTACGGAGGAGAACTGTTGTTAGATTTGACATTGCTAGATATGTAAATACTGCACCTGCATCTGATGAGTTATTGTTTTCTTCCCTCAGAGAGTCTCAGACCTCTTGTTCACCGCTTCATTACTGAATTTGAGAATCTTCAGCTAAACCCTTAGAAATCTTGGAGGACAAAAAACAGTGATGAGAATAAGTAACTTAGAAAGGGACCCATGCTTCTTTCCCCTGCTAGTCATCTCGGTTATACAGGGATGTAAGAAAGGGATGCATTCACTTCAGCCAGAAGAGACCACATGGAGAGCTAAGAAAATAATTCAGGCTATATGTCACTGCTGCCTTCTGCTATGACTGTTAGATGTGGTTCTCTGTCTTGTAACCTGGATAAAGTTAGTTCTCCCTCAATCAGGCTATTTCTTCATTTAGCCTAGTAAGAGACAAGTTAAAAGGAGGCAACCCAACAAAGTCCTTGTCCAATGCTATTATCTGTAAAGGCTCATTGTAAAGGCTGATTTTTATTTCATTTAAAGCTTCCAGCAGGAAAACTTCACACAGTAAGGTTGGAAAGACAGCCCCCTCGCTATTGTTCTCCACTTTTGATTTGCTGTGAAAGGATGCTCTATTTTAAGAATCATGATTGTCTTCTTTTAAGGGCAATTTTAGGACTGTTCTCTTCAAGCAGAAGTAGATGGAGGTGGAGATAATAAATCCAGCAAAGTACATTATAAAGGCCTAATAAATGCTAGGGCCGCAGTATGTACTTTAGCCTAAGAGGATCAAGACCATTCTCTCTGTCTCTCTCTTACACACACCCATTCCCTGATCATAACAAGATGAAATACAGATTTTATTGTATTTATGTGACAATTCTTGCCTAGATCAAAAATGGGGAAATGGAACAAATAGGCATCTAAATTAAAATAAGATTTTCAAATACTTTAGCAAAGCATTTTTTAATCTGACACCTTTAAGCCACTGCCTCAGCAGAACAGATCTTGAGAAGAGATTAGTTTTCAGAATTTGCTACCACACACATCTAATATTGTTTAAACTAGATTTGATTAGATAATTTTCAGGCTTAAAAATAACAGGATTACTTGTAGAATTGTTATTATAAACATACCTGCTGTACCTTGTTAAGGGGATGGGAATAAAAAATGATGGGAATGTAGTAAGTATGTTTGGGTTCATCTTATAAGGAGTGGACTTCTTCCACAGCATTTCTGGGAATTTCCTCTCAGCCCTAGATGGTTCCCCAGCTTTGTTTACTCTGATTTTTTATTCAGCATTTTACTACAGAATTTCAAAATGACATAAATGAAAAAGTAAACTCCTTTCACTTAAACTCTGTCGGCAAAAAACATCACTTACCAGGCAATTGCAAACAATGTCAGCTTGTACTTGGACTTGTAGAGAATGGAAAGCACCAGAGTCTAGAAAAAAAAACCCCAAAACCCAAAAAGCAAAAAAAAAAAAAATTGTGGAATTTCCAGGTCACAGCAAAATGAAAAGTTTGAGTTCTGAGATATTTGTACAAACTAAATACAGATGGCTATACATTTTTGTAAATACATTGCAGTCAAATACATATTGCTCCTTAATGTCTTAATGTTGTGAGGCTTGAGGGGTGGTTACTGTCAAGGCATAACCTTGTGAAGTCTCTTAACATTGGCGATACTGACAAGGGCTTCACCAAATGGAAAGTTCTCAGTTTTTTCACACGTTTAATGATGTTCATAAACAGTAACTCCTTTCCGTGACTTGAGTAAACTTCTGAAGAGAAAGAGCATAGCACAGCAGTAGTTTAAACATTTACATGATAGCCTTATTAATGCATTTACAGAGGAAAAAAGTTCTTGGAAAGTCAGTATCTAGGTGTCCTTTCCCATTTATTGCAAGCTCAAGAGAAATAATCAGAAAATTTTAGGATACTTGAAGATAGCTTAAAAGGTATGAAACAAAAGGCTCAGTGGCAAACTATTTGTAAAGGCTGGCATTTTTGGAGGGTTCTGTTTGGACTTCCAGTTGTATGAAAGATTCCCATAATGATGTCATTTGTGAATATTTCTAGAGTCTCTCCATAAACTCTTGCCTTAAAATGCACCAAAACTTTCTCTAACTTCTAAAGTCAAGTTATGAGATATTGGAATCGTTCTGTATGCACATCTCAGTATCCCCATTCTACAGGTCCTTTTTTATTCATTCCTTTTGCAGGACAGTCTTGCTTTGATACATTTTGCAGAAAGGGATGACAGAAAGGGTACAAATGTCCTACCTGAGTACAGGAACAGGAATACAAAAGGCTCTTCCTTTGAAGAACACAATTAAAGTTGTAAATTACAGAGTCCAGAATATATAAAATCTAGCTCTCTGATGCCTTCTTCACCATCCTGTTCAGTAGCTTATGAATGAGGTTATAAAAGTGCAAGGAAGAAAAGCATAGATACGGAGGCCCAGATAGATCTGTGCCAGCCACAGTGTTTCCATGTTTGTGTTGTACTAGAAAATGGCTAGAGAACATTTTATCTGTGACATTTAACTATGAGTAATTTTGGTATCATACTGGAAATCTCCACTGAGGAAGCCCATATTTTGTCAGCAGAACTTGGGAAATTAGTACAGTGCAAGTGATGAGGAAACCTTAAGGTCACATTAGCTGTCCCTCCCAAAGGGAGGACTAGGCACAGATGAAATGAGGTGTCAAAATACATGAAGGCTACACAGTATTTTATTCTCAGTATCTTTCGTTAGTCTCCAGCTGATGCCCTTTTATTGAAGCTTCCCTTGAATTTTTCAGCATTTGTCCTCATCTTAGTGTATCAAAGCTTTGTTATATTGGCAGTGTAAAACACACCTCTTAACAGTATTCAGGTTTGCTTTTGCTTTTGTGTGTCAGGAACATCATGTCTTTTTTTTTTTTTTTTTTTTTTTGAATGATTTTGCTGCCCAGTCAGACTGTTAATCAGTCTATTACTGATATTAAGCAGGGATATCTCTAGAGAATGACCCTTTCTTAGATAAAATTTTGATTACCACACAAAACTTGATCTTGTAAATAGTGATAACATAACCTCTTTTTCTTTTAGAAATCTGTGATTCAGCAATAAGTGGCTAGGGGCCTACCATTAATCATTCATGAATATCAGAAAGAATATTCAATTAGAGATGTGCTCTGGGACACTTTAATGTTTCTAAATATGACATGTTTCTGGTGGCTTTAAATAGTACACAAGTGACACATTCAACTTCAGGCAATAAAACAACAAATAATGCAAACTGATGGTCGTGGTTTAACCCCAGCTGGCAACTAAGCACCACACAGCCACTCGCTCACTCCCCGCACCCAGTGGGATGGGGGAGAGAATCGGAAAAAAATAAGTAAAACTCCTGGGTTGAGATAGATAAAGACAGTTTAATAGGACAGAAAAGGAAGAAAATAATAATAATGGTGGTAATAATAATGATAATGATAATAAAAGAATTAGAATATACAAAACAAGGGATGCACAATGCAATTGGTCACCACTCGCTGACCAATGCCCAGTCAGTTCATGAGCAGCAGTCCCCGACCAGCTTCCCCCCCAGTTTATATACTGGGCATGATGTCATATGGTATGGAAAGTCCCTTTGGCCAGTTCGGGTCAGCTGTCCTGGCTGTGTCCCCTCCCAACTTCTTGTGCCCCTCCATCCTTCTTGCTGGCAGGGCATGAGAAGCTGAAAAAGTCCTTGACTTGGTATAAACACTACTTAGCAACAACTAAAAACATCAGCATGTTACCAACATTATTCTCATACTAAATCCAAAACACAGCACTGTATCTTCTACTCTGAAGAAAATTAACTCTGTCCCAGCTGAAACCAGGGCACTGATATAAAGTGATTAAACTGGATACAGATTTTAAATACCTCTGAATTAATTTTATATTTCTGATGTGTTGGGATGATATTTGCAAATATCATTAGTAGATGTAGAAGCCTTTTTTTCTTTTCTGTTTTCCTTTGTATGTAAAAATTCAGGTGAACTGATTAATACGCAAGCAGATGGATGCTATTCAGATACCCGGATATTACTATTTGTATACATACGGATATTTAATTACATTTATGTAATTTGCTTTGCTTTTGGAGAAGAGATGAAGGCTTTTAATTTAAAGTATCTTTTTTATTTCACATCACATTTTACTCCTACATTTGGCAGATTCTTCTTTTCTAGTCACCTCAGCTCCATGTCCTGGGTGTTCAGGCTTATAGCACAAGCAGTGCCAACCTTAGCTGCCTTAAAGTAAAAACAAAGAAATTGCAGATGTTCAGATAGTTTTCGAGGTATTGTTCTACTTATGAAGATAATTTTCCTGCAATGGATAAAATAATCACCTAATTCTCATACTTGTGATTGATACAATAAGTCTTCTTAAAGAGCACTATCAGAAAAAGGTTTTCTTCCAAGAGAGTAATAACTTAATCTCTGGAAAGATGTATCCTTATTAGGATTTTTTAGGAAGCTTATGGGACTTAGATACTCTGGTCCAAGTATTACAAACAGTGGCATAGTGGTAAATAAATCAATGAGGCTTCTCTGTTCAGTGGGCATAGGAAATAAATGAAATTCTATATCTCTATAATTAGGATGGGAAAATTCCATTTTATCTGCAATTGTGCTTTTCTGAAGGCAGTCAGACATGTTACAATAAGTTTTTTTATTATGACATTGCTTTTTTATTATCACATTGTTTTTTTATTTATGTTGTGACATTGGTTTTTATTTACATTTTTTAAAGACATTTTTATTTACTTTTTTTGTTTACATTGTTTTTTTATTATGACAATGACATTACAATGCCCTATAAAATATTTTGGAGAATGCTAACCTGCACATTCTGAGAAACAAACAGATCACACGCTCTTAATAATTGGGAAAAAATTGACGGATGTGAGGCATTCCCAACCATTTCTTCCTTGAGTTTGTTCACTCAATAAATCTATCTCTATCTTCTTAATGCTCTGAGAAATGTAATTAGTATAAGGTTCCCCTGCAAGTGAAAGACGGATAGGTGTGTGGAGAATTCAGGAAAGGAGGAGAGGAAGGAGATATTAATGTTAAACAGGAGCAATCTACAGCAGCCGCAGTCAATCTTTTGATCTAAACAGCTAATCATTAAAAGTGTCTGAGACATTCAAATCATATTTGCTGTAGTAAACTCTTCCCACCAATATCTATTAAAGGCACTTCTCACAACTATACCATTTCTACATTTCTTTAGGACTAGATAATGAGAATGGCTGAAAAAATGAAACTTTTGTCTTGATATTGAAAATCTAGTTTTATTTTGAATGACATCAAAACATAAATCATACTGTTTGCAAGAGAACCATTTTGAAGCATTTTTATTCCAGGTCATCGAAATACTGTATTCCTTTAAGGGCAACCCATTTGTTTCAGTTATATTGAATACAAATGTTTGAACAATTAACATTATTGTAAAAATTTAAAAACGAAATATTTTTTTCTGAGCATAACAAGCCATTTCAATTATTTTCTTTTTAGAACGTCAGTTTCATCTCAGTTCCTTGAAGCATTTTGTTTGGCAAACTGATGTTTACTGATGGAGGTACATTCCTGCACTATACAGATAAACTTTGAATCATTCCCCTGCTTTTCAGTTGGAAAGGAACATATGGAAGAATGTACAAGGCAGTTAAGGCCAGAGAGCCATAAATCTGAAGGGTTACTGCAAGTGCATTATTCCAATTTTGGTATATTCATATCTGTGATTGATAGATTAATAGAATATACCTTGACAAAATTGCAGTTTGAACTGTACTGTAAACATCGGAGCTGTTCTTTCTGATTAAGTTTCCTTAATTAAAAAAAGGGGCAAAAGAGAAGGCTAGAACTAGGTAAGAATTGAAGTCCCTGTCTTCAAGCAAAAACAGAGACCTACACTTTGGCTTTCTAGCTAGTATGTAGGGAGAATAAGATGTCCCCTAAGGATGGTACAAAACTCCCCACAGCCTTTGTGTAAACAGTGCAGTTTATTTCAAAAGTTGCTTCTGGCATGCTCCTAGGAACTCCAGACTGGTGGTGCTCTCATTAATATAAAACATGGGCATGCCATACTTATCACCACGTTTGAGAAGAAAATAGTCACTGTTGGCTTCTTTGAGTGAGTTCTAGAGGTGCTTCTGAATTTTGAATCCCCTGTGGGACTTTGCCAAAGAAAAAAGCCTGGTTTCTTATTTTGATGGGGCTTACATGGGATTTAGGTGCAGAACTCAAATCACATTGATTCAAAGGGCATTCAAAGAAAGAAATGGAAGTTTCGAAGGAGATGCACCTGGAGAAATTAGGCATTTCCAGGATTAGATAGCAGCAGGATGAAAAATTCCTGGCTTACAATTTTACATTTAGAAGCATCAGTTCTGCCCACATCCAATTTTAAATCTGATCCTGAGACTCCAGCCTTCAGTGAACCCAAACATTCCAGGAAGGAAATAAAAAGAACCCAAAATGTATTACTTTGTGAAGCATCCAATCAGTCTCATGATTTCTGAGAGCTCATGCTACCCTGTTAGGCCAAGGAATAGAATATCCATCAGAAACTTGTGTGGAATCATTTTTATCATTTTCTTTCATCCTTTCCATCTAACTCCTCTTTCCCACTTGAAAGTAAGCCAGTGGGATGGATATATGTTGTCAAGAGGAGCTTTCATTTTGAAGGATGCAAGATACTGCACACTGCCTCTACTAATAGTCATTCAGCCTGTCACATACCATAATACTGCTCTGCGTGTGTGGAACAATATAGGCTGCATTTATCATAAAACTTGCCCCCAGGTAACTTTCTGAGCATACAGATAAAGGGAATTCATTTGTGCCCTGATTATTATGACAATGTTCTTCAACAGGCAGAAAGACAGACTGATTTTGTCTTGTCAGTCATGGCCTGTTCAGTATTGATGGCAAAATGTTTGTGCTTAATGATGCCCATAAATGATGCCCATAAATGCCAGTGAAACATTTCTTCCTTGTCTCTTAGGGTCTTTAGAAGTATAAATATTCCCTCATTTTCTTTTGTTTTCAGAGATACAGATAATATTTAGATTCCTGACAAGTGCTCAACCTATGGTTGAAAGTGCAGAGGGTGACAAGGTATTGGCTGCTAGATATAACAAGTGATATATTACTTATATCAGAATATCACTTGATGTTTTTATAAATGGCGTACATTTCCACAAATATGGTTTCAGTCCTGCACTTGAAATTTGGGTCAAGCAGTCCCATAATTCTGGAATCTCTGCCTAAATTGAGAGTTATATTTTCTATCAGTACTACTGCAATAGTAGTTCTTCCACTTAAAAAATTAATCCATCTTAATTCAAGAAAATATCAGTTTAGTGGTAATCTCTGGCTCCGTATTATGCCCTCTAGCTTCTCTTTCTTTCTGGCAGGATGACAATGTCAGAATTAAATCATGTCTTTGGCCAGTGGTTTGCCTAGCTGCAGCTCTCTGAATGAAAGCCCGAATCTTTTTTGACTTCTCCATGTTCCAGTTTTTTTCAAGCTCACATGATTTTCTATATGTAGGGAATTTGAAACACAAAAAGCAGTCAATTGATGACTGGCAGTTAGATTAGGTCCAGAGCATGACATAAAAGGTAAGTTTTGGTAAAAATAAGAATAGCGGTGCCTGATTGTATCTAGTCTTTTATTTCCAGTTTGGGTTTTTTCCCTTTTTTGTTTTGGCAGATGCTGAGTAGCATCAGGTCATAATAGCACGAGGGATCACGTGCTTTATTTAAATTAATCAGAGATCTGGCCCTAGCAGGTTGACTCCCTTTTCTGGCCTTTTGCCATTTCTCACAAATGAGGCACTCTTGTGATTGTTGGAAACCCTGTCTCATGTCTTTGTACATCATGATTTCTGGCAAAAGAGAACCTAGGCAAAGGTAAGGCATAATATTTTAAGAGGTTTTATTATAGACCACATACTGTTAAAGACAGGTCATTGCCCAGTCTTCTCTGCTCCTTGGAGTTGTATGCAACATGTGAAGAATAAGGTCATACCAACTGCAGTATTCATAAAAAGGTTAATCGCTTCTAAATAGCTAAGAGTATAATGTCTTACCTTGCAATCTGAAGGCCAATGAGAGTGTTCTCATTATATAGCACCTCTTACTTTCCTGGGCTTCACTGTGTGTGTCTTTGCTAAAATTCCTGCTGAGAGAGTTGCATGGTTAGCAATTTTTAAGTCAGAACATTCTTCCTTGTATTTATTTGGTAGCTGAATTTAGTTATTAATAAAAGACAGTTGTTACATTTCCAACAGAGCTTTAAAAATGCTATTACTCCAACACAGTAGTGAATGCTCCCTTTTCCTTTTGTCAGTGAAATTAAGGATGCAACCGTAGCTTGGGTCATGAAAAAAATAGGGAAAATAGTGAGCAGTCCAAAAAACAAGAACAGGGCTTTGGACTAGCAGTGATTTTCAAGTTGTTGGTCAGCATCCTCTGGGAGTCTCAGGACCACTTATAAGGGGATGAGAAAAGGAGAATTAAAAAAAGTAAAACTGTTTTTTAGGAGGATTTGCACTTACTGTATGAAGGTGTGAATTTCCATTAGAGGTTTGCAGTTAAAAAAGGTTGCCTCTGAAACCAGTAGCTAATGATGAATGTGTTTTCTTCATCTTTTATTCCATGCTGTACTCTGAGGAAAAAAAGCTGCCCCTTCCCCAAAAAAAGAATTTAAAGAAAATTCAAAACCTGAAATACGAAAAGCAAGATGGCTAACAGTGGACTACATCAGATGAGCATATTACTATAATGAACTTAATTACATGGGGAATTTATAATTATTTTATATTGCTTTAAAAAAAATCTGGTGTTGAAGACTCTGCAGGGAACGAATAGTCTCAAAAACAAACTGCTGGTAACATTTAATACATGCACCAGAAGAACAATTATCCCCTTAAGCTTTTGTAAAAAACTGAGGAAAGAGAAAAACAGGGAAATAATACACTGTATATCATAATATAGTTGTATGCTTAATTATAATTATTAAAAAGGAATTTAAAATCATCTGCTATCCCTTCCTGCAGTTCTATGCACATTCTGAATACTTTTTAGCTGCATTAACTTGTACATAAATGCATAAAGACATATATCAGCCTTTATGTGTGAATAAAGATGAGTGAATTAATAGCTCTTGTCTTAAGCTAAAGCTCTTCTACTGTCTAAATCTAAGCAGGTATTAAAACTCGAGGGGCCAGATTCTAATCTGTTATGCCACTGTAAATTAAGAGTGATTCAAAGGAACTGAAAGTGGTGAATCCTGATTTCACAAAGTGTAACTCGGATTTTAGTTTGGCGTTACGTTCTACAAGTCACATCATGAGCTACTGCAAAAGTATTATGTTTTGAGGAAGACAGTGTTCCCCCGAGTGACTGTGGCAGAGTTAGCCCCCAGGTATTTCATTATGCAAATTTGAAGTATTAACCTGTCTCGTTTTCAAAGTTTCCTATTTTGTCTCTGCCCATGGATTAGGCAGCTGCTCCACTGCCTTTATGGTAAACATGGGGAAGAAGAGCTATACATTTGCTTGCTGCAAGTTAATTGTGAACTTAAAAAACCTAATCCCCATACCGCTCCTCTTAAAAACAGATATTGCAAATTTGTATTCACTCTTTTCCTTCTTGAATTCTGCATAGACGTTATGAGCTTTCCAATTATATCCTTGGGGCTTTACATTCATCCTAACATATGGCATGTATGTGAGTCTCTTCTCAAATTTATTTGAGTTTATGTGTGATTGGGAGCAGTTAGCTGGGTGAATTGCTGAGTCATGGAACAATTATGGCAGGAATTCTCTGGGTTTGTGTTTTTCTACAAATGATATTGTACTACATTGCATTCACTTCAGTTCTTGGGAGGACTGCTGAGAAGTAAGTTACAGCTGTTGCCATCTGGTAACTTTTGAAGCAATTTCCCTCACATGTTTCTGTTGCTTAATAATTCTTTGTTTACTCTATACAGGTAACCTGATCTTCAGTCTCCTAGCAAATATAGTCTCACCTTTCCACTGTCTTTCTTCTTCTTTTGTCATTCTGTTAAAGGCTAGTTTCTTACAATGTAGCCTAGTCTGACGTGGGGAAAAGGTGCAACTGGCTCCCCCATGGAGGAATAGCTTTCTGTAGCTTTTCCCACATCCCCAGAGAACTGTTTACGGCTGCAGTAATTCTCTGCAGACTCTCTGGTCCCACCAAAAAGGTGAGGTTGAAGCTGTGCTCTTGCTTTCTCCTTGCCAGACAACTGTCCCAGTCACTAGTACTGGGTGGGAAATTGCGGCATTCAGAGGAAGGCTAATCATTTGCATGGATGTTAAAGACAACAGGAAAAAATTGTGGAAGAAAAAATTATGAAAGTTTATTAAATGCAGTGGACCCCTATCTCAGGACACTTCCGAGCTAAAATCATTTGAGGCTGAAAAATATCTGGAAAGTTATTGCTATGTGCTTGCTCTGTGTCAGCTGCTTTTAGAGATGGGACACTGGGTTAGAAAGACCTTTGGGTTGTCCCGATGTAGTTCCTATTATGTTCATACATTGAAAATCAGCTTCTGAAATTGAACTAGAAAAAAGCAAAAATTAAAGAAGAGTCATCTGCCCATCTCTGTATTTAAACAGGCAAGGTTAATTGACAATTGACATGCATTTACAGTGCTTAAGCTAAGCAGGAACAATACTTGAGAACTGCATTTCTATCCTACATCCTTTTAACTTTCTTTTTTTTCCATTAATCTAATGTCAAATGAGATTTTGGTTTCTTTATACAACTGGTAAGAGAAAGTTTCTGCCTCTCTCTCTTCCTTTAACTCTGAATTTAACCGCAAAATTCCTTAAACACCTGTCCAGTAACATCTCCCTGAATAACGTGCCAGAAAAACATCTCACTGGTGCAGCTAACACAAAGCTGCAATCATGAAAAATAGGCTGCTATTTTGTGGAGCAGAAGACTGGAGTGCAACAGATGATCTTTCTCAGTGTGACAGTTTGCACAGCAACTCAAAATCCTGTCCTCCAGAATTCAGCTAAAGACACAGCAAAGCCTACAGAAAAAAATATTCCCTCAATTAACAGGTATATTTGCCTGTTAATTTGATTCATGTCCCACAAGTTTTGTGTGCCTTAAGTGACTTTAGACATGGGAGTTTTAATAGTAATTAGCAAGCACTTTTGCCATTAGTCTCTGACATTCTCTTTGCAAAGCCACACTGAGCTAGCAAAATGGGTGCAAACAAATGGACAACACAGGAGTGAAAAATGTACAGTGTACAGAGTTCAGTACAAAAGACTATTTCAAAAACTGTCTGGAAGATGGTTAAAAGAAATTACTCACCTTCCAAAATCCTCAGGTAGCCAGATTTATCAATCCAAAGGGTGAACTTTGAGGTTAAAATAATGTGACCCAAACTGCATGGAAGATAGATAACTGGTTGGGAAGAAAACTTTGGTTGAAATAACTTTAACTGACAAGCTGTTATGCCTCATTAGATCCCACACACATCAGGATCGGTCTTGCATACATATCCTTGTTTATGTTCCTACCTCCAGTATGTAAGAGTTGCTTCCTAATTTCTGTCACGTCCATTTGATGAAATTTTATAATGGTAATTTCCTTTTTCAACATTATAGTATGATATCTTACTAGTGACTTTACTGTTTTATTAACCTGAATAAATCCTGCCATAATAACGGGTGTTGTAAGCATTACAATACAATTTACGTAAGAAATTTCCAAGCTAACATGAGGACAGAATGGCTACCCCAATTCCATCTACAGATGGAAACACGATCTATGCTAAATATATTTCTTAGGACCTTTTATTTGTTCCAGAAAGGATGAAGCGTTAGCATCTGGTTCAAGGACTGCTGCCGCTGTAAGGACCAGTGCCTTTATTAAGTCTTTAATATTCTAAGACTAAATTTTGTACAGTGAATAGAGTATAAACACAGGTTTTGTTTGGTTGTGTGAAACACTGGAAGTCCTTATTCCTTGTCAGGGATAAATCAGTTTTTACAGTGGAGGGAGGAAGAAGGGAGAAGGCACCATTTTGAATAAGGAGCAATGAGTAAGCAGCCCCAGTGAAGAGAACTGTGTGTGAGTCACAGTGCCTCTCTAAACTCCCAAAGGTATTATTTTTACTTCAGATTTAAACATGCAGGATTAATTTGGCTGTAGTGGGTGGCAAATGCAGGTTTATTTGTCTCCTCTTCCCCATTTTTCCACTTGCCCACTTCACCGTCGTGAAAGGAGTTAGTTGGACAACCGTTTTTTATCTCTGCACATCTTGAAGAACTTGCACAAGACAGCAACAAAGTGCCATCCTCCCTCATGTTCCCATGTAGTGGTGTATCAGCCAAGTCACCATCTAGTTCTTGAAACAGCCAGAGTACGGCAAAGAAAAATGCCACTAAAGGGATAAGAGTGGAGTACAGTTAGAATGACGAAAATTAAGGCACATTTTCCTAACAATTTTTGCTAATGAATAATGCATTTACTAATAAACAAAAGGGCTGCCAAGGACATGACAGATTGGAGATACAGCACTTGAGTTATTGAAAGTGGCAGACAGGTCACAACTTTTATTTATGTTAATAGCTAACCACCTGTCAGATAAATTGGGAAGTAGATACCTCCACAGCAATGCCAGCAGGCGCCTTTCAGAACTGCGAGAAAGGACCAAGAGGACAGACAGCCTAGCTAGCTATCATGCTGGCAGCTGAGAGATGTCTGTTCTTCTCTCTTCTAGTTATACCTATGTGGTAATATCTGCTGATTAAGAAAGGACTGAATACATTGTTACTGGTTTTGGTAGATACATCCCCAAACAGCGCTTACCTGCTTGTGGCAAACACAAAATTTAACTTCCTCTTGGCAGAGAGGTCATCACCTACGGTGTCAAATACTGACATGTGTAGCTCTACAGCACAAACTGGAAATTCATTGGTACTTATTAAACATTTGGCAGCCCAAGCATTGCCCTCAGAGATAACTAATTCTGTTTTAGACTTAAATTATTTGGAGGATGACACTGTATGGCACTTCTTCTTTTTTTGTGTTTGCAAACTTGTATGGATCTAAAAAGATATTTCTGACACGATTTTCCGTAGTTAAAAGGAAACCCAGAACCTGTTTGGGTTCACAAAGAAAAAAGACCTCTCCTTCTTTGAAGTGATCCCATAGGTGTTTTCAGAAAAGGAGGTACACTCTTCATAGTTCTCCACTTAATTTAACTGATCAGATAACTGATCCGTTTCTAGCAGTTCCAATTTCAGTTTCCTCCTCTGCCTGACAACAGTTGAACCTACCCTACCATTAAGGACTTACAGGATTGATTTTCATCCTGCTCTCCACTCTGTTGAAGCTATTTCACTTTACACAGAATAATTAAATACTCAGTAAGCCACAGAGAAAGAGAACAAAAGTGCATATTACCCTACAGCCCAATGATTAGTGCATTCTGATATAAGCTGTCATCACAGCTACTTGTGCCTACTGTTCTGTTTAAAGAAAGGCCTTTAATCCAGCATTTTCAGTTGAAGGTGATGCTTTAAACCCTAGAATAATGCGATATTAGCCATCATATTAATTCACATCCTGGGATTTTTTTGAGAAGACCTTGTTCTTGAAGTTATTTCAAGAACAAAGTTCTAGATTAATCCCAACCTTCTGTAACTACTGTAGGTGTTTAAGTAAGGACAATAGTTTTCAGAAAGTTTTCTTGTACACAAAGGAAAGAGCCAGACATCGTCAAAGCATAATTCAGGTCTTAGGTAGTTCCACTGCTTTCTGAAAGTGTCTCTCTTTCTTCACTGACCACGAGAGGTTTGGGTAACTGTTGTCCTTTGCAATTTATTTTAATATGATATGAATATAAGCTTTTTTTTTAGGTTTTCTCAAATTCATTCGAAGTGCACAAAATACAGTTGCGTCCACAGTACCTTCTTGACCTGGGAAGGGTACTGGGAAAATAAAATCTGTTCTTACTGATAGTTTGATTTTGCATTAACAGTAACCTTGGAACTTCATTCATGGATGATTCTCCTGTTCCACAGAAAAGATACTCTCTACAGTGGCAATTAGTACCTCAGCATAAATGTTTAAATATGTGCAAAGGAAAAACTGCCCCATTGTGTTGCTATGGCTGTTTTTCAGCTGGGATGCTGATATTTTATGAATGTTACAACTTAGCCAGATGATCAACATATTCCCAATGAAACCGTTTGCCAGTAAAATAACTACTGCTGCCTACAGAAGTGTTAAAACCCTCAGACTGAAGCACTGTACATAAAATCTCAGCATTTTTGTTTGCTGTTTCTGTGATTGATAGTAATAAACTTCACTTTCATGAATGAGAGGCTTCTGTGTAAACACTTGCAGTGTATTATAAAAATGAACATGAAAATGTGCCTTCTTCACAGAGGCTTTTTCCATTTTTTGATAGGCATCCTTATGCCAGCCTGTCTCTGGCATATTCAGAAATTCAGATACCATATGTCCTTACGATCATCTTCAAAACTTCCAAATCCAGGCTCTCTCTCTTCAACAAGCTTCTTTTATTGATAAGTGCTGCTGCTGTGGCTGCATCTGCGAAAAGCAACTGTGCACAGCTCCAGTGACTAATCTCATTTAGGTTAATGGTATCTGCAAGGTCACTCGGGAAGGATATGAAGACACTATTATCCACCTGGATGCTGCTCTATAGGTAGAGATTAAGCAGGTACATAAACTGTTGGAGAGATACCTGTCATGATTCTCACAGATTTATAGATTACTCTGATTGTTCTTTAGAATTGGAGGAATTTTCCTTAAAATTGAGAATTTAAAAATAAGCAAAATATATTTGTACAATTTGATTGTTCTCAGAAATTCTAGAGTGCAGAGTTTCACTATTTCTGAAAAATGTGTTTGGGCTGGACAGAAAAGACAGATAAGACCTTCCTCCACACACCTCCATCTTGTGTTTATGGAGAAAGGAGGATGAGAAGTGAAGCTTCTCTCTCTAGCTGTGTATCTCTCTCCCCCCTTTCTCTCTGTGTCTCTGTATCTTTCTCTCCCTCTGTCCTACAAAAAAAAGTGGTACACAGGCAGTGGATCCCATTCATACATCTGGACAGCACAAGAGAGGAATACCTGAATCTGCTGATGGCCCTGATGCAAAACATTGCTCCTTTCTATCCCATCTGGAATAATAGAAAATCCAAAGTGTATCTCTTGAGTCCTTTTTGGAAATCCTCCTAGGGAAATAATACTTTGCTCGAGGCTGGGAGTGAATTCTCATATCCTTAACGATTTCTAATTATTTAGCAGACAGGATTTGGGGATTTGGACTACTTTGATAAAAGTGCTTTAAAATAAATGGAACAACTTCTATATTTTAACTGAAGAACATTAGCAAATTAATGTATTGCTGAGTGACTATCATTTGCTGTATATTGCAAAATACAAATGGAAACAGCACAATCTCCATTGTTGTTAATTGCTATTGTTAATGCTTTTTAGTTAGTACATGAATTTCAGTGTAAATAGCACTTTCTTTTGCTGCTAGCTTCACAGAGTATTTGCATACAGCCATAAATTCCTTACTCATAAAAAACCCTATTAAAAACAATGGAAGATAATATGGTGATAATACATCAGAGGCTTTTGCTAACAGTAGAGGAGAGCACAAAGGAGAGATGGCAAATATCCTTCTGCCGAGTCATCTGTCTTGCTATACTCTCACTTTTACTTTAGTTTTGACTTTTTAAAAATACATTTTTTTTCTTTGGGAAGAGTCAATAATTGGAAATACAATTTATCTGATAAACTTTATGGCTTCTTTCAACATTGAGTTTGTGTGCTATCATAAATGGATTTTGGCTAATTTTTTTATACGCTTGCCCCCACTTTCCCTACAAGAAGTTCCATAGCCTTCAGAGCGATTACTCAAGGTGCTGGAGTAACACAGACAAGTCTTTTATGGCATGCAGCAGACCTGGATTCTTTTCTACTAACAACATTTTCAAACTACCTTTTCCTTGTATCTACCCATACAAATGGGTATGTGCTTGCATAGAGTTAGTCAGAATGGCACCAAATGATGATAACATGGAAATTCCTTTTTGTCCTGTTTCTGATTTCTTGTTAGCAATTCTGTAAATGGAAATGATGCTATATAGTAGGGTCAAATCACTGAGTCATTACTATAATTCAGCTAATGGGATGATTATTTAAGTATTCTTGTTTGTTCTGACTGACCTAGTCTCTGTTTTCCGAGTACTATGTATAGACTGTTTGCTCTTGTAGAATTGTCAAGGAACAGTATGCTTTTGTTGATATAGAAACAGCTCAAGCACAAGATACAGCTCTGTTTATGGTATTACCTGTGATTTTCATTGAAACAGACTTCCCAACTTGTGTCTGTACTGTTCTGTCTGTAACATATATAGCACTTTATCCCATTTAAATATGAGATATCTGAGCAGAGAGGAGACAAAATTAGATAAACTGATCCCTGAATGATTCAGAAAGTCACAATTCAGAGGCGGATAGTCTCAGCATTTAAAATTTTTAAGCAAATATGCTGTGAATACTTAAATTTTGGGAGGCAGAAAGATGGATGAGGAGACATACTGTCAGACTGATATTTGAGAGAGCACACTGTAACTTACAAACATTGTACCTAAACACATTTAAACTATTTGGTTATGCTTCCCTCTTGGTTCTCTTATTTCTGCTGGGAATGGGGGAAGCTGTACTTCAGTCTGAAGCTGTTTGGTGTGATTACGTTTATTCAGGGTTTTCCATCTCACTTTCGTGATTATTAGAACTGCTTGTATTCTCAGTATAGCACACCTTGCCCTGGGTGCTTTGACTTACAAATTTCTGTTTCTTTCAGAGTATGTGTCCATTCAAAGCGAAGACACCTTTGCCCTAAGTTGTTATGATTCCTTCATAGCTTGACAAAGCCCAAAATAACAGATCCTATGCCCAATAAAATAAAAAATGATACTCCTCCTGACTTCTGTGGCAACACACTTTTGTCAGAAAGAAAGAAAAAAAAAAAAGACCATTGTGGCCAGAAGGGCCATTGTCAAAATGATGGACTTTATATTCTAAATCAAAAATATAAATCTGGAAAAAGAATGGAAATAAATTAAAAGGTCTAAATACTTGAAAATGCAAATCTAGGACAAATGTCTCCAGTTTCATGCACTGTTCTTCAGATAGAGGTGCAGACAGCTTTTAATAGCTAATATATTCCTTTCTTATAAATATTTTTCCATATTATACAGCTAAAGAATATGTTTTTAAAGGAAAACTAAACAGACATGAGTGGAATCTTTGCACTGAGAAATGGCCAGCTTAGT